>NW_003852419.1:20797094-20855802 GCF_000181295.1 Otolemur garnettii
TCACTTAAAATAATAGCTTTAGCACAGAGGTTTTGCTGCAGCAAGATAGAATGAAAAGAAGAGAGCATCTGGATCTGTTAATATATTTTTTTATCTGTGCAATAAACTTTTAATGTTTTCCTGTCACGGAAGGTGCATCTTCTATACATACACCCATTAAATTTACCAATTCAGTCTAACTTTACAACATTTATTTTGAAAACTATTGAAGATATCTTTTCCCCTGACTTCTGTTCCCAAGAGTACCCAAAGTGAATAACTCTTTGTAGCAAAGAGAATATTTTATGTCTTGAAAGAAGAAGAAAACTGTGCCCGGTCAGTAGTATCTGTTGATTCATCCAAAGCGATTGAATAATATATATTTTCCTTTTGAAGTATTGCACAAAGTTCTATTAAGTTGAAGGCTAATTTTTGCTGCCAATCAGTTGTGGTTCTCCTTGAAAGAGGCAGTTGTTTGTACTTTGAAATGTTATCAGGGTCTAAGCATCCTACAACTTTGACAATGCATTCTTTGACAATTTCTGTATCACTGAATGGCTTCCCTTTTTTTCCTGAGCATTTAAACTATTTTATAAGTTGCTTCAGTGACATTTCCAGGTCTTATTAATGCTTGAAAGAATTGTCTTGCTTTTGCTTTTCATCTTTTAATTTCTGCAGTACAGCCTTTTGCACTTCTCCCTCGGATTTAATAAAATATGGTGGTCCTTCTTAGTGTTATAATGCTGATAAGAATTGAATTTCTTTAATGTTGATCTTGCAATATCACAAAGCAAGCAAATCATCTTATCTTTAGCAGAAATAAGATGATAATGCAATTCCCAATCCTCATTAAAATATCTGTTTTTTTTCTTCAGCATTTCCTTGGTCTTCTCTGACATGATGGGTTGTTAAGCAGACAGAATTAAAAAGTACTATTGAGCTGTGCAGTTATTCACAAATTCCTCTTCGAATAGAACCCAGTGCACCATTGTCAAAAGCTGATAACTGAGTGGCATACTCAACCCTGATAAGCACCACTCAACCTTAGGCAGTAGTGGTGCCAGTCAGGCAGGGCAAGTTAGAACTAAATCATGAGCATAGCAGCTGTCAGTTTAACCCTTATGGCTGACTAATGTTCTAATTGTGCTAGTCAATTAGGGAGGATTATTTTGTTTTAATTTATTTTATTCTTTGATATTTTAAGCACATTTCATTTAAAAAATAAAGATATAAATGATGAACGAAAATGTCTTAATAAAAATTAAAGAATTTGGGGCAGTGCCTGTGGCCCGGTGAGTAGAGCTCTGGCCCCATATACTGAGGGTGGTGGGTTTGAAGCCAGCCCTGGCCAAACTGCAACAAAAAAAATAGCCAGGTGTTGTGGCAGGTGCCTGTAGTCCCAGCTACTTGGGAGGCAGAGGCAAGAGAATTGCCTAAGCCCAAGAGCTGAAGATTGCTGTGAGCTGTGATGTCACGCACTCTACCGAGGGTGGCAAAGTGAGACTCTGTCTCTTAAAAAAAAAAAAGAATTTGTTCTGTAAAATTTGGAGTCAATGAAAAAGCCGCCTTTAAGGACTTGGAAGGCCACAGGTGCCCCACCCCTGCACTAGGTATTATTGTTAGACTAGGGTAACTACTGTTTTGTTTCCAGGTTAGGGGATACTCCAGTCTCGCAGAATTAAGCTTCTTGGGAAAGTCAGAGTATGGATGCAAGTGGTAGCACTACTCTTTGAACATTACCATTCCCTCCTTTCCAACCCCAACGCCACAGAGTCTTTTTTAGACCTTGGCTCATTTGTCACAGGGCCAATGGTACTTAATAAAGATGATTTTGGTATTATATTCCCCAAAGTATATTTTTTATGTAAGTATCTTATAATTAGATGAGAAAAATATGTCTGTAGGTTCTCCTAGTCCACATTTTCATCTCTAGTACAACTGTGAGGGAATTTTTATTACCTTTATTTATAAAAATAAAGGACATCCTGAACCTGTTAAGATTGATACTGGGAGAACTTTTGCATAATACAGGATGGGTGGCCAATGCTTAGCTTTTAATTCTTTCTGCCCTGAAATTCCTTAGGAGATCTGTTATTAATTTTTCTTTGTTCTAGTAAATTTGAATAGCTAACTCTCCATTTATCTCACTATATATCCAACATTAGAATGTTTACACCAGGCATCTCACTTTGAGAGGTCTTATAGGAATTATAGACCCATTATAGACTTCTTAAAATTATAGGTAAAACTATATATAAATGTACATCTTTTTAAGAATAGATTTCTTGATTTTTCATCCTAATTTTCATTTAGATTCCTAAAGGGTTTATGACCTGTAAAGGTTATGAGAACTACTGTCTTAGAATCTTATTCAAGTAACATTTATCAGGAACTTTCTCTCTGTTAGACACTAGCTGGATGCTGGGGCTACAAGAACAAGTTTAGGTCTCTTTTCATTATTTTGGCCCCATGTTTGTGGAGGGAATGGGTCCAGAAACAGCTGACTATAGAACAATATGTTAATCTGTCCATGGGAGGGTGTGGAAACATCCAGCTGGCATGGGGTTCAGGAAGGACTTACTGGCATTAGGATACATTTGTAGGTTGATTTTAAGGTGAGACTTCTTTGAGGATGCAGGATGATCAGTGAGAAAAAAGCTTTGAGAATAGTAGGACTCTAAAAATAATAGACTGGTGGGTGGAGCACATGGTGGGTATGCCTGCTAATCCATGTCCGGGGTCAGAAGAAAGACCTTGAGAGAGCCAGATGCTGATTCTCTGCCTGTCACTATTTGCTCCATTACTGGCTGCCTCTTGTTTGTGTTGATTGAACTGGGGAAACATCAAAAGCTGCAATTTCCATTTAAGAAAGACACCAATGATAGAAGATTAGAACAAAATTTAAAAACAATGCTTTATTGTGTACCTTAAACAGTTAGAGTTTTCAACACTGTTAACAAACACAGTTAGTTAAAAAAGCTTATTGTTTTTGCTTTTAGTTGTTGATAAGCAAACCTTACAAGGTTAATCAGCATTTTAGCTATTAATAGCTTTTAGGGCCCCCCTTTTTCATATATGTTTTTGTAAATATTAGCAAATGCATATAGTCTTGTCCCTTCTACCACATTTAATACAGAACTTTCCCATCATCCCCAATAGTTGCCTTGTGCCCCTTTAAAATGTGTTTTTTACAGGTCTTCCCTTAAACACACAAGCTGAGTAGATACATATCATTCTAAAATACTGACTTTTTCTTCATTCATATCTGCCCTTTAATCTTCTGTAGAGCTTTCTTTTTACAGCTCTTTGCCTTTTCCCCCTTCCTCACCTTCATTTCTCCACGGCTGTACCAGCAATGTGAATTACATAATTAAACTAACAATGAACTTTACACTGATCACTAGCTATTCAGTATCTCAGATTTTATAGCAAGTATGCAGCGTAAACAAGATGATTTTAGAGGCTTCAGTTTTATTTTTTAGGGCATTTGGGATTATTACAGTTATTCCAAAACCTCTCTTGCCCACAGGTAGGCTAATAGAAAGATTATTAAAGGTGATTTTAGTAAAGAGCAAATCCTAGTGACAGAAGCAGGTTGTGACAAAAGCTGGTTGGTGTTTGGACCTCCCATTAGCATTCTTTTTCAACTTCCTGGGTCATTTACCCTTGTCCTCTGATCTGTATACTAAAGTGCAATGTTCTTAGAAAACTTATAACCTTAGCTGATAAGGATATGGGCCAAATGCCCAAGGTGACTAATTCTATGACTTCAGCTTTTTTTAAAAGGATGATAAGTATATACCTGTTTATAGTACTTGAATTTTTTAAATCATCTGTATATATTACTTTTGAAGTTAGAAATAAAATCCAGAAGTCTTTGAACTTCTTAGAATTTCTAGATTAGGTTTAGGGAGCAGTTGGCACCTACACTTCATCGTTACCTTCTTCTTTGTAAGATCATTTGGCATGTATAACCACACTGTTCTTTTTTTTTTTTTTGAGATAGAGTCTTACTATATCACCCTCAATAGAGTGCTGTGTCACAGCTCACAGCAACCTCAAAATCATGGGCTTAAGCAATTCTCTTGCCTTAGCCTCCCAGGTAGCTGGGAGTACAGGTGTCCACCACAGTGCCTGGCTATTTGTTGTCGTTGTTGTTGAAGTTGTCATTGTTGTTTTAGCATACCCGGGCCAGGTTTGAACCCGCCTGCCTCAGTGTATGTGGCTGGCGCCCTAACCACTGAGCTACGGGCACTGAGCCTGTTCTTCTGTTTCTTGTTTTTGTTATCTGGATTGTTTACCAGAGTAAGAAACAAAATTCTGTAATAGATTCGCAGACAAGAAATGAATAAATGAGAAATAATTTCCAATATGTATTTTTAAATAAACTATTAATTTTAGAGCACAGGTAGTTTGATATACTGAAAAGTTGAGAAGATACACTGTATTTTTTAACTAGAAATGTCATAAAGCTGTCCAAACTAATTTTTGTCATCTATATCCATTTTTTAAAACTTCCTGCAAAGTCAAAAGAAGCAAAAGATAATTATTGGAAGTATTGATGGAATTTTTCTTCCAAACTCAAAACTGAAAATATATAAAAGATAGCTGAGAAGAAACATGGAAATGCCAGAAAGAGACATACATGAAAAAAGGTAGAAGTAGGCCATTAAACACAGCTTTCTATTTGTAGATGGGCTTAAGACAAGTGTCTTTGTTATTGGTCCTAAAGCCATCAGCAGATACTCTATTATTTCAGGAAAAGCATGGCACACCATTTCAAAGGCCTTTTTTGATTTTAATGAAGCAAAGCTTTAAGCATTTTTTATTTTAAAAAGTCTGTAAAAACCTAGGTATGCAAGGCTCTATATTCTGTAGTTATTGATTACTGCTGTTTAGGTGCTCGTATATCAGGCATTGTACTGAATCCTTTGTGATCTCATTTAATATTCACAACAGACCTGGAGGATAGGCACTATTATTATGTTCATTTTACAAAAGAGGAAGAAGTTCCCAGTAAATTGCCTAAAGAGGAGGGAGCCTTTAAGTGAACCAGGCAAGTAGTTAGGCTTCCAAGACCTGTTTTGGAAGTAATAATAAGATCATTACTAAATTTATTTTATACTAGAATACAGCCCTTTCTTTGTGTCTAGTGTACAGAACATGGCATACTCTTAAGTCCTTTCAACAATAGTAATAACAACAATAGTAGCAAACATTTATTCAGCACTAATGTGCCAAAACATTGTTCTCAGTCCCTCACCTGTATTTCCTTAGGTGATTCTCAAATACCTCTGGGAGCTTGCAACTCTTCTTGTTTCACAGTGGAAGACAAAATGGAGACTGAGAGGCATTGCCTTATGCATGCAAATATCCTTAGTAAACCAGAATTTAGGCCCAGCTTTACTTGTGCTCAGATTCTTTACTACTATGATACATTGTAGAGGAATCACCAGTTGTCATCAAAGTGGAAAAGGAACTTAGAAGTCTTTAAAACATGGCTTTTATATCGTTTCTCATCTTTTCTTGAATAGAGCTATTGAATAGGCACCACTCCTTTCCTTAGCACCTAAAATATTGTTGCTTGTCTTTGAAGTTCTCTCAGCAACACATTTAACAAATATAATATTTATTGGATACTGTCTATTAGGCATTGAGATATAAGTGAACAAGATAGACAGTGTCCTAACACTCATGGAGCTCCATGCTAGTGGGAGAGAGAAAACATTAATGCAAAATTAAATTAGTTTTTAAAATTATCTTATTTCCTACCACTGCTCTCTTGGCCTGGGCTTACCCTCAACAATCACATCTCCCTGGCTGAGGTATTTATTTATTTTTTTGTTTGTTTTTCTATTGTCACTGTGTGAGGCTATGGAAGTCTCCTTTATTCTTTACTTTTATTCTATCAATCCAGCAAATACTCACTGTTTAAATATTGGTAATGCAAAAATAAAGATAATCACTGGCCTTAAAGAACTTACAATTCTTATACTGTTCCCCAGTATTTCCTATGTTATGACATATATGAAAAATGAATGAGGTAAACACAAGAGGCTGTGGAGCTGGGAAAAGGGGATGTTGCTGCCCCAAGCTCTGCACAGCTCCTTGGAGGGCTAAAGGAAACAATAACACAGGCATGCAATAACAAACCAGTTCTGAACTTTACACAAAGATGTGTTTTGTGTGCAGTGAGGGTAATAGCTGGGTGGATGGTTCAGGAGACACTTTACTAACTGGCTTCTACTTAGATTAACTGGTGTTCTCTATTCTTTTTGAATACTTGAGTCTATTTTTTATGATGCTTAAGTTCTCTTACCAAAGTGGTGGCTTGCTCACCGAAAGTCAGTTGTGTTCTCAAATCTGTGCCAGTTATCTTTGTTATAATGAAATATGTAACTAAATTCTATATAAACTTGTGAAATCGGTATAAAAAAGTTATTTCTGTGAAAACTGAATTGAACACTTGGGGAAAATTAGATAGAAAAAGATGAGTAGCAAAAATATGTTGAGTTAGGTGTTGGTAAGACAACTATGAAAGATTGGAAAAGTTGTGTGAGTTCAGAATGATTCTTTTACATACAGATTATTTCAAAGATGTCTAAGCTTTTGGTCTACTTGGAAGAAACTGCACCTAGAAATTACAGGATATATATTATTGCTGTGGTTTACAAATAACAACAACAAAAAAAGACTTAGAGCTCTGATTCATACCATACCTAAGGAAAAGACCTGAGTGAATACATTTATTTGTAAAAAGCTAAAATGGTTAATTTGTGTAAAACTTTTTCACAATTCTATACTTGAACTTATTTTTTAAATTAACTGTCTACTTGTCCACTTGTCCAGATGTTTTATTAAAAATAAGTGAGTTTCTGGTATGTGTACCAAGTGTAACTGGAGAAGGAGCAGCAGCTTGTGAATTGGGCAAATCCTAATCAAGTTAAGGATAAAGAGGTGACAGCAAAGCTGAGACTTGAATTAAGAGTAAGAGTTTGCTAAAAAAATCAGTAATGAGCATTCTGGGTTTTGGAGAACATGGTATTTAAAGTCCTAAAGGCATGAGAGAACAGAAGATGCTCCAAGAACTATAGTTTTTATAGTACTTCTGAAGAATGAGAATGGAAATGGGTGAGAAATGAGAGTAGGCAAGATAAGTAGAGGCCATGTCTACAAACTCATTACCAGTTAGGGGAAATCATTTTGGCGGAACTTAGAAGCTGGAAACACAAGAGATGGGAGGTCCTGAGCCTTATAGCAAGTTAGATGAAATGTATTTTTAGGAGGCAGGCAGGGGGTGACTGTGCTTTTAGTTCTTAAATCCAAAATCCCAAATAACCCAAGAAATGTGAATTTTTTTTTTAAATGTTAGCTGTGTACATTAATGCAATCATGGGGTACAGTGTGGTGTTTTCATATACAATTTGAAATATTTTCATCAAATTGGTTAACATAGCCTTTATGTCATTTTCTTAGTTACTGTGTTAAGACGTTTATATTCTACTTTTAGAAAGATTCACTTGTACCCTTATAAGATAAACCATAAAGGTGATCCCTCCAATCACCCTCCCTCCACCCATCCACCGAAATCTGGATTTTTTATGGTTCTTGGTTACTTTTGCATAAATGGTTACTTTTGATTTTCTTTAACGTTTCTTAATTTTTAATACCCTTTCTTAGGGCTAGCTTGTAGTTTAGTTTCTATAAATTTATCATGTATGTTGTGTGGATTTCATGGTAGTAATCATATGGTTAGACAATAGTTACCTGAGAAATGATCTCACATTCAGTATAATCACTAAAATATTCTGCCATTACAAAGGCTACCCACATAATGCATACTGAATTCATTCTTCCTTTAGTGTATTTAACATTTTTTTCCCAGTTGAGCAATAATGGCAGTGAGGTCAAAACATATTCCAAAGATTTAAATTCTCTAGCCTGATTGCTTTTTAGCCATGTAATGTTGGACAGGTATTTAAATGCTTTAAATTTCAGTTTCCTCACTTTTTTTGAGACAGAGTCTCAAGCTGTCACCTTGGGTAGAGTGCTGTGGTATTATAGCTCACAGCAACCTCCAACTCTTAGGTTCAAGTGATCCTCTTGCCTCTGTTTTTCTATGTTTTTAGGAGAGACGAGGTCTGGCTCTTGCTCAGGCTCATATTGAACCTGTGAGCTCAAGCAATCCACCTGCCTTGGCCTCCCAGAGTGCTAAGATAACAGGTGTGAGCCACTGTGCCTGGCCTTCAGTTTCCTCACTTCTGAAAAGTAGACATACAGCCAGGTGTGGTGGCACATGCCTGTAATCCTAGCTGCTAGAGAGGCAGAGGCAGGAGGATTGCTTGAGGAGGCCAGGAGTTGGAAGTACACTGTGCTGTGATTGTGCCTATGATTAGCCACTGCACTCTAGCCTGGGCAACATAGTGAGACCCCCATCTCTATTAGAAAAAATTTCAGGGAAAAAACAGACATGATAAAGTATCTACTTTATGGAATTTTTGTGAGGATTATTGGGAATACATATAAAAGCATCAGCTGTGGCAGGCACTCTGATAAAGAGTCAATAAGTATTACTATTGTTCTTAACATTCAGCAAGTATTTCTTAAGTACTTCTTAAATGTCAGGTATTATTCTGGGTACACCAAAAACAATGGAATTATGTTAAGATTACAGATGTTTCTTTTAAAAATACTATAACTTTCATATTTTTTCTATTTGTCTTTGGTTATAAATAATTTTATGCATTTTTATCAGTATACTTGGTATGTTTTTTATATATGATTATGAATACTTACATTATGCTTACATTTTTAGTAAAATATTCTGTGAACCATAATTTTACAGCATCCCTGATATCAGATGTGTTGTTACTCTGCAGTTTTCATTGTATTAAGAAAACTCATCTATTCCAACAAATTTTCCTTATTGCCAAGATAAAACTTAGTTAATTCTTTAAATTTCAGGATTGTAGGAGACCTGGGCTCTGTTAAATCAGTGAAAATAAAAAAAACATAATGCCCTCCATTTTGAACATGCTTAGCTGTCCTCTTTGGTGAATTTTAATGAAGGATATCTAGATTCCCACGTAGTGAGAGCCCTAGGATAGGACAGGAACATGCAGAAACTATTTTTTGTAGAGGTGGGTCAAAGGTTCTGGACCCAAGGATGAAAGATTATTCCAAGGCACAAAATGAAAGAAAGATGGAATCTTCGTTCTGTAGAATTAATGTGATCTTTATTTCCACCTGGATGCAAGTGGGGTGAAATCAAGAAAGGAATTCCACACATGGGTTATGGCAATGGGGATTTAAAGAGTTGGGGAGGGCAGCAATTTGCAGCATTCCCATTTCCTGGGTGAGGTAGGTCTATTTTGGTGGGCACACCTGATTCTATCAGTGGGGTCTTGTTCATGCTAAGGCTGGGACCCCTGTCTTAATATCCTCAAAGCTACATGTGAGTGGAGAAAAACTTGGGGTAAAGCCCATGCCTTGGAGATTATTGAGCTGATTTGTGACTTTCAACACAGAAAGAAATTTAATACCACATCTCATCAAATTTGGGCCATTGATTATAGGTTGTACCTTTCTGTACTATATGTAAGGGAAAAAATGCAACCAATTAATTGTTAGAACCCATTGGTTGTATGATACATTTCTTTCAGAAATGTTAAAGTGTGGAATACACATAGTAAGGGAATGTGTCTGTATCAATGATGTAGTAATAATAGTAGTCAACATTTGAGTGCTTACTATGGGCCAGGGACTTTGCTAAGCACTGTACACACGTACAGTGTTATCTCATTTATCTTCCTAACAAATTAATGAAATAAAATAGGCTTACAGCAATTAAATAACTTGCCATAGTAAGTGGTGGAGTCTAAGATTCAATCCCAGGCAATCTGGCATTAAAGCCTATGTTCTCTCTCAGCAGTTGTACTATACTGCTACTTTTGGTTTTAGAGAAGGCCTCTTGTTAAATGATACCATCCATCCTGCATTGATGTAGTTCTTTGAATCAGGTCATGGAGGAAACAGGAGCTGCATCATTTCACTTGCAATGTCAGACATTTCTTAGTGCAGCCAGCTACTGGTTTTCATTGAACATTATGGCATGCTGGTACCCTCAAAGAATAATTACCTATGAACCTCTTCTGAAGATGTTTTTAAAATGGAGAAGTGTCTAAGCCAAGCAAAACTTGTGCTGGAAGAGAAGTATTGGTTCTCTGTGCACCAATAGAGTATCTGTGATTCTAGCCAGTACTCCCTGTCCTGCTATGAAGGAGGGCAAGCTCTCCTCAAAAAGAAAGGTAAAAATAGAATGGCAGTTAAAGATGGTATACAGATAGCCACCTCAAACCACATCATGCCATCAATTTATTCAAGCCAAACAGAAACATTGGCTTTTAAATTTAGTTTGGATAGAGTTAAAAGTTTATTTTCTGCTTTATTTGCACATTAATTTTCACTAGGAAATACATGACATCTCTTACAAAGATTCCTTTTATATTCTATGAATGAAATATCCAGTGTAGTGAAGTAAATTGTATGCAAAAAGTTTTGGGGTTTTTTGAAGGTAGTGGTGAACGTCTCTGGAAAAGGGTTAATTTTTGATCTTGACAGGTGTGCCTGATGGCCCAGAAGGTCTGTGAATGATTGGTCAGAGCTGAGATGTGGAGGAAGACGAGAATGTGTAGTTGGTGAACTGAAGTTGTGTGAGAGAAACAGCATAAGGCCTTAGATTAGAGAGCCCAACACTCCATGTTGCTGGGGCACAGTGTGTCATGGACAATAGGAGAGGAAAAGGTAGAAGGTTAAAAGGGTCAAATTGTTAAGGACCTTGAAAATCATGCCTTCCGGTTAGGATTAGATTCAGTCACATATGATAGGGAAACCCTCTGAAATAAAATAAGCAGTTCAGAGTTTGGTGGTCTCCAGAAACCTGGGCTCTGCCATTTTTAGAGTGTTTTCCATTTGGTCCCAGATGGCTGTCAGAATGAACTCAGGTCATCATGTCTCACTTCCAAATAACAGGAAGAAGGAAGATGGGCACACTTCCCTTACCTTTCACAAGGACTTCCTGGAAATCTTTTGGTTCACTTCTACTTAATCAAGTTGATCAGAACATTGGCACAAATGGCTACAGGGGAGGCTTAAAAAATACTCTTTTATTCTGGGTGGTGATATGCCCAGCTGAGAGTCAAGGTTCTAAAGTGTAAGGAAAAAATGATGTTGGGGTAAAAAGCTAATAATCTTTACCATGCCATGTCAGTGCTTTATTTTTTGAGTAAAATAAAAAGGAAAACATGCTCAAATTCTCTTTTTTAGAAGATCAACACCTAAGTGATGGAGGGCTGGGTAAGAGGTAATGAGATCGTAGCAGTAATAGGTCAGAGGCAAATCAGGGCTGATCATGGCAGCAAAGAAGAGTTCATGAGACTCACAGGACCTGGTTGTGATCAGATGTGAACAGGCTTCAGGCTTGACAGATGGGTGTGTCTTGGTGCCATAGAGACAGGAGTGATCAGAGTCAATTTCGTGGAAGAGGAAATCTACTTAGAATGAGGTTGCATTATAAAGAGCAGCAGAAAGAGGAGGAAAATAGAGTATGATGTTTCATAAGTCAAGGGTAATAGAGCATTTCAAGATTTAGGGAATATTCAGTTGTGTCAAATGCATCCAAGAGTACAGGTAAGAGGATATTGATGTTAGCAATTAGGAGGTTGGTGATGACCAGCAGTTCATTGAATGATAGAGGAAAAAACAGTAGCAGTGGGTGAGGGATGAGGGAGTGATCAGGAGGTGGGTGTAGTTATTCTTTCAAGTTTTGCTTTCAGAAAGATGGAAAAAAAAGGTGTGTGTTTATATATTGCTGCTTTGTTTTGTTTGTTTTTTAGATGGTACATACTGTTTACGCTAGTGGAAAAGAATAGAGAGGCATAGGCTGAAAATAAGAAGAGAGACTGAATGAATTGATGAACTGAGGTCCTTGAGATGGATACTGGCAGAGAGATTGCCTTAGGATGGGGCACAGCTCTTCCTATAAGTAGAAGAAAGGAGAGGAAACAGAGATGTAGATGAAGGAGGGTCTGAGGATCTGGTGGTAGTCAAGGGCATTTATGACCTTTATTCACTTTGTGAAACAGCAGTTGAGCTTATCTTGGTGGCTAAGAGAATGTCGATGAACTTGGGACCCTGTGATAATGTTATGTGTACATGATGTACCAGCTTTTCCTTAATGAAAAAAATCTCTGGTGTAGGTATTATTTTTCTGTTACTAATCTGTATTTTTCACATGACCTAGAATTTGGTTGTTACCTTTAGAAATGTGAAATGAAGAGACAATATGTGAAAGTGCCCAGCACAGAATTTGGCACACAAAACACTGTGCAGTAAGGGTTTGGTGAATAATCCAGTATTTTTGGAACATTTTCTGTACATATGGAAAGTCATTCCTAATTTGTTTTAGTGTTTGCACAGCTCATTTTCCTTCAGGCAAACTTGCTTTTGTTGAAAAAAATTTCTTCCATATTGCAATAATCAGACCTTTGTGAACCATAACAGGGCAGGTACTATAAGCTTGCTTTTGGTCTTTGGCACTGTCTCCAGAAGTAGCACAAACATGCTACCAAGAACTGGGTTAAACCATTAGTAACAGGAACAGTGTGTCCATGATTGGGTGATGAATTTGGCTTTCTTTCTAACTGCAAACTAAGTTGTGAACAGACTTGGCAAGATATAGATTATGGTAGATGGTTTTTAAAAGATCTTTTTACAAATCTCCTTTTAGTTTCAGCAGAGAAGCTAGATTGACAGCCTAAGGGGCAGAATGTTGTTTAAATCACATTCTTTAGTAGATTGTCAACTATTTTCTTTTACTCATTCCCCTGAAGAAGTTAAGTATTTGACCAATTGTTTGCTTACCAGTGAGAAGAAAACATGAATGGGTGGCCTTTGAAATAGTAGTTGAGCTCATCTTGGTGGCAAAGAGAATGTTGATAGTCTGGTGCCTGTGGCTCAAGCAGCTAAGGTGCCAACCACTTACACCTGAGCTGGTGAGTTCAAATCCAGCCCGGGCCCGCCAAACAACACTGATGGCTGCAACCAAAAAATATATGGGTGTTGTGGTGGGCGCCTGTAGTCCCACCCACTTGGGAGGCAGAGGCAGGAGAATTGCTTGAACCCAGAAATTGGAGGTTGCTGTGAGCTGAGATGCCACTACACTCTACCCAGGGTGACAGCTTGAGGCTCTGTCTCAAAAAAAGAAAAAAGAGAATGTTGATAAACTTGGGGACCCTGTGGTAATTTACATGTACATGATGTACCAGCTTTCCTTTATGAAAAATAATCTCTGGTATAGGTATGATTTTTCTGTTACTAAACTAATCTGTGTTTTTCACATGATGCAGATTTTGGTTGTTACCTTTAGAACTGTGAAACATTTTACCAGGAGCTCACCTGTGGAGGTTGCCCTACTGTGTATTTAGTTGCAACAGAGGTCTTCTTAGAACAGTGAATCATATTCATGTTTGGAGGAAAAAGAGAAACAAGGCAATGAGGATTAAAAGCACAAAGATCACACTAATGATGGACTAAAGTGATTCAGTCAGAGTAACATTGAGGCTATAACCAGCAGTATGTGGTACCCCTCCCTGTTTTCTCTGAACACTATCCAATTTTGCCTGAGTAAATGTCCTTGTGCATTCTCCAGGAGGAGCTAAGAAGGGAAAGTGGAGGGCAGTTCTAAAAATGTCTCAGCGACTGGGTGTGTCCAAGTGTGATGTCAGCTGTTGCTTTAAGCAACTTTCTAACACAGATTGGCTTATTAAACTTAGCTTTGTGGAACTGCTTGGTGAGGTCCCCTGGTGGAGAGTGTGGACAGCATCATCAACAGAGAGAACCTCTGTTGACATACAGGGTGATTTATGTGCTGGAAAGCCGAGCTTACCACTTAATGTGTAATAAGTTTAGGAAAAAAGTGTCCTGGTTCCTGGAATCAAATGACTGGTCCCTTTCTTTGTGCTTGCATGTATGTCTCTCTGTGTATGGAGTGGGGGTGAGTATAAATCTTGAAACATAAGTTAATGGCGTTCCTTGAAGGCTTCCACTAGCAATATTACTTTGACCATTCAAACCTTTTCTCCCCTCTCCATACCTTGTTACTTCTTCCTTTTTCTTCCATAGTTCTTTTCAGAGTCTGTTCTTTGTTAACATATTCCTCAGCAGGACCTATATTAGCTGCATTAAGGGTCATATGATAAGATAAGTAGGTATAACTGAAGCACCACATAAAGAACCATGGTTCCTTGATGTTTGTAGAGGAAGGTTGACATTCTGCCTTCTTAACTTAGGGTGCAGTATTCTAAATGTGGCACTTGACAGAGAAATTTAGGCACTTGCCTGAGTGGTTAACAGGTCTGTACTTTGAGTTGCTAGGGCCTGTGCCCAAGAGTCTTATTGAATCAATTGTGGAATTTTAATGTTAGCAGTGGATCAGCTCATTGTATTTCACACCAAATATTCTCAAAGTATTCAGGATTTCATTTTAAATTCAAATTCAGGTTCTTAAGATGCCAACCTTGAGGAGATTTGAGTTAAAACTAGGCCAAATGTCATAGTGTTGCAGTTAGTAAGAGGCTGAGACCTTATATCACTATTATAGAATAAAATTTTGGGATACAAGAAAAAATTGCAATTCTTATAGTTTCATTTAAAAATTTAGTAACCTGGCCAGGGGGTGGCCTGTAACCCTAGCACTCTGGGAGAGGCTGAAGTGAGAGGATTGCTTGAGGTCAGGAGTTCGAGATTAGCTTGAGCAATTCAATACTTATTTCTCTACTTAAATAGAAAAAACTAGCTAGGTGTGGTGTCTCACATATGTGGTCTCAGCTGCACTGGAGGCTGAGGCAGGAGGATCATTTGAGCTCGGAAGTTTGAGGTTGCTGTGAGCTAGGTGGAAGCCATGGTACTCTAGTCTGGAAACAGATCTTTCTCAAAAAAAAAAAAAAAAAAAAAAAGATTAGTAACAAAACTTTAAATGCTGATATTACAGTGTAAGAACACTAATTCTTAAGTATGGCTCATCTTTTAGATTGCTTTTGTGGTCACTGCAATGCACATCTATAACAGTAAATAGACTTTAGTCAACTGAGGTTAATAGAGGAACAAAATATATATATATAGTTTTTTTGGAAAAATACTGACACTTTATTAAGGCATACAAAGAAACAATCACTGAAGAGTTTGGAACGTGGTAGGCACTGAAAAAATATTCATCAAATGAATGTATTTGAATAATGGAGAAATAGACGTTCTCATAGACAGGAAACTTAGCATCATAGTAACCATTGTTTATTTTTTTAATGGGGTTCTAGTAGACTGGGAGAAGATATAATGAGAAGAAATGGGATTGGAAATGTGAGAAGGGGGAATAACAACTTCAAACTCACGCTCAAGTGATCCTCCTGCCTCAACCTCCCAGATATCTGGGACTACAGGTTCCTACCACAATGCCAGGCTACTTTTTCTATTTTTAGTAGAGACAGAGTCTCACTCTTGCTCAAGCTGGTCTGGCAGTCCTGAGTTCAAGCAATCTCCCTGCCTCACCCTCCCAGAGTGCTAGAATTACAGGTGTGAGCCACCACTGTTGGCTTAAATAGAATTAAAATTGTTCCAACCATCACTTGTTAATAAAGCAAATTAAAATAGTTAACCTATTTTTACAATGTGCTTAAAAATACGTCATTATTTTTGGAAAACCTGGCTGAATAGCTTTTTTTATATAGTGATTAGAAAAGAACAGAATATTTTTCAACTGTTTTTGCTAGTATTGGATGTGCTGATTGTGACATAGCTTCCACATTGTCAAGTTTTCCTCCTCTAGTGGTGACTGATTGAAGTAAAGCTCTGTCCTTTCAATATCATTAATTTATGGTAATAATGCCATTGCCTTGGAGTTATCTCACAAACTGGAATATGTGTGTACTTACAGATAATTGCCAAATATTTTCTCATTTATATTGCCTGTTTTATGCATGTTTTTAAAAAAGAATCCTGCATGGAGTGTGGAATGAAGGACAACAGAGACTCTGAGAGGTGGGGGATTGAGGGGTTGGATGATGGAGGTAGCTTGCTGAGTACAGTGTGCATTGCTTCAGTGATGGCCTGACTTCACCACAATGAAGTCTATCAATGTAGCAAAATTGTACTTGTAACCCCTGAGTATATACAAATAAAAAATAAGTGGGGGAAAAAAGAAAGAAAAATATTCCTGCATGAACTTGTTCCTTCATACAGTCGCTTAAGATCTTAGCTTTAGGTTCTAGAAATTTGATGATGGAGTGGCTTTCAACAGAGCAAGCATCTCTGAATACCAGTTTTCATTGCATAAGCACCAATTTCTGCATGGTCCTTAGAGGAGAATGAGTGGAGTACCTTCACAGCTTTATCTTAGAAGAAGTCTTTGCATACTTAGAGGACATGGATTGGCTCCTTCTTAACAGGTTCTGGCAAAGGAGGAAAGCCAACACTGGCTATTATTCTGCTATGTTAGTTTTGTTCTTTCCAAAGTATATCTTGGGGACTATCATTTTGTTCAAGCAGCTGTAAAAATGTAATAATTGCTGTCCCATCTTGTGTGAACATCTCATATAAGTAAGTGTTCTCTGGTAGCTTGTCTTTGACACAGTGGTGAAAGTGGCTCACCCATCTCTCAGGTCATAGTAGTTGACAAGTATGAATGAAACATCGAATGTTAGTGATTCTGAAACCATTCTAATGCTGTTTGTCACTGACAGTTGCATAACACGTGTACTTTTTACTGTTTGCCATTCTAGAAATACTTCTTCAATCAGATAGTATGTTTTTAGCATCAGTGTATTGTGCTTGAAACGGCTCTGATTGGGTCTTCGTAACTACTTACAGGAAGGAGAAACAGAACATTGAGTTGCAGTAACTAAATTTAGAATAAAGCTTTCCAGTAACATGTTCCTACAAGGACCTTTTACCTAGGGTCAGACTTGGGCATATATTAAGAATCTGGTATTTTCAACTACTTAAACAAGTTTGCAGTCTACAGAAATCATTTTATGTGCTTTTCATGTATTTGTTTAGCCTCCATCAACCTAGTTATAAGGAATTTTTTAAAAAGCATTCTAATAAAGCTATGTTTTGAAGTTTGATTACTGAGAACAAAATCTATTTAGATAACTCTAAATATTTTTCATGAACTTTATATTCTTTATGGTATGTGGATCAAAGATGATTTATGAATATGCATGATTTTGGCATTCTTTTTTTTTCCTGGTAAAATTTTAAGGCAGCAAGGTTGATATTTGGTTGTTAATTCATCTTAACAGGAGGTAAAAAGTTCCTATTAGTACTTTTTTTGTTTTTTGAAGATTCATGACCTAAATGAAATTTAAATAGTTAAAAATTAAATATAGGTCAGCTTACTCTAATTTCTATGAATGTTAGTATACCAAACATTTTTTAAAATATCAGAATTAAAACGTAACTAATTTAAATTATGATGCAACTAATTTAAATTAATACTGCCTGGCATTGTTATTTAAATTTGTATAAATATTTGTCAACTCAAAAAGATAATATAGCTAATGTACTAAGTTTTTATGTTTACTGTCATTCTGTTTCACAATTTACCCAAGTAACTATACTATAAGAAGACATTAATTGTTGTAAATGAAATTAATAGCTTTCAAAATGATTTTTACAGAATTTTTACTCTTATAATAGTAAGGATTTATACTTTGACTGAAGAATATTAATGTATACATGAAAATTTTCACTTTAGGATACATTTAAGTAATGTTTAACTTTATTTGAAACAATATTCAAATAACAAGAAATCTCAGTATATACCTTGTTTGAATTGCAGATATTGTAATTACAAGATGGGCACCTACTTTACACTATGATTCAATTTATTTAAGTTTTGAGACAAATATGATCAAGTAAATATTGTTGCTGAGAGTAAGTCCAGATGGTGGTTCCCCCTAGGGGTGGAAAAGGAAGGTGATTAGAGACAGATGCATGGCTCTGTGTGTGTATGTATATATACACACACGTATATTTTAGTTATTCTTTCAACTGTGTATGTATATTTTATAAACTTTTATATGTATGTGGTTTTACAATTAAAAGTTTTAGGTGAACTTGGAAAACAAGGCTGTCTTGCCATATGCAGTGCAAAAAACATTGCTTCTGTGGTACTCTATTTTCTTTAAAGTATATTCAAAGCATTAAATATGTAAGACTATTTCTGAACCAACAATTTTACCTAAAATGAATAAATAAACTAAGGGTTTTCTATTAAATTGATTTTCACATTCTTTTGAGACCTCTATAAAAAATTCTTACTTAGAAGGCAAAAGTAACTGATAAATGGACATTCTTGACTTTTACAAAATAATTGGAAGATAATTGGCTTGGTCCCATTTGCTAATTAACTCTTTTGAATAAGTGCAATGTGCCCAAGAAATTCTTCTAACATGTTAGACTACTTAAAACCTTTGATAACCTAACCTACTGATAGTTGATTTCAACAGCTTAGCTAGAAAAGATTGTAAGCTGCCTGGTTACACCAGAGTGACAAAGGTTCTAGCATTGTCATCTACTCTTATTTTTCTAGTAGTGTGGCAATTAAATTGGGACTTTTTTCCCTAAGCAGTATTATTTTGAAATGCTAAATGAATGTTGTTCATGGCAGTAAAGTCAAATTTAAACAACCTTCCAGGAACGTCGGGCCATGGTACTTTGTGGGGTGTGTATGTGTGTTGAGAGTCCAATTTGTTATCATCCCTACATTGTCCTCACCTGGACCATGAGCTGCAAGGGAAGCAACCATGATGATGGTCTGTGTTCTTTCTTGCCTCCCTGTCCTCCTTTTCTTTGGTATTTAGCATCTTGGTATTTAGGCCTACAGTCTTATCTTCTCCTACCATCTTTTCTGCCACCAGCCCTTCTTTTGATGAATGAATGTGAGTGGCTGTAGAAGGTTACTTTGCAGTACTTAGTAGGAAGATTGACAATCCTACTGCATTAGGAAATAATTCAGAATGAATGATGATTGGGGTAGTAACCAGTAGAGCGCCTCGGAGAGAAGGATGCTCCATGTTCCTTAGTGTTTACACCAAGTAGAAAGTGTATTAATCTGTGCTTGGCAGTTAATATATTAATAGTGTATATTGCAGGATAGAAGAAATAGACCTACAGACTGGTGTGTGGGTGTGTGTGTGTGTAAAGAGCTGATAACAACAAGAATTGTGTGGTCAGGAAGCTGACATACCATATATGTACATGTATTTGACCAAGCATTAGAGAGATTTTTGTCTTCGTAGACCCAGATCACTAGAGTGTGAGCTCACCAAGTCCTTTCCCAATCACAAACATTGCCCATGACACACACGCACATACCCTCTCCTACAGGTAGCAGAACAAATAACAGCTAACGTCCACAGAGTACCTAATGAGCGGTTTTATTTTTTTAGTCTTTTTAAGTATTATCTATCCTCAACCATGGAGTAACTGAAGAGTCCATTTAAGGACCTGTTCCTTAAACCAAAGTGACAATAAAGTCACATAAGTGGTAGAAAAATGCACTGTAATCTCTTTAAAAGCCTTTACTCATGCTTATAAGATCTTTAGACTTACTTCAGCCTGTGCTTTGAACAAAACAATTTAGGTGGTGCCTGTGGCTCAAAAGGAGTAGGGCACTGGCCCCATATGCTGGAGGTGGTGGGTTCAAACCCAGCCCTGGCCAAAAAAAAAAAAAGAAAGAAAAAGTTACAAAAACAATAAAATGAATATTAAAAAAAAAAAGAATTTAGGCCTCTGCTGTAAGTTGTGTTATTGTTCATTTCCTATAAGGAGCAGTTAAAGATTAAGGCTCTTCTTACAGAAATAGATGCAGATGTTCCCTCTCCTTCCTTTCCAGAGCATTTCTTGGAACAGTGGTAACACTTTATTTTTTCAGTATGGGCTTTTAGATGGTGACAACCAAAAGTTAAATTTTTGAGGAAGGAGTTCTTTCCTTGCACATATCTAGAAGTGTGACAAAAGTCCTATGCCACCTTCCTCTGAAGGGAAAACTTATGCCTGAATGGAGGAGAATGGCAAAGAACAACTGTGTTTTGGTTTTTGCCTCCTGTGGTAGAAGGCATGATGTGTGATTTTACATATACTTCTTTAGAATTGAAGTAGATCCGTAGTGTACCAGAAATATTTAGACGTGAGAAGTTTTATGTATCTCATTTGCTGTGTTGATGTAAATTGGAAATTCTGAATATTTGAAGCTAGTCCAAGAGACTTGGATGTTCTCACCAGCCAGGCAGTATTTGTAGACTACAAATTTGTCCCCTTCTTGTATTCCATTATGAAGTAAATGATGTACTTTCCTGTGCAAGAGAAGTTGCCTACAAGTACTTGATTTTGAACCAGAAAGGCCCCATGACATTGCAGTTGAAACTTTACAGAGAGAAACCAAAACTCAGAAAGGAAGCCTGTTAATACTTGGGGTTGATAATGCTTTGACTTCTCATAAAGTTGTTTGACTTACACTTGTAATTTTATTTTTCTTTCAGATTCAACCCTATGAAAAGATAAAGGCCCGGGGCTTGCCTGATAATATATCTTCTGTGTTGAACAAGCTAGTGGTGGTGAAACTCAATGGTGGTTTGGGAACTAGCATGGGCTGCAAAGGCCCTAAAAGTCTGATTGGGGTGAGGAATGAGAATACCTTTTTGGATCTAACTGTTCAGCAAATCGAAGTGAGTAACATTTATTCTTTCTCATGAGATACTAAAACAGTTTTTACGTTATCATAAATGCTACATTATAAAATGTAAGAGATGTGAATTTGAGCTAATCAAAGAACTATCTTTAGTTTCTTTATTAGTGCAAAAAAAGGTTTAGTGTTCTAAGGGCAAATCCGTAGGATGATATGAAAGCTTTTGATCTTAAATGGCATTTATGGCTTGTTGAAATCTCTGTCTGCTCAAATGAATCTCCTTTGATCTCCCTATCCCTTTACCCCCTTTCTTTCCAGTACAGCCTTCATCAAAGCAGGGATGGTTTGGCTTTATTAACCCCTTTTGGGAATGTGGAGAGGATGTCATGTATTTGGATGGATGCCATGGATTAGCTAAGATGTGTTCTTGGCTTCTTTGTCAAGACAAAGTTATCTCTCATAGACCATAAGCTCTTCAGGGGCAGTGGCCCTATTTTTTCTATTTCTTTAACCCTATTGCCTAGTATGGTGTTGGCAACTACAAAGTTCAGCGCTTACCGTCCACCAAGTATTATTCTAAGCTCTTTACTGTTATCCCATTTTATACATGAGGAAAACATGGTACAGAGAAGTTGAGTTACTTGTTCAGAATTCCCTAGCTGGTTATTAAGTGCAGAATTAAAATTTGAACATAGAGCAGTCTTCTGATTTCTAAGATACTGTTGTTTTCTTAACTTTGTGTATTACCTCTTAGCTCTTCTGAGAGATTAAAAAGATTTTCTTTGGAGTGATTCAGAATTCTTGACCATTAATCCTGAGAATAAGCAGCCATGTCTTTGTAACATTTGTACTTGCATCTCCACAGAGATGTGAACACAAAGTAAATGCTGAATCAGCACTTGCCTACCTAGTAAGGCCACAGAGCACTGTGGGTGTGCACATGGCTCCAGAATCAAACTGCTTAGGGGTGAGGGGTGGTGGTGGTAGTAATGGTGATGGTGATAGTGGTGTTATCCTTTCTCTGCCATTGCTGCTGCCAAAACACCACCTGTTGGGCCTCAGATTAGTCATCTGTGACGTGACAGTGGTTTCTGTCTCAAAGTTTATGATTTAATGAACAAATACATGGTGAATTGCTGAGCCAAAATATTTGGAGCAGTTATTTATATCAAATCTTATATTTGGGTACATATAAATAATGATTTAGACATTTTGTGATTAATAATTGAGAGTTAATTTTTACATTTTTAAGCAAAAGAAAAGTCTGGGTAATCTGATTGTCATTTTCCTTCCTAGCATTTGAACAAAACCTACAATACAGATGTTCCTCTTGTTTTAATGAATTCTTTTAACACAGATGAAGATACCAAAAAAATACTACAGAAGTATAATCATTGTCGTGTGAAAATCTACACTTTTAATCAAAGCAGGTACATAGAGTAAAACCATTAACTTTGGGTCTGTATTCACTATCTTGTTTATAACAGTCTTAAGATGTGCGTGTGCCAAAGATTAATGTTTACAAGTGTTTCATCCTTTTAAACTCTGAACATTTGTTAATAGGTATGTGATTATTAATAATCAACCTTTGTATCTGTGACTTCCAGTTCTTAAAAGATACTCTGCTTAAATTCTGTTACATGCTCAGAATATTTGAGGATAGCTTAGTTTTACTTTCTAATGGCATATTTAGTCTTTAGGTAGGTCCATGAAAATCTTTCTATATTCTTCCATATTGATAACCTTCTTTATTATGCAAAGGAATTTCTTCAACATCTTGAATAGGTTTGGGGATAATAAATTCTGGAGAAAATATTCTACTTAGGGAAGGTGAGACTAAAAAGGAATTCAAATGAAATTGCAAATAAACACTAGGCATCTGGGGAAATAGACTTCCATTTAAGAATGGATACCAGTCTGAATTTGTATAGAAGGGACATTTTAAAAGTTTTACCATTAGCTTTTGTTTTTTTAAAAATCTATTTCCCATAGTGAATTTTCTTACATCACACATGCTTTGCCTCCATTTTCTGGTTGGTCTTCAGTGTGTTGCAGTGCTGGCTCCTCTGTCTTCCTCTTCCCCCATCACTAGCCCTACCTGTGGCCTTTAGTGATGAGAAGGAGGTATGTGAAATATTAACCTCCTGCTGATTTTCTGGGAAGGAAAAAGAACCCCTCTTGAATATATCTGTTTGTAAGAATGGGAACCTTTTCCCAGATGGGTTTTTAGGGAAAAGAACTATCCTACAACCAAGTAAGTTTAGGGAAATTTACTAAATATATTCCTTTTCTTGAGAGTCATAAAACGTAATTGCCAGGCAAACTGGCTCATGCTTATAATCCTAGTACTCTGGGAGGCAGAGATGGGTGGATTACTTGAGCTCAGGAGTTCGAGATCAGCCTGAACAAGAGTGAGACCCTGTCTTTGGTGGGCACCTGTAGTCCCACTTACTTGGGAGGCTAAAGCAAGAGCATTTTTTGAGCTCATGAGTTTGAGGTTGCTGTGAGCTCTGACACACACAGCACTCTACCCAGGGCAACAAAGTGAGACTCTGTTTCAGAAAAAAAAAATCCATATAATTAGTATCTTAAAAATAGGAAGTAAACTCCCGTCTATATGACCACAGAATGCTTTTTGGCAGGGGGGCAGCAATTATAATCATCTAGAGAACAGATTTTGGAAGACACAGTTAATGAGATTTTCTTGAAAGGATTCACCTATAATTAAATTACTTATTGCAGATAGGCTCCAAAAACAGCGAAAATTTAATTTTAGTGCATTGTTTTACATGAAGTTCTGGAATGCCCAATAGAGTTGATATTGAAAAAGAACTTTTTGTTTGTTTGTTTTAAGGTACCCAAGGATTAATAAAGAATCTTTACTTCCTGTAGCAAAGGATGTATCTTACTCAGGGGAAAATACAGAAGCTTGGTACCCTCCTGGTCATGGTGATATCTACGCCAGTTTCTACAACTCTGGTTTGCTTGATACCCTTATAGGAGAGGGCAAAGAGTATATTTTTGTGTCTAACATAGATAATCTGGGTGCCACAGTGGATCTTTATATTCTTAATCATCTAATGAATCCACCCAATGGAAAACGCTGTGAATTTGTCATGGAAGTCACAAATAAAACACGTGCAGATGTAAAGGTAACTAAAGAGAGAAAGCAGTTTGGGAATTTATGTTTTCAATTCACAGGTTACACAGTTAATTTTTTTTTAATTTAAAAGTTTCTATTTTAAACAACACATTTATCTACTTCTATTGTAAGACAGAGTAAGATGGTATTCTTACTTGGTATTTCTTTCAGTCCTATCTTATATATAACTATATGTGTAACATAAATCCAGAATTTATAGTACTACAATCATCTTTATTTTTTGGATAATCTGTGTCAGTAATTTTAACTGAAAATAGTTCCACATATATTTGTAAGGAAGATGTGAAACATGTGAAATCCTTTTAATAAGCTTGCTTAAGCCTTTAATATTTTTCTAGTTTGGCACTGAACCATTTTTATTTCACTGTGCCTTTTATGAGAATTTACTATTTCTATACAATGGATTTACATATTTTTATAACTATATCTCTATACTTAAAAAAATGCAGTTAATTTGGTACAAAGCACAAATTTGCTTAACTTTGCATGTTTGGTGGTCATGACCCTTGGCCTTTGATAAGACATTGCACAGGGTTTTACTACTTACCCACAGCAAGAAAGCAAAACTGGCAGTATGTTGATACTGAAGTGGTCAGTCCCTGGCAGTGTCCCCCTCTTCCTATACGGCCACAGCCTAGTGGCTTTAAGACCATCTCTAGCTGGAGCCATTCAGGTTACTTCTCGTCAAATTGATGAATCTGTCTTCCTTTTCCTTCCCTTATCCTGGAGCCAGTCAGGGCAGGGCATGAGATAGGCCTGTTTGGTCATGGTAGTGGTTTGGGAAGAAGAATGACTGTTGCAACATGCCTTAGAAAAGTGAGGAAGACCCTGATGTACTCCCAGGGCTTTTGTAAGGGACAAGATGGCGAATATGTGGTGTAAAACAACAGAGGGTTTGAATTACTTTCTTTGGTTCTACCTTGAAACATACATTGTTTTGTAATCTAAGAGATTCTATCAATAATATTTTTTCTATAAAAGTCAGACTTTTTGAACAGTGCAGGATGGTTATAATTGGGACAGATGTGGAAGCACTCAACTATTTTTTGCCTTTCTAGGGTGGGACACTCACTCAATATGAAGGCAAACTGAGACTGGTGGAAATTGCTCAAGTGCCAAAAGCACACGTTGATGAGTTCAAGTCTGTATCAAAATTCAAAATATTTAACACAAACAACCTATGGATTTCTCTTGCAGCAGTTAAAAGACTGCAGGAACAGAATGCCATTGACATGGAAATCATTGTGAATCCAAAGGTAAGCCAAGGTAGTGGCCCACTGGACTCCCTGGTTTCTTAGGTCATAATAGCTTACATACGTACTCCATTACCCACTCTCTCTGCACTTTCCATTACTTTGGTCCATTACTGTTTTTTTGCCTGTTTAGACTTTCCATTTTCTAGAACTGTCTTCCAAAGTCCGTACTCACCCCTGTAGTGTGCCAAGCTATGGTGCCCTTCATTTGACCCCCAGCAAAGGGCAAGAGCACTGGGCTCAAAAGTAGAGGCACAATGGCTCACATTTATAATCCCAGGTGCTTGAGAAGCTGAGGCAGGAAGATGTTTGAGCCTAGGAGTTAGAGGCTACAGTGAGCTATGATCATGCCATTGCACTCCAGCATGGGTGACAGAGTAAGACTTCAAGTCTTTAAAAAGTAAATAAGTAAATAAGCAGTCTCAGTTTTTGCTCTGACACTTGAGGTGTTATTTGGACATAGGTATCTCGCATGGCTTCTTTGGTTCTTTATTGTAAAATGGAAATGATATTACTAAACTAGGACTGAAAAAAATCACGTATGTGTAAGAGCTTGGCAGATAGTAGGTGCTTGATAAATAGCACTTCTCAAAATTCTATTTCTTTCAATGGATCTCTGAAACCACTTCCTCAATATTAACTAGCCACATATAACTAAGTTGTAGGTGTTTAAAACCTTTGTTCTCTCCCTCTACCCATTTCTTACAGACTTTGGATGGAGGCCTGAATGTTATTCAATTAGAAACTGCAGTAGGGGCTGCCATTAAAAGTTTTGAGAATTCTCTAGGTATTAATGTTCCCAGGAGCCGTTTTCTGCCTGTCAAAACCACGTCAGATCTCTTGCTTGTGATGTCAAACCTCTATAGCCTTAATGCAGGATCGCTGACAATGAGTGAAAAGCGGGAATTTCCTACAGTGCCCTTGGTTAAATTAGGCAGTTCTTTTACAAAGGTATGTAACTATAAAGATATGCACATGAATTCATATTTCTTAAATGTGTAATTATAAAGATATGATATACACGTGAGTTAGAGACGAAGTACTTAAGTGTAGTCTACACTGCTCACCTGTTGTATTCCTTCATCTTTGTCTTTTAAAGAGAACTGATGATAGAATATAAAGATGTACTTCACATTTGAAACATGAATTGTTATAGGGAATATAAAAGAAACCCTAAATTTCAGGACCTGTTATCTTATGTTTTTTCTAAGACTGATACTACTTCATCAGCAGAAGGGTTAATTCTGGTTTAACAAATACTTACTGAGCCCCTACCATGCATTGGGTAGTTTTCCAGGTGCTAGGGATTTAGCAGTAAACAAAGCAGACTAAATCT
This sequence comes from Otolemur garnettii, assembly GCF_000181295.1. NCBI lineage: Eukaryota > Metazoa > Chordata > Mammalia > Primates > Galagidae > Otolemur > Otolemur garnettii. The sequence goes on from NW_003852419.1 coordinate 20,823,569, forward strand.
TTGTCTTCAAGTAATTGACATTCTCCTGGGGTAAGGATGATTGATAATAAATAAATATATCAAATGTATATCATGCCAGCCAAGTAGTGGAAAATGCTACAGAGAAACCTATAAGGAATGGATGGCTAACATGTAATGTTTGGGGTGGGTTGGTGGTGGTGTAATTTTCTAACAGGTAGTTGTAGACTATCATTAAGAAGTTGAGTGGGTCTGACACATGGGTATCTAGGGTGAAAAGTATTCCAGGTAGGAGCAATAGCAAATACAGTTAAGTCCTTATTAGCATTGCCACTAGGTTCTTGGACACTGACTTTAAGTGAAACATGTAAACAAAATAGTTTTTTGCTAATTGATACAAGCAAGAGTTAAGTTCCTGTGGTATGGGGCTGTGTCTGTGGCTCAAAATATTAAGGCACGAGCCCCATATGCCAGAGGTGGTGGGTTCAAACCCAGCCCCAGCCAAAAAATTTAAAAAGTTCCTATGGTATTATTTCTGGTCACTAAAACATCAACAAACTAATAAATAAAGACCAAACACTTCTAATACTAAGCATGGAAATATGAGCTATACATAATATTTAAGAAAGATGAACAAAAATAATAATTGAGTTGCTTATTCTAGTTCAGGGTCAAGGGTAGCCAGAACCTACCCCAGCAGCTCAGAGCACAAAGCCTGGCCAGGAGACGATGCTATCACAGGGTGCACTCACACACACACCCTCACTTGTTCAGGCTGGGATCATGTAGACATGCCAGTGAACCTAATACACGTATCTTTGGGATGTGGGATACTTAATATCCAAAGAAAATCCACTCCATAAAGACAGTGGTCCTGGCCAAGAATTGATTTTTTTCTCCCCTTCGTCAACATTATAACAAAGCAACACTGAAAGTGAAATCCAAAAAATTTAATCACTTTATAATTTTATGAATCTAATAAAGTGTGATAGAATGAACCTTTGTAGTTGGCCTGAGGGGTCCTGCTATGCCATCCAACTCTATTTTTAGTCCTGGGTGTGTGAGGAATTAGGTAGAAAATAGGTATGTGTGTGTTCTCAAAGTCAAATGAAGAAATATTTCAAGAGAGAGGGAGTGAGCGTATGTACAATTCTGCTGACTGAAGTAAGACGAATGAGAATTCACTATTAAGATTTATCAAGGTGGAGGTTTTAGCAGGGGGTCCTCGAACTTTTTAAACAGAGGGCCAGTTCACTGTCCCTCAGATCGTTGGAGGGCCAGACTGTGGGCCCCGGGACGAGTCGGCTGCTAAGCAGGACAGGCAGCGGTAGCAAAAACACCAGGCGGGCCGGATAAATCTCCTAGACGGGTCTCATGTGGCCCGCAGGCTGTAGTTTGAGGACGTCAGTTTTAGACCCTGATTGGCATGAATTTAAAAGGGAATGGGAGAGGAAGAAATTAGGATATATGAATTATAAAAAACTCATTCAAGAGTTTTGCCTTAAAGAGAAACACAAATGGGGGCCATAGAAAGGAATAGTAAAAAAATGTTTAATATGAGAGAATTTATAATATGTTTATACATAGATGGGAATTGATGCAGTTACAAGGGAGAAAACATTGAAGGGGGAGAATTGCTCAAACCTTGACTAGGCCATAAAAAGGGATCTAATGGCAAAGTGCAGAGGTTGGCTTTATGTAGGAATAGAAACAGCCCAATACTTGCAGGGAAGCAGTGAGTGTATTGGGTTAGAAGGCAAGAGGGTGGTGGTGGAGAGAAGCCAGTGGAAGTTTTCTGATTACTTCTGTTTTCTTATGAGAATAGGAAGCAAGGTCATATAGAACAACCTCTAGTCCTTGTAAGACTAAGGAAAAAAAGAGGCAAAGATAGTGATAATTTATTATAATGATAATTTGTGCTCTTTTCCTAAAATGTGCTCCACTTCTGAATCCTACCTGTCACCTGAAGCCCAGCTCCATTATAGCCTGCTTCAGGCCATGATGAGCTCCTCTTTTTCCAGATTATGTGAGCTACTTATTGGGTTATGTTGGTTATCTTTTTTTTCAATGTCTGACCTGCTCAGTTATATTGTAAGTTGCTTGATTATAGGGACAATGTTCATATTTCCTTGTTTTTCCTACATAATATGTAACATATAGTGGGTGCTTAATAAATAAGTGCTTCCCATAATGGACCTGACTTGGTCATATATTTTTACAGTTCAGTTAATCGTAATAATATAATGTCTGACTTTTTGTGAACCGATTTTTGAAATAATTTTTGTTTCTACTTTAAGGTTCAAGATTATCTAAGAAGATTTGAAAGTATTCCAGATATGCTTGAATTAGATCACCTCACAGTTTCAGGAGATGTGACATTTGGCAAGAATGTTTCATTAAAAGTATGTTGTTATGATGAAAATTACATTTCTTACAGCTTTATAAAACAAGTTTCATTTTCTAGTCATAAAGTCTTAAAGACTACTCTTAGACTGTATCAGATGTTTATTAGGTACATTTTTTTAAATGAGTAGATATGGACATATGAAATAGGTTGCGATAGTATTTAGTATTACTGTTACCTTCCACTGATATAAAACTTAGTTAAAATATGAGCATAATTAGTATGTAGGAATTTCATGTAATCAGCATTCAAATGGAAAGCAAACACTAATAGGTAATTGAACTGGTACTATTTTATTGAAATGAGACAGTCTTTAAAATAGGATCACTATTAGCATTAGCTCACTTAAAATGACTAGTTGAATGAAAGACAAAATGACAACTTTATTTATACTAAATATAGTCTATTCCTGTTAAAAGTATCTGTTGTCATCAGTAGAAAGATGTTTACATTACTGTAGTACTTGGGTACTTTGATTATCATTCCAGCCTCGCATAAGAAATAGGGAGGAAATAGGGTATTAAAGTTCACAACCAAAGATACAACAGCTTTTTCTTAATCAAGTAATTTTTTTAAAGTGCCCTAATAAGATTTCAAGAGCTCTTTCAATTAAAGCTACTTAAATGAAGATCTTGAAAAAAACCAAACAAAAAATACATGTATTAAGCTTTATTGCTGATACTGCCTACAGACTCAAGACATGAAAAATATTATCAGTAAATATAAATCAAGCACCTTTTAATTTCTTTATGAAGGATAATGGCCTTGAAAGTAGGCCTTCAAAATGGCCAGTTCTGCTGTGATACTGGGTCCACTTCTCACTCTTTGTACCCTCTGACAAGGAGGCAAGGAATCTAGTATTACTGCCACGATTGTTACAGGAGGACACTTTACAATTTTCTTTAACATGTTCTTTCTCATGTTTCGTATCATTTATAAATATAATTACTCAGCTCTAAAAGTTGTACATAAACTTGATAGTTGTAAGACAATCAAATTGAATTTCAGTTTCAAGTACTCACTCTTAATTTTTGTTTTCTATATCATTTAGGGAACGGTTATCATCATTGCAAATCATGGGGACAGAATTGACATCCCACCTGGAGCAGTATTAGAGAACAAGATTGTATCTGGAAACCTTCGCATCTTGGACCACTGAAATGAAAAATATTGTGGATACTTTATACTAATTATGGGCTAAATAGTTTCTTACAGTGAAATGTTCTCTAGGATTCTAAAATCGGCAGGTACTTTACTATGTTACTGTACCCTGCAGTGTTGATTTTTAAAGTAGAGTTTTCTGCAATATGCTTTTAGTCTAAAAAGGCACTGATGGAGCAATACTTTCCTTCTTTGAAGAGGATACTGAAAGTTAGTTCATCTTAAAGTGCAATATTTAATCCTAAAACTGGGGCAGCTCTGCTGAAAGATCTTTTAACAGAAGCCTCAATTGTGGTCATTTTGAATTGCTTATAATTTCAAAAATAAAGTGATGAAGCAATACTTGTGTACACTTGTACTTTATAATGCTAACTATAAAATGGTAAAATAAAATGGTTTATTCTTGCTAAAAAGTTACTATATAAATTGGAAGATTTGCTCTTGGAATATTTAATCTCTCTAGCTAATTACCTAGAAAGTCTAGTTATTGGCATTTCTAAGAATCTTAACCAGATTATTATTTCCACAGGAATTAAATGTGAAGGTATTTAGTACCTTCATCTAGTTCTAAAGCTGTGATGGCTGGTTGTGGTGGCTTGAGCCAGCTATTTGGGAGGCTGAGGTGGGAAGATTGCTTGAGGAGTTCAAGACAGCCTAGGCAACAAGACCCTGTCTCTAAAAAATTCTTTTTTGAAGTTAGCTGGGCACCTGTAGTCCTGGCTATTTGGGAGGCTGAGGCAGGAGGATTGCTTAAACCCAGGAGTGAGTCAGAATCTACACTGAGTTGTGCTCATCTGGGCAACAGAGAGAGATCTGGTCTCTTAAAATAATTTTTTAAAAGCTGGTATGCCTGCCATGCTTTCCACAGACTCTTCATTTATTGAAACAAAGAGATGTTTCTTTTCCCAGCTAAGTGGGTGTGGTGGACAGAGGGAGGGTAGTTCTTTCACATCCTTGTACTCTTGAATAGTAGTTTGGGGTATAACCTCATAAAAAATTCTCTAAAACAATTGAAAAATGTTCATTAATAAACATTTCAGTCCAGGTCTTCTGGTAAGACAATGTATGTCTTTAAGATTCAATTGCATTTTCTAATTTGTCTATTCTTTTTTTGAGTAGGCTGCTTATTTAACTTCAAGTTCACTGTATACCATAAAAAATAGTTGCCTTTTAAAGTCTGGCAATTTTTTACAGCTTTATTTTAGACAGATAGTTTAAAAACCAATGACATACCTCTGTAATGATAATGGGGAAAAAAAAAAGCTTTCCTTTTAAGAAGCCAAGGGGCACAAAATAAGACTTATTTCACTGTACACGAGATTAGGCACTCTGACAGGGTTAGGCAAGATTTCTGGTGTGAGGTGAGGCACAGGCACTTTCATTTGTAGAGTGCTGCTGATTCTAATTTTGAAGGTTGGTATTATAAAAGTCCTTAACTTACTCATCACCTTATTTCAGGCCCCAACACAGCAGCCTATGTTTCTCTCTAGTGTTTGTTCATACACACATTGAAAGTAACTTATAAAGTATGGCCCCTTTGGATTATTTTTATGTTATTCAAATATTGAAATGAGAACTCAAAAGTAGGCAGAAAATATGAATATTCATAACTCTGCTAGAAATAGAGGCCAAAAAAAGAAAACCCAACACCCCAAACCCTTCATAGATACTTTTATAAAAATACAGCTATTAAACTGTGGCCTTCTGGAGACCACTTCTGAAAAGTATTTAAATTAGTTGCATAAATAAATGCCAGTATCTTATTCTTTAATTATTACTTTGTAATCAGCCTTTCAAGTATTTAGACAGTTCTGGAAGGCTTTACGCAGACGACATATGGTGGTAGTAGAAATATTAAATATGCAACACACAAAGCCTAAAACTTGACATTGGTCACTAAAACAAAAATTGAATTCCTAAATCCAAGCAATCAAAAGATGTTTATTTTTTATAGAAAGATCTGTAAAAAAATAATTTTTGAAACAGCTTTACTTTCATAGAGAAAACTTTCTACAGAGGATGACTAAGATTTTAATATTTTAAATTGTACCATCATTAAATAAGGTGGGACACCATATGAATTTCATTGCACTGGAAGAAATGCAAAGCATTTTTTTAATATAAAGTATACAGAGCATTCTAGTCAACTACAGCTGTGTTACAGCTATGTGTTCTTTTGGATTTGGTCCAAAGAAACCTGAGTCTGTTTCCAGAGAGAATGAAAATATTATAGACACCTGATCAATTACTCCTCACTGAAGGATGCACCAAAATGGCATTCCTTGTAGATCCCACTGAATCCAGTTTCCCAACACTGATACTTTCCTTTTCCCCTTTCCCCACACAGTTCACTTTTAGGTTCCAGGTTCAGTTCTCAAATCATACACATTCAGATTATCTTCACATCCCATGGTAAGATGAACTACTCAGTTTTCCAGTATGACATCACCTCTTCTGTTCCCAGATCTCAGCCATATTTAGGTCCAAATCTTTAAGGCCTTTCAAGGCTTGAAGATTTCCAGTGTAAAAAGCTACATCGGCTGTGACCAACCTAAACATTAAAGAGAAAATCATTTTTAAATCCCAAACTTATACTCAGGTAATTAAAGTAGCAATGCTCATAATCAGTTGGTCTTTTCCTAGCTGTTAAAGTACTATTTAAAATTCAGATTTTTCTAGGGGCCTAATGTAAGGTGACCAGATTTTAACATTGGTAAAGCGGGACACCATTGACAGGGGTGGGGCCTGACAACAACGCAAACTTTGATAAACAGTTCTTGATAATCAGTTCTCAAGAATTATTTGTTATTATTAAAGTTTAACATTATAAAATTAACAAAAATAATATAAAACTCATATCCTGGCAAAATAGCCACACGGCAGCTGAAAACCGTATATTCCCTTCCTGTTCTCCCAGCCTTCCCTAGCTTGTGCATTCTTTCCAAAAATCGAGACTTTTTAAAAACGCTGCAGGATGGGACAAATTGTTAAAAATTGGGACTGTCCCACCAAAAGTGGGACATCTGGTCACCTTAGCCTAATGTCAATATATGTCTCTTAGCAGGATTCCTGCTATCATATAGTTAGGCCATTTAATATTCTGTATTTCAATAATATTTGGGAAAGGAGTAAACCAATGCATGTTGAAGTTAGTTTCTTTCCAATAAAATCAGGTATCTCTTAAAATACAGAGAAAATAACAGGTTAAACTAAAATGTTTCTGATTGGTTGACACTGGAGTGTCTATGTGTGTGACTAAAATAGTAAACTCCAGGGAAGGAAAGTCTTGGTTTCCCAAGTGCTAAGGAGTTAAAAGAAGGTTAGTATTCACCCATATAAGTACTAGTGGATATAAAATTTGACACTAATAATACTGGGTGTCCCAAAATTGCCCCTAAAGATTTGGACTTAAAGTTGCCATACATAGGGAAAATACTAGTTATAAAATTTTCTAAAATATTTAAAAAATATTCTCTACATGTTGGCCATTTCTTTGAAAGTTTTGTAATGAATATTTTGTAAATAAAGGTACATTTATCTACAATTTCCTTTTCTCCTTATGTATGATAACTTTAGGGATGACTTTTGGGACACCCTTCTAACACCATGATAAAAAAGAAAAGATTTACACTTTTGAGTACTGACCTGTTACATTAATGCTTATACGAGTGTCCTTCAGACACTGAACTACTTAAAAATAAATAGGAATTGTTTACCCTTTGACTCACTAAAAAAAGAAAGAAACACTGCTTTTAAAAAAATATCATATAAATGCTGATTTGATGTTACTACTTTGTTCAACTGCAGTTTTACTTTTTAAATGCAAGTATATTGAGGTCCTGGAAAAAATATGAACTTTAAACAAAGAACTGTTAGAGAATTTTTTTCAAAGTACATATAAAAGTTTAATACGTGGCCAGCAGAATTGCAGTTGTTTATGAAAGGAGCTAATTTTTAAAATTAATGTTTGCAGGGCAATGAAACATTCCACCCATAAAATACCTCAGAGGCAGGACACTAAGGCACCCCTATGCACAATTATTTCCCAGCGTAGCAATCCAATTCTTAGAACAAATAGGTGCAACTTAGAACAAATGAATGCAACTAATGTATTCATTTAGAAAAAATAAAAATTGTACTTTATAAATGGATAATTAAAATGAAATTGTGAAATAATGAGTCTGAATTTCTTAATAGCATATTAAAACAGAGTTAAATTCTTTTAATAAAGTTCTACTCCAGATAAAACATTCAGCTTTCGGGCGGCACCTGTGGCTCAAGGAGTAGGGTGCCAGCCCCATATGCTGGAGGTGGTGGGTTCAAACCCAGCCCCGGCCAAAAACCACTTAAAAACAAAACAAAAAATTCCGCTTTCAACTTGGTTTGACTATAACTCATTAACAGTCATATGTTGGTATGGGGTACAGTTACTTAAGATATCCATGCCTTGCAAATAGTATATAATAAATGGTAGAATAAATGAAGTAAATTCTAATGTGATATAGAAATATGGTCTGAAATTTAAATAGATGTTGAATGATATACTTTCATCCAACTGAATTAAAATTCTAAAAATGAGTTAATACTCTAACAATCAACAGTCTTCTAAGGTTAGAAATAAGAAATTACAAAGTTCATGGCCTGTTACCTGGCAACGAGCACATAGGTTATCCTCAGTTACTAGGAAAAAGAGGCTGTTACCTCTCCTGTCCAACCCCTGGAGTAATTCCTTTACTGACACTGAAGTGACCCACAAAGAAAGGATCATTTTAGAAATCACTGAGCTGGGTACATGTAAAATAAGAAATCTTACCTATTCTAACCTCCATTTTAAAACAGTATTAATATCTATGCATAGTAAACAATTATTTACACTGTATACAAGAATATAGAAAATATTTTTATACATCAAAATTGACAAATCTTGTTTAATAGAAAAAGCAGATATTCACAACATACAGAAATCACCACAGATTATTAACAGACCAGGTCATATAGATAAATTCAAACATCAACCCCCCCCCATCTAAGAAAAATGGGAAGAATAGGAATAAAAGATAGGAATAAAAGTTATAGATGAGAACACCTGAATGACCAATAAATTATGAAAAGATGGCAAACCCATTAGGAAAATGCAAATTAAGAAAAGATACCATTGTCCCTCATCAGACTGGCAACAACGTAGAAATCTAATGGCAAATGTTGGTAAAATGTGGGAAACTACCAGTGGAAATGTAAACTTGACTACAGTCCTTGGCAATACCTAGTAGAAATAAAACATGCATGTGCTTTCCCTCACTTGTGAAGTATATATACTAAAGAAATAGTTACATTATTAGACATAAGTAAGAATCTTCACTGTGGTAGGGCTGTAATGGAAAAAAGTAATCACTGAGAAATCTATCACTAGAGGAAATGGATAGTTTAAATATGGTTGATTGACATGATAGAATACTATATAGCAGGCAAAAATGTCAAGTGGGAAAAAATAAGCTGGATATGTGTAATATACCATTTAAGTAAATTAAAAAGAGCACTACACAGTTTTCAGAGATACAGAGATATTAGATGAGAAGAGTATAGGATCAAATTCACCGGAAACGTTGCCTAAAAGTTGGGAGAAAAGGGGAATGGGACAGGAGATGGGGTGTCAAGGTGTACTTCAGCTTCATTTAGAATACAATATTTTTGAATGCCATTTTTTTTACCATGATAAACAAATTTTCAAGTCAAAATGATAAATGTTAATGATCAATTCTGGGTAGCAAGAATATGAATATACTATTATCCATATGTCTCCATATTTTAAAAGTATCTTAACATAGAGAAAATCATGTTAAAAAGAAAAAGTACAGGGCTGGTGAGAGGGAGAAAGAGGGAGCAACTGCCTAAAAGGTATGGGATTTTCTTTTAGGACAGTGAAAATGCTATGGAAGTAGACACAAGCAGTGATTCCACAACATTGTGAATGCACTAAGTACCACTGAATTGTTCACTTTAAAATCTTTAATTTTATGGTATATGAATTTTACCTCAAAACAAGGTACATTTTTAGAGAATTTTCTCTAAAGTTTTTAAAGATAAAAATTCCTTTTATGCAGATAGTTTATTATGTTCTTGATTAGACTGCATAAGTTAATTTTCAGAGAATTCTACTTTTCAAAGATCTTTCACATACATGAATTGACTTATACATAATTTATGTCTGTAAGTATGTGAGAGTGAGGATCTCTAAGGTTGGACTAACCCTCAAATACCTATATTAACAAAGAAAATAATAGCTAGTGAGTTAGCTTGGATACTTCGGAACTCTTGATTTGAGAAAAGCCAGCCAACCCAGATTTAGCTATAGGAAATAAAAGTAAAAAGGTATGAAAGGGGGAGGCCTTAAAAATACTATTAGCTCCTTTTTTTAATAACACCCTCTTTAGGGCACAGTAAACATGTATCAATAGTCTCTTAAGTTCCTAATATGATACTATCATTTCAAGAGAAGAAAGTTCAAAATACCATATACATGTATAATTTATATCACTTGACATCAAATGGGAAATATGCACAGTACCCCCATGTGGTATTCTGGTTGAAAATACCTCACTGCACTTTGGTGTGATGTTATTAATACTGATTTCCTTAGGAGGAGTCAAGGAATGGCATAAAAATGTCTTTGTTTTTAGACATACATGCCAAATTTAGGGGTTAAATTTCATGATGACTATAGCTTACTTTTTTGGATGTTTGGAAAAAGAGAAGCAAGCAGGGTAGTAGGGAGAGGTAGGAGAGCAGCAAGAGAATATGGCAAAATTTAACAATTAGTAAATGTAGATGAGACATATTCAGTGGTCATTATATAGTCCTTTACTTTTCTGTGGCTTTGACTTATTTGAAAATAATTCTTGAAAAGAAAAGGAATAATCAGGAAAAGTATCAAATTTTTGCATAAAACTCCTAAATTTATCTTGGCTGATAGATTCAACACACAGAAGCTTCCAAATAATTTTCTGCAAAATCAATTCAGTGTTATTTATTTATTTATAAATGGCAGGGCCAACTTATGACCCTAATATACATTTTTTCATGTGTTCTCACAAGTTTGAAGTTTAAACCTGAAATTCCTTTGAAAGAGAATAAAATTTTATTTCTAAAAATCTATGACACAGCTAACACACCAAAGAAATCATATTAAGATGTAACTAAATGATTAGTACTTTATACTTTGTAAAACTTTCCCCCCATATCTTTACCTACTTACTCTTAGGATTTACTCTTACTCTATAGGATTTAAAAAATCCTATAAGGAAACTTTTATTATCATCACTATTTTTACATCTAAAAAAATTAGGGCTCAGAAAGAACTGATTTGACCAAGGTTACATAGCTAATAAATGACAGAACTAGACCTTAACCCAAGTTTTCTGATTCTAAATCCTATGTTTTCTCTTTTATATGCTATACTATTTCAACAGTAATATATAATTTGTTCAGCAGCTTATAATAAAATGTATACATATGCACACTTATTTTTTTTCATAATCCTATGAAGCTATTAAGGCAGATTTTATCCACATCATTTTATAAATGAGACACAAAGGTTAAATGACTTTCACATGGTCACACAGCTACTAAGCAGATCTTGAGTCTTGTCTGAATAGAGGAAGGCCACAGAATATCTAAGGAAGTGTTACCAATCCACCCTGCCTCAAAACAGATATGGAAGGTCGGGTAAATAACTGATTATTTTTAAACTTTAAGGTAGATAGAAAGACATTTCCATAAAAAAGCAAACAGTTGATTTTAGTCCCTGGTATGACATCAGCAGAAAAGGATAGTATAAAAATCCATCATTAAAATAATCTAAAATGCGAGTATGTGGTAAAAATGTTTAAACATACCCATTTTGAGGTCCTCCATCATTTATCACATTTAAGTGAGATAACTGCTTTTTCAAATGGAGTTTGTAACTTGCATTAATCCTTAAAAATAACATCTGGAAAGGAAATAAAACTAAATTAAAGTTCTACTGAAACAGAAGGTGTAAGTATCTCAGTTATTATTTGGAGAAAGTATTTAAAAAACCAAATTTCTGCTTTATCATATACTTTCAAACTGCTTCTTTGAAAGTATTTCATCACTATTTTACTATGATTTTTCTTCTAGGTTGGGTTTAAAGCTCTTTTTTCCTTTCTTAGCAATATTTTTAGCAGTAAGACTACATTTCTGTACCTTGGAAGAATTCCTGTTGAATATGTAAGTATGGTCAACTGTGAGAGGTAAAAAGAAAAAAAGCAGTAGAAAATTTTGCAAGATGTTTTCAAGTAAGAACTTGATACAGAAAAATAAATTCACAATGACAGAGACAAAGATACCTTCATACTTTTAAACTAGTAAAATTACTTCAAATTATTTTATTATCACTGCATGCAGATTTTTAATGCAATGGCCCAATATTTCTTTGGGAAATACCTGGCCTAAAATTATATATAATCTATGGAAATGATTTTGTAAAGTATATCTTTTCTATGGGAAAAATATATATAATTAATGGAAATTTTGTGGAATTACTGATATTCATGTGGCAATATGGACATAAAAACCTAAAACATTTGTCCAGCTTTGACAGTATCCTTTAAATTATGATGCAGATAAAAACAGATGAAGTACCTGAGTGCCTAGCTCCCTGACCTGGAGCTGGCTTGCTCTAATATTATAACTCAGCTAATCCAGGTGGTCAGAGATGGAGGATGAAAACGATGACTTAGAAGGAAGAAATGAGAAGGAGAAAAGAGACCCTAGTGGGTGCTCCATATCTTATGGTTCCCCCTCAGTCCTTAGTGACCCTCAAAGAAGCTGGGTGATATTTAATCATGAGGTTAGTATTATTAATGAAAACCCAGGCAAGTATAAAGGAAAATGGTGACAGCTAGTGCAAGACAGAAGTATGAGATGGCATGGGAAAGGAGGCCAGCAGAAGCAAGAGTAGGTAAGAGACACCAAGAATCCTACCCCACTCTGCTCCCAAGTACCATTTCCAAGCAGTCAACCAATTAAGGGACAAATCTAAATATACTTATCTAAACAGCAAAAATCCCAGTGAAATTTAACTTCATTAGTCATACAGCAATGATGCTTGTATTACATAACGAACATTATCATTCTGTAACTAGGCTCACCTGTTACAAAGGGAATAAGCTTAAAGTGGGTAAAGACTGGAAAAAAGGGAATATTAATACCTTCAAGGTTTCTAGAAAGGGAAATAAGGGGTGTAGAGAGGAGAGATGTCACTGAAGAGAACTCTGTGGTAATATTTTTGTAGGGAAATACAGTAGAGGTAGAGAGTAAATAGTAGTAGGGGAGGCATGCTAAAGACTCTTCTCTGTTTTGCTCTTTTTCCTGGTTTGTACAGATTACCCATGCTGATCTAACAAATACTAATTAATGATAAAGCAGACCAAGTTAATCTTATTAATAACTCCATCACTAATTCCTCCCATATATGATTTGGATTATAATCACAGTGAGTAACATATTTTGATATTCACTGATAAATGCTAACTCAGATTTTCAAACTAATAATACAATGATGAATGATATAAGACTCTGGGACTTATAATAATGGGCAAATTGAAAATCTGCTTTTTAGAACTGCTTACCATATAAGTAAAGTTGTAACTTTGGCTTGTCAGAGCAACGGGTACTTTGAAAATAAAAATTTTTATCCATATTCCACTAGTCAATAAAACAATCTAAAAAAATGATAGTCAATACTGAAACATGAACTAAGCTCACATGTGCCAAAAGCATGAGGGTACCCCAATTCTGCATGGATATTACATGTCACGTATGCAAAAGTAGTTCTAGGAATTACTACTTACTTGTGTTTGTTCTTCTGGAAGGAGATCAAATATAGCTTCATGCATTTTGGCCATTTGCTTACAAATATTCCTGAAACAGGCAGAAGGAACGGGAGCTTTCACCTCATACTGGTAGGAAAAAATAATGAGAATAATGTTCATGTCTTCTGGATTACATACTGTTTCCACTGTTCTCAGAGACATATGTTTTTTATACTTCCACATGTCCAACTTTGGTATAGCACTGAAGCTTATACTTCAACTGTAATCTGCAAAACTCACATAAATCTTGAGAACCTTTCATTCCATAATCCTAATCTATTTTGAGAGAGCTAATATAAAAGCTTAGCAACTAAGAACACATAGACTGGTTTCAGACTCAAAAGAAACTTTCTGGATTCAAATCCCAGCTTCTCCAATTCTTATCTATGTGATGTTGGGCAAGTTACTTAATTTTCCTACCTCAAAGGGCAACTATGAAGATTTACAAAAATAACTCATAACAACACAAAATAGTGCTTGATACAAAGTAAGTACTCAAAAAAGTATCAGCTACTAATGTGGCTTAATATGCAATGATGATGCAATGATGATGCAAAATTAAAATCATACATTTATGGGGTACAATGTGGATGATTTGACATACAATGTGGAATGCTTAAATCAAACTCATTAACATAGCCCTCACCTCTTGCTTACTTATTTTTTGTGGTAAGACATATACCAATAGTCAAGCCGAGAATACGATCAAAGATTCTTTTCCTTTTACAGTAGTGCAAAAGGAGATGAAATACCTGGGAATATATCTAACAAAGGACATAAACGATCAGAGAACTATGAAACCCTGCGAAAATAAACAGGAGAAGATGCTAACAAATGGTAGAACATACCATGCTCATGGTTGGGAAGAATCAATACTGTTAAAATGTCCATCCTACCCAAAGCAATCCCCATCAAAGCACCAATGTCATACTTTAAAGAGCTTGAAAAAATAGCACTTCGTTTTATATGGAATCAGAAAAACTCTGAATAGCCAATACAATTCTTAGAAATAAAAACAAATCTGAAGGCAGCACGTTACCAGACTTCAGGTTATACTACAAATTTGTAGTACCAGGTGACCAAAACACCATGGTACTGACAAAAACAGAGACAAAGCTCTATGGAATAGAATAGAGAATCTAGAGATGAACCCAGCCACATCTTTGATAAGCCAAACAAAAACTTGCATTAGGGAAAAGAATCTCTATTTAACAGATGGCACTGAAGAACTTGCTGGCCACTTGCAGAAGACTGAAACTGGACCCATACCTCCCACCACTAACAAAAATTGATTCTCACTGGATAAAAGATTTAAATTTAAGATATGAAACTAAAAAAATATTAGAAGAGAGTGAAGGGAAAACACTTGAAGATACTGGCCTAGGAAAATATTTTATGAGGAAGAATGCATGCCCTGGCAATTATAGCAACACCAAAAATAAATAACTGGGATTTGATCAAGCTAAAAAGCTGTTGCACAGCTAAGGGCAATACAACCATTCTACCTACAAAGCAAACAGCCAGGCTTTGGAATAGGAGAAGATTTTTGCATGTTATGATTCTTACAAAGGTCTGGTAACTACGATCTACAGAGAACTCAAATAATCAGAAAAGAGCAAACAACCCCATGTCTTTGTGTGCAAGAGACTTGAACAGAAACTTCTCTGAAAATGATAGATGAATGGCCAAAAACATATGAAAAATGCTCATTGTCCCTAATCATCAGAGAAATACAAATCAAAAACCACTTTGAGATATCACCTAACTCCTGTAAGATTAGCCCACATCACAAAGTCCGAGAACTGCAGATGCTGGCGTGGAAGTAGAGAGAAGGGAACACTTCTACGCTGCTGGGGGATTGCAAACTGATACAACCTTTATGGAAAAAAGTATGGAGAATTCTCAAAGAACTAAAAATTGACATTCCATTTGATCCTGCAATTCCACTCCTAGGTATCTACACAGAAGAACAAAATCATTTTACCATAGACATTTGCACCAGAATGTTTACTGCAGCCCAGTTCATAATGGCCAAGTCATAGAAGCAATTCAAATGCCCATCAACCCATGATGGATTAATAAATTGTGGTATACGTATACCATGGAATACTATTCAGCCATAAAAAGATGAAGACTTTATATCTTTTATGTTTACCTGAATGGAACTGGAACACATTGTTCTTAGTGAAGTATCTCAAGAATGGAAACAAAAGTATCCAATGAACTCAGTACTATTATGAAACCAATATATAAACATTTACATACTCATATGAAAGATCAAACAAATATAGTCTAGCAAGGTAAGGAAGAGGGGAGGGGAAGGGGCAGGGTGATTGGTGGGAGGGGGGAGAGAGATTGGTGGGATCTCACCTGATATGTATAATGCAAGGGTACATTTTAAAATAACTAAGAATAAATTTTAAATGTCTTACCACAAAGAAGTAGCCCCTTTAAATTAACAGACTATTTTTCAAATATGTTTTTAAGAATATGTTCACATAGCTCAGGGCCCATAGCACAGTGGTTACATCACTGGTTATGGCATCAGCCACATGCACTGAGGCTAGCGAGTTTGAGCCTGGCTTGGGCCAGCTAAACATCAATGACAACTGCAACCAGAAAATAGCCAGGCATTGTGGCGGGTGCTGTAGTCTCAGCTACTTGGGAGGCTGAGGCAAGAGAATTGCTTAAGCCCAAGAATTGGAGGTTGCTGTGAGCTGTGATGCCCCAGCACTCTACCTAAGGCAACATAGTGAGACTCTGTCTCCACAAAAAAAAAAAAAGAATATGTTTTTACTTTGTAGGTGGGTCAATATAGTGATCATATTTACCCTAACACTAAGGTAAATGAAGACTTTTCTGTAATGTTTTATGCTAAAAATTTAAACTTAGGTAAATTCATTTTACTATTCTTACACATAGAACAGTGTACTGGTCTGAGTAAATGATCACCTTTTGGCTTACATTCTAGAATTCACAGAGCTTAAATTATATACCATTTTATTTAAAAAATAAATTTAAAAGATAAATTTGAGCTAAGCAACTATATTTTAAATATACTAATCTTATATAGTTTATTAAAATGAGGTGAGTTCCAACATACTGTTATAGAAGAATTATGTAGAAGTCACCATGTGACTGGACTAAATAAAGTAAAAGCAAAGTTGTGACCACCAAGCAGTTGTCTCCAGCCTAGAAATATATTAAATATCCCCTATTTTTATTAGCAACAGCTTTGAGATATAATTAATATACCATAAAGTTCATTCTTTTAAAATATACAATTTAGTAGGTTTTAATAAATTCATAGTTAATACAACTATTACCACTAATTTATAAACATTTCATCACCCCAGAAAGAGAAAGCAACAGACCAACATCCCTTATAAATATAGATGTCAAAATCCTCAATAAAGTCAACTTAGAGAGGTTTTATCAGCCTAGCTCACAGCAACTTCAGAACTCAAAACTCAAAGAGACTGTAACATACTAGTCAACATATGTAGACGGTCAATATAAGGAAATAGACATACTGTATTGATATGTACATGTGGTACATGACATGAAATTAAGTCAATTTAGGGAGGTGGTCAACTATGGAGGTTCTACTGTACTAGAAAACCAATTCAACAGGACATCAAATAGATAATTCACCACGACCAAATGAGCTTCATTCATCCCAGGGATGCAAGAATGGTTCAACATATGAAAATCAATAAATGTGATTACCACATAAACAGAAGCAAAAAAAAAAAAAGCCATATGATCATCTCAATTGATGCAGAAAAAGCATTAACAAAATTTAGCACTCTTTCATGATAAAAATCTTCAACAAGCTAGGTATTGAAGGAACATATCTCAAGATTACAAAAACCATATGTGACAAACTGGCAGTCAACATCATACTGAATGGGGAAAAGTTGAAACCAATACCACTAAGAAATGAAAGAAGACTACTTCTTCTTTCCCCCCCCCCTGTAGTTTTTGGCTGGGGCTGGATTTGAACCCACCATCTCCCACATATGGGGCCGGCGCCCTACTCCTTTGAGCCACAGGCGCCCCTGAAGAAGACTACTTCTAAACAACATAGTGCTGTAAGACCTAGCCAGAACAATCAGACAAGAGGAAGAAACAAAGGGTACCCAAATTGGGGAAAAAAGAGTTCAATCCATTGCTTTTTGCTGACAATATGACCTTATATCTAGAAAACCCTGAAGATTCCACCAAGATACTCCCAGAATTAATAAATAAATTTAGCAAAGTCTCAGTTTATAAAATCAATGTACACAGATCAGTAGCATTCCTAATACCAATAACACTCAAGCTGATAATCAAATAAAAGACTCAATATCATTCACAGTAGCTACAAAGAAAATAAAATACCTAAGAGGTGAAAGATCTCTACAAAGAAAACTATGAAACACTAAGGAAGGAAAGTGCCAATGACACAAACAAATGGAAAAATATATCATGCTCATGGATTGGTAGAGTCAACATTGTTAAAATGTCCGTACTATACAAACTGACTCACAGATTCAAATGCAATCTCCAACAAAATACCAATGTCATATTTCACAGATCTAGAAAAAATAATTCAATGCTTCGTTTGGAATAAGAAAAGAGCTTAAATAGCCAAAACAATCTTAAGCAAAAGGAATAAATCTGCAGGCATCACATTACCACACTTCAAACCATACTACAAGGCTACAATAACCAAAACAGCATGGTACTGCCATAAAAAATACCAAAGGAACAGAACAGAGAACTCAGACATAAAACCATCCACATATAGCCAACTGACCTTTGACAAAGCAGACAATATACACTGGGGAAAATAAGTCTTATTTAATACATGGTGCTGAGAAAACTGGATAACCACATGCAGAAGACTGAAACAAGATCTGTATCTCTTACCACCAACAAAAATTAACTCAAGATGAATAAAAGACTTAAATGTAAGTCACAAAACTACAAGAATTCTAGAAGAAAATGCTGGAACAACTCTTTTAGATAATTGCTTAGGCAAGGAATTTATGAAGACAATCCCAATGGTAATCACAACAACAACTAAAATAAATAAATGGGACTTGATTAAATTAAAAGGCTTCTACACAGCTAAAGCAATAATCAAAGGAGCAAATAGGCAACCTATGGAAGAAAATATACGCAAGTTAAATATTCAATAAAGGGCCAATAACCAGAATCTATAAAGAACTCAAGCAAATCTGAAAAGAAAAAAGAGACAACACCATAAAAAGTGGGCAAAAGACATCAACAGAGGCTTTTCAAAAGTAGACAAATGACCAATAAACATATGAAAAAATACTCAGCATCACTAATTATCAAGGACATGCAAATTAAAACCACAATGAGATATCACCTTACACTAGTTAGAATGGCTTTTATTAAAAAATCCAAAAATAAAAGATGCTGGCATGGATGCAGAGAGAAAGGAATGCTTGTACACTGTTGGTGGGATTGAAAATTAGTGTAACTGGGTGGCACCTGTGGCTCAAGGAGTAGGGCGCCAGCCCCATATACTGGGGGTGGTGGGTTCAAACCCAGCCCCGGCCAAAAACTGGAAAAAAAAAAGAAAGAAAGAAAATTAGTATAACCTCTTTGGAAAATAGTATGGAGATTCCTCAAAGAACTAAAAGTAGACCTACCATTTGATCCAGCAATCCCACTATAGGGTATTTACCCAAAGGAAAATAAGTCATTTTATCAAAAAGACACCTGCACTCAAATGTTTATAGCAGCACAATTTATAATTGCTAAGATGCAGAAGCAACTCAAGTACCCATTCAATTTGTGAGTAGATTAACAAAATAGGTATGTGTATTGTGGTGGGAGTCTGTAGTCCTAGCTGCTTAGGAGGCTGAGGCAAAAGCATTGCTTAAGCCCAGGAGTTTGAGGTTGGTGTGAGCTGTGATGCCACAGTACTCTACTGACAGCAACATTGTGAGACTCAGTCTCCAAAAAAAAAAAAAAAGTACATGTGTTTTGCTTTGTTTTTTCCATTCTTTAGGTATTTCCCTTAGGATAATGGTTTTCCCTTTCATCCAGCTAACACTATAGACAATGGTTAAAGACTAAACACTTTGACCCAAAAGTGGAGAAACCAAGCACGTCTGCTTTACCACTTCTATTTAACATTGTAGTGAAGGTCCTAACCAGTGCCATAAGGTGAAGAAAAAAAAAAATAAAAGGCATACAATTGGAAAAGATGCAAAATTCTATTTGCAGGTGACATGATTTTTATGTATGCAGTAAATCCGAAACAATCTATAGAAATGGCATTAAACCTAAAAGGTAAGTTTAGCAAGTATGTGGAATATAAAGGTTAACATAGAAAAATAAATAGTATTTTTATATACTAACATTGAATAACTGGAAATTTAACTTACAAAATATCATTTACAAAGGCATCAAAAACTAAAACTACTTAGGGATAAAACCTAACAAACTATGTGCAATATATATTTATACTTAAAATGACAAATTTTTGATGAGAGAAATTAAAGACTTCAGGAAATAAAGATAAACCAAGTAATGTGTGATAAATAGGACTCTTGGGGGCAAAAGCCCTGGTTTGTAGTATTTGTTAATTTCTGTAGTGTAAATATTACACCATGGCCAATTTCAGCTTATCAATGTGATGCCACAGAATATGGAACTGGGAAGAGATACACAAAATAGATTCTGGCTAGAAGGTACAAGCTGGCTCCTGTAACACTGGATATACAGTATGAATGAGAAGACTCACTAATGTTAAGATGTCAATTCTCTCCAAATAGACCTATTAAATATATATTCAATGCAATTTCAAACAGAGTCTGGGCACTCTTTTTGGTAGTATCTGATTTAAAAATGTATTGGGGAGGCTGGGCGAGGTGGCTCACTCCTGTAAGCCTAGCACTCTGAGAGACTGTGGTCAGGTGGATTGCCTGAGCTCACACGTTCCAGACCAGCCAGAGCCAAAGCAAGACCTCATCTCTAAAAATAGCTGGGCATTGTAGTAGGCGCCTGTAGTTCCAGCTACTTGGGAGGCTGAGGCAAGAGAACTGCTTAAGCTCAAGAGTTTGAGGTTTCTGTGAGCTGTGATGCCACAGCACTGTATGGAGGGTAACATAGTGAGACTCTGTCTCAAAAAAAAGAAAAGGAAACTTAAAAAATATAAATGGGGGAAAGCTAAGGACCTAGAATAGATAAAACAATTTTGAAAAAGAACAATATTAGAGGATTCACATTACCTTACTTTAAGACTCTCAATAACACTATAATAGTTAGGGTCCTCAAACTTTTTAAACTGGAGGCCAGTTCACTGTCCCTCAGACCTTTGGGAGGCTGGACTGCGGGCCCCGAGACAAGTCAGCTGCTAAGGAGAGGCAACAGCAGTAAAAACACCCAGCAGGCCAGATAAATATCCTAGGTGGATGGCATGTGGCCCGCGGGCCATAGTTTGAGGACACCTGGGTGGTACTAGTATAAAGACAGTAATGGAACAGAACAGATTCAAAAAAGGAGATCTATACAAAAGTAGGTGATTGATTTTCCATGAAGGTGCCAATGGGAGAAAGAAGTTTTTTCAACAAAAAGTGCTAGAACTATCAAAAAATGAACACTGACTTATGCTTTGCATTATATGTAAAAATCAACTAGAAATGTATCATAGACTTAATTATAAAACCTAAAACAATAAAATGCCTAACCAAAAATATTGGAGAATATTACACAGATTTCTTTGGGTGGGACATAAGAAGTATGAACAATAAAAGAAAAAATTATAAGCTGGATATCATCAAAATAAAAAACTGATTGACACCATTAACAAAATGAAAAGACAAACCACAGAGAATACTTACAACCTATAGATCTGATAAAGAACTTGTATCTAAGAACTCTCATAAGATGAATAACCCAATTTTTTAAAATGAGCAAAAATTTGATACTAAAGAAAACATATGGATGAAAAGCATATTAAAAGATGCTCCACGTATTTGTAATTGTGTAAATTAAAACCACAATGAGATGTCACACATATATATCTACTAGCAGACTAACATTAATTAAAAAGCAGATAATATTGTCTATATTGCCCTAAGTGACTTACAGATTCAATGCAATTCCCATCAAAATACCAATGTTATATTTCACAGATCTAGAAAAATAATCCTAAGCTTCAAAAGAAATCCTTTTCTTCACATAGAACAAAAAGAAAAAGAGCTCAAATAGCCAAAGCAATCTTAAGCCAAAAAAAAAAAAAAAAAAACACATGAGATATCATATTACCTGACTCCAAATTATGTTACAAGGTCACAACAACCAAAACAGCATGATACTGTACTTCTATAGTAGAGACAAAGACCATGATAGAGAACCCAGAAATAAAACCATATAGGTATGACCAATTGACTTTTGGCAAAGCAGACAAAAACATGTACTAGGGAAAGGACATTCTCTTCAATAAATGGCTGGGAAAATTGTACTTGATCTTAACTATAAGGCAGAGAAGCAATGGTGCTAGAAAAACTGGATAGCTACACAAAGAAGAATGAAAAAGGATCTCTATCTCTTACAACAGACAAAAATTAACTCAAGATGGATTAAAAACTTAAATCTAAGGCATGAAAAGTAAAAAAGTTCTAGAAGAAAATATAGGAAAAACTCTTCTAGACATTGCCCTATGCAAAGAATTTATGACTAACACCCCAAAGGCAAATATAACAACAAAAATAAATAAATGGGAGTTAATTAAATTGAAAAGCTTCTGTACAACAAAGGAAATAATCAACAGAGTAAATAGACAACCTACAGAATGGGAGAAAATACTTGCAAACTATACATTTGATAAAAGACTAACATTTAGAATCTATAAAGACCTGAAATCAGCAAGAAAAAAACTAAAAACCCTTTCAAAGATAGGCAAAAGGCAGGAACAGAATTTTTTCACAAGAAGATATCACTAATCATGAGGAAAATGCAAATGAAAACTACAATGAGATACCACTTTTTTCCTGTCAGAATGGCCATCATTAAAAAGTCAAAAAACAGGCCAGGAACAGTGGCTCATTGATTAGCACTTTGGGAAGCCAAGATGGAAGGATCACTTGAGGCTAGAGTTTGAGACCAGCCTGAGTGACAAAGTGAGACCCCATGTCTACAAAAAACAAAAAAATTAGGCAGAAGTATGATGTGCACCTAGCTACTCAGAAGGGTGAGGCAGGGGGTGTGCTTGAGCCCAGGAGTTTGAGGCTGTAGTGAGCCAGGATGATGCTACTGCCCGCTAACCTGGGCAAGAGAGTGGGAACCTGTCACCAAAAAAAAGAAGGAAAGGGAAGGAAAAAGAAGAAGAGAAAGTAAAGGAGAAGAGTAAGGAAAGGGGAAAGGGAAAAAGGGAAAGGAAAGAAAGGAAAAAGTCTGGCAGAGACTTTTTCTAAATAAATTATTGTAAAAGGACACTGAGCAATTAGTAAGTTTAAACAATAGGTATTAGATGATGATGTTAAGGAATTTTTGTTAACTTTATTAGGTGTCATAAGAGTAATGTGGCTATGTAAGAATGTGTTCTTCATTTTAAAAAATGCATACTTAATTATTTAGAAATGAAACACCATAATACCTCAAATTTATTATAAAATATTTTAGCAAAAAAAGCAAATTGTAAAAAACTGTTAAGCAGAGGTGAAAAATATATGAAACCTCATGAAAGAATAATCTTTTCTGGGTGGCACCTGTGGCTCAAAGGAGTAGGGCGCTGGCCCCATATACCAGAGGTGGTGGGTTCAAACCTAGCCCCAGCCAAAAACTGCAAAAAAAAAAAAAATAATAATAATAATAATCTTTTTCCTTATGGAAAACTTTAAAAAATAAAATAAGTTTTCATAGGAAAAAGTCTAGCCATTATTGTAATTCTTACTCAAAACCTCTGTGATAACCAAATTGGCAAATTAGAGTCAGAGTTTGGAAAGTCCTGGCACATTTTTGGTTTTGCTTCATTATATTCTATTTCATCTGTAATTCCACTATTTAACATTTACTTTATCCTACACTATTACACCATTTTGCTTTCTAGGATAGTAAACTTGAAAGCAGACAAGATGTGTTTTTGACTTTCAGACACAGAAGAATACTACATATCAGAAGAAACTTTGTTGGAAAAGAATTTCTTCTGAATTTAGCTTGATCTTGGCACTCAAGAAAATAGAAATTTTCTAAACAATAATTTTTCTCCATACAAAAATAGAAACTAATTTAATAGGCATAACATAGTATAGAAATGTTTGCACATAATTATAAACTCCATAAGCTTCTTAAAAGTGAAACAAAACATACACATTATCAACTACATCAGAGTTTCTCAAAGTGTGTTCTAGGGAAT
Source organism: Otolemur garnettii (assembly GCF_000181295.1). Classification (NCBI taxonomy): domain Eukaryota; kingdom Metazoa; phylum Chordata; class Mammalia; order Primates; family Galagidae; genus Otolemur; species Otolemur garnettii. The sequence continues at coordinate 20,847,366 of NW_003852419.1, forward strand.
CCTGAGAGTCAAGAGACATTTTCAAGGAATCGGGAAGTAAAAACCATTTTCATAATACTAAGATTTATTTATCTTTTTAATTCTCATTCGCTCATGATTGAACAGTGGGGATTTTCAAATGGCTTGTGATAGTATCACCATTCTGAAAGCTAACAGAAAGTGTGTTTGTGTATTCTTATATTAAAAAAAAATTTAGTTTTAATTTCTAATATGGTACTTACTAATAAGTATAAATTACATAAACAAACGCTCTTTGGGGTCCTCAATTATTTTTAAACATGTAAAGGGATCCAGTGACCAAAACTTGAGAACTATTGAACAAATGCAATATTATTTTCTAAGCACTTTTAGGCACATGACTATGTGAATGAATGGGCACCACTTTATCTTGTTGTTTTGATTGTTATGAGCCTGCTATTCTTGCCATTGATGAATCCAAAAGATGCAAATAGAAGGAAAAGCAAATCAAAGGAAAAGCAAATCAAGTTCCTTGCTTAGTAAGGTTATTCCAAATATGATCTTGGGCAAAAAGCCTACATAGAATAAACCTTTACACTTTCAAGTGTAAAGTGCTTTCTCCCTAAGACATGGATTAAAAAATTTAGGGAAAGGAAAAGAGTGAGAAATAGGGTAAAAATGATTAAGGCTGATTAAAAGACAGTTTTCTGAAGACACCTTCTCAGTGTAATAGAGAATTCTTTGGGGACTACTACTTCATTGAATGATAAACTGGGAATGAAAAGAACACAAAAAATGAATATTGAAATTGATTAACATAAAAATACTTCTCTACAGGGTTTCTACCATCCTTAGAATCATCTTTTCTTTTCCCCTGAGCTGCTTAGAAAGTGAATGCCAATTATTTGGGAAACCTAAACATTTTATTGATTAGTTTTCTAAACCCTGAAAAATATGATTTGCTAGACAACTATGGGTTAGACAACTATTTGTGGCCTTGGCCTCAGTAGATGTTCATATTTTCCTCAAAATAATTTAAAAATTTTACCAATTCATAAATATTCTTCTGAAAATTTAGATTCTTTTATCACATCTTAGTTATACAGGATTCTCTAGAAAATGGAAAGTCATAGTGCCCCTAAGCAAAGCCTAATAATTTCTATAAATCATTACCTTAGATAACAGCTTGTCAAATAAGCTATCCATTATCGCTACAAGCTTAGCTGATATTTCAGCTATGTGGTCATGGTAGTCCTGTAATGAGAAATAATATTGTATTTTAAAGTCCCTGGGACACATCTAAAACATACTTAACAATAGTGGATCCAAAGTCATGAAACTTCAATAGAAAATGTGTGAAAAAGTACCTTAGTGATATGATCAAAATGCCTAAGCATGCTATATTGCTTAGGTGGTAGTCGAGCTTCAAAATGAGCCCGGATCACAGGAATGTAGTGCACAATTAACTGCAAACATCTCGAAGAAAGAGCTAAAACATCCAGGAAGTGGATATATGATAAAGAAACACAAAGAGATATTAGTTGATTTCAATTACAAATCATATGAAGTAGAAAATATCAGTTAATTTTATACAGATCCAGTTTATTTTATAAACGCAGAGCACTGTGGCAGAAGGCAACAGATTTGATTTTTGCTTAAAAAAAAAATTTGACACTGAATAATATAATGACTAACCTGCTTTCAAATGGTGAGCATTACCAGTATGAAGACAATAATGGAACAAATAGACCTCTTCTGACATTCAGATACCTTTCACACCAACATACTTCATACACATTACATCTTAACATTTTCTTAAGAGTAATACAACTTCCAAATAACTTATACTTGTTTAAGTGGAAATCACTCATAAAATTTTCCCCAAGGTTAATTTTTCTATTATGATAATACATAAAAGAGTGAAATGCCATTTCCACTTTTAGAGTCTTTGGTTCAGAACCATGAAAACATCAGATATAATAAAAACACAGTGAGTACAGTGACATCATTGTAACCACTTCAGCATGTGAAACTAAATGCAAGAATCCATACCCAAATTTTTTGTAGTTATTGTTTTTAGTCCAACAACCTGCAGCGCACCAGCTCCAAGAACTAATTGGCAACTTCTTGAATTGAAGTACTAACAAAGGAAGGAGAAAAAAACAAACATTTTATTAAAAACTATTCTTTCTATGCTGGCAATGTGCTAACTGTTCAAAAATACATTTCTCTTTCCTCTTATTCAAGGACCAAATTAATTTTCTAGTAGAAGCAATTAGCATTTACTTGTGTAATGAGAAAAAAGGGGAGGAAAGAGGAAGGGAATTCTAAGTGATAATATTTATTATCTGATAGAAAAAAAGTTGAGAAATTCTAAAAATGTTTTAAGTAATTAATCTTTAATTTTTATTCTCAAAACTAGTTCAGTTTCAATTATTCTTACTGAAATGTCCTGTTTTCAAGAGTTTCAAAAATCTTTCTTGACTAAAACATGACAACTCAAGTTCAGAACAGAATTAACAGATAGATTTGAGATTTGAAAAAAGTAAATAAAGCCTTTCCTTTAAACTAGCAGTTAAAAATATCTCTTAACATAAAATGGCCAAATAATATAACCACATTTTCATTTTACATCAATGGTTCTGAAAGAATGATGCAAGAAAAATCTCTAACCTTAGTGAGATGAATTTTGTAAAGTTCAGTGAATTCCTTCCATGTACATTTGAAACCAGTCCAGGTTTTTTGACCTAAGTGGCCTCAGTCATGTTCAGCACCTAATGAACAAATCATCTCCTGTCTCCAATGTCATTAACAACTCTATGGGTGTAATGAGGAATCACTCAATGTGGAGTGAGAAGGAAGCAGGCAGCTTTTTTCCAGTAACATGTTGTGATTCAACCACATTCAAATGTTATAAAACTTATGTCTTAAAGATAACTTGACCTTGAAATGTCTTAAAGTTGAAAGATTAGAAATACCTTAATTAATTAATTCTTCCAACTATTTTTCTATAATGGGATGAAGTCATACACACCTTCAATAAATCTGACAGACGAGTAAGCATGTCAGTAGTAACAGATGGGATATTATCCACACACTGGCAATATTCAAGGATAATTCTTATTAACAGCAATACAGTTCTATAAGAAAAGAAAGATAGTACATGATAAAAACAAGAAAAATCAAACTCATTTGCCATATAAAAATCACATTACTTACCAATACAATGAATCTGAGCATATAATGATGATCTTAGTAATTGTTAAATTATGTGTTTCACTCACAAGTGCAGCAGGTGAATTAGAGTGAGACAACAGAGGTGCCTAGTGTACAATATTTATGGGTATTTACTCTTAGAGTTGTGCAATGGCAAGGTCAGCATTTGCACTACACTGAGAATGAGTAGGTCCTTAAATTTTGTGCTACAGGCATAGCAGTCTCTGCATGGCATTCTCATTAAGGAAGTCTCTCTGGTAAGGTAGGTATTTCATTTTTTGGCCAATTCAGACACATTGACAAAAAGTCTACCCAGTATTTATTTACTGAATTAATGAAGAGAACATAATCTAGATTTTCTTGGTGAGACAAAAAAGGAGGCTATAATGGTTTTAAAAATTTTTATGGTAGGTCACAAAAGGTTCTCCAAAGATGATAAAGTTAGAAGCTCAATATTAGACATGTCACAAGTTGAAAAGATAAACTATTGGGAGATTAAATAAGGTTGAAATTAAGGGGAAAAGAGCCATTCACTGTAGGATAACTAAATTCAATGAGAAGTTCAGAATGAGAGAACTATGTAAAATAATGGTTTAGTAAGGTCTGAAGGCTATCTGAGGGATAGTGATTCCATAAAGACAGTGTCATGCCATATTTATTCTCTATGCATACTCCTAAAAGTCTGCTTTACTGGGCATGAGTTCACTACTTAGCTTTATAATCTTCTCTTGAAAGTTATAATAGCCCCTCTTTGTCCAAGGAGTTGGTTTTTTGACAACAGCCTCTGACTAAAAATCTAGAAAGCAAGGTAGCCAGAGGGGACGATTTCCATCAAGCACATGAAAAGCAAATAGAAAATGGGTACATTAAGGAGGGAGATTGAAATTAGATTGAAGGGATGAGATTATAGGAAGGCTGAAAAAAGCTTTGCCCTAGCAGAACTATAGGGACTTAGTTTAGAATGTATAGACTTCTGAGACTTAAACACAGACTGAGAAAAAACATTAATTCTATACATATTTTTAGAATGATTATAATGTCAATAAAAATAAGAAGTGGTAAGGCTTAATCTTTGATACCTTTGAGGAACACAAAGTAGGGAAATATAAAAATAAATAAATAATTCCAATATAGCTCAGTAAATGACATGATAGATAGAGGGACACAGATTTACATACTTCATGGCCTCGGTAAGTATTCACAAAATGCTTAAACAGCAAAGAATAAAAGTGAAAAAGGAATGCTCATCTAGATATTGAGAATTAGACCTAGGCTTGGTATCTGTAGCTCAAGCAGTTAGGGCACCAGCCATATACACTGGAGGTGGCAGGTTCAAGCCCAGCCTGGGCCTGCCAAATAGCAGTGACAACTACAGCCAAAAAAAAATAGCTGGGCTTTGTGGTGGGCACCTGTAGTCCCAGCTACTTGAGAGGCTGAGGCAAGAGAATCGCTTAAGCCCAAAGAGTTTGAGGTTGCTGTGAGCTATGATGCCACAGCACTCTATGGAAGGCGACACAGTGAGACCCTGTCTCAAAAAAAAAAAAGAGAGAGAGAATTAGACCTAGATTCTAATTCTCACTACATTTGGGTTACCTTATGTTAACCATATGCAACCTTCTACTGTTCAATTCTCATAATTGTAGAAAGGAAACAATCCCTTATGTGTCTATTTTACAAAGTGGTTGTAAAGATCAAATGAGATGTTATACACATGAAAATAAATAAACTGTGAAGTACTGTTGAAGAATATGAGGATATTAATTTAATTACCAATTCATTATAAGACCTGTAGTACAAACAACAATAGAATTGTTGGTAGGCTTCTTAGCTAACCTCAATTTGGGTAAAGTATAAAAAACCTAATGATTTAAATGATGTCAATGAAAAAACCTACAACTATGAACATATTGGGTACTAAAACTGTTCTAAATGCTTTATATGCATTACCTATTATAATTTTCATAGGAATTCTATGTATAGCACTATTTTCTGTATTTTGTAGGCTCCAGAGTCCACAACTTAAACTACTGTTATCCTACACACTAAGAAAGCTCTAGGAAAAAAAAAAAAAGACAGAAAGAGCCATGGATAGTAAATAACATTTTTGATCAACTATAGCACTCTTAGACTGTCTAGATTTCTTCTTATGTGGGAAAAAAAAAAAAAAAAGAAAAATCAAACCCTTTTTGTTAAGCCAATGTAGTCCTTAATGGATAATGCATACTATAGATCATAGAAAATAAAATAAATCCATAACATTTCCTTTAAATACTTAGTAGAATTTGAAATTTTAATCTAAAATTAAAACTATGTACTTAAAGGGGGAACTATAAGACTTATGTTTTCAATAATTGACTGAAATATCAAAGAAATATGTGTCACTCACCCAACAACAGCATACTGTTGTCCCTCAACAATGAGAACCTCAGCTGGTTTCCTTTCTTCTGTAGCTAGAGAGTAAAGCAAATAAACAAAAAAGACAAGGGTGTAAGATGAAATAAAATACTGGAGAAAAAATCTAACAAGGCAGCTCCTATTCAGGGACTGAATTATCTCATTTCTGAAAATAAATACCTACTTTTGGGGAAGCAATAGTAACTAAAGTCCATGAGGAATTGGAAAGATTTGGATTTGAGTTGCAGTATTGCCAATTACTTAACCTTTTTCAACCTCACTATTTGTATCTACTAAATGCTATTGACAGTATCTGTCTTTTAGGATTGTTGTTAATGACAGAAATAATGATTCTAAACTGTCTACCCCTTAAGCCTGGCACATGATAGATGATCAGTAGTTAAAAAATAAGTTTAGAAAGGCAGAACTAGCATTTTAGCTGGTTGTCTTTCATATAATCATTCTTAGAATACAAGTTAATTTCCAAATTCAATAAAAAGATTACATATTTAATTCTCAAGATTTCAACCCAGAAGTTCCTTTTTCATTGTGACAATTATCATTATAAGACAAAATCTGGTATATTGAGGTTAAAAAACAGTAGACCAAATTATTGTCCTGTATCACACAAATTAAACAGATTACAATGGGCAAGTCATTATGTTTCCCTAAACTCCCAAGTGTTTTTGAGCTCTAAGACTTGAAATGTCTACTTCCTCTTTTTGAAGAAAAGAAGTCCCATTTGATATATATTTTTAATCATAATTCACTATGTATGTCATAGAGGGCAAGGACTGTATCTTAACCAATTATCTATATCGCAGAGAAGTGGCATTGCATAATAGTTAAAAGGGCCCTAAAGTCAGTCTGCCTAAATTTGAATCCCATCTATACCACTTCCTAGTTCTGTAACCTTAGGTAAGTTGCTTAACTCTTTATGCCTTAGTTTTCATATTTGTTAAATGCTAATACTAACAGTGTCTAGCATAAGGGCCTGTAAATGAGACAACATATATAAAGTATTCAGAACAGTGTAAGTACTCAATATAGCTACCATCCATTAACTATCATTTCTCTAATGCCTAGCTGAATGGCTAGTAACTCAATAAATGGAAGATAGATGAATGAATAATAGCCCAGGACCCTTAACTTGATACTAGTAATAAGTACTAGTAAAATATTAATGGACTTCAAATAACATATACCTATGTTATTTAGAAAGAAAAAAATTAAAGAAGTCTTAATTAGCCAGGAGTCTGGGAATGCAAGCCTCAGGAGGCTGAAGAAGGAAGATTGCTTGAGCCCTGGAGTTTGTGGTTGCAGTGAGCTATGATGATGCCACTGAACTCTAGTCCAGGTAATAGAGCAAGATTCTGTCTCAAAAAAACAAAACAAAGACTGAGACAGAAAAACTATAAAAGAAAATAAGAGAACCCTCTTAATATCAGTATTCTTCAAAGAAGTGGTAAAAACAAACAGTTTGCTTCACAAAAAATTGTTAACAGTTAATCATTCTACATTTTTAATTTTAATTAAAAAATATTCTGTTTACATAACAGTGGAATTAAAAGACAATAAGCTGCTGAGAGACAGAAAACAAGTCCTTAGTTATGAAGGACTTTAGTTCTCACATAAAGGGAAGTCGATCAAATATAGCTTGACAGAAGAGATGTATAGTATCTTATAATTTTATTTATTATTATTTCTTTTTATTTTTTATTTTTTGCAGTTTTTGGCCAGAGCTGGGTTTGAACCCGCCACCTCTGGTATATGGGGCTGGCACCCTACTCCTTGAGCCACAGGCACCACTCATGTCTTATAATTTTAAAGTTAGTGTCTTACTTTTCCTTCACCTTTCACTACTTGAATGCTTTTGTGTTACTAATATCATATAATCACTTAAAAAATTGAACTACTACCCACACTGTTACCTACTATAAATGATCATTAGATAAGATAAATTTACTTATTTCCTTTACTTCTTCTCTGTGCCCTGTATGAACGATCTATTTTATACCTGTCCTTAACTCCCTCTTTCATCATAGTAGCAAAGGTAGCTTTTCTCTTGAACTCCAAATTCAGTACCAGGTGCCCTGCCGCATAAATCACTCTTAATCTATTTTCTCTTTATCTCTTTAGCTACCATATCATTACTTACTTTTTCTCCATAGCTACAGGCTATGTTTGTCCACCTTTCCCCACTTTCCAGTTACTTAGCACTAAACTAAAATTGACTCTAAAACTCTACTGAATTACTAAGATTATAAATGATCTATGTATCAAACCAATAGTGGCTATTTGTATTTTACCAAGTCTTTCTCTTGTTGTGTAATTACATTTTATGTAAATGTGAAGTATATAATTTAAAAATACTTCTATATTAGAAATATTAAACTCTTATTAAATGGATAAAATGTGAAGTAATGCACTGCCTCCTTTATCAAAAACATTCAAGAACTTCATAATATCACATCTGGCATTTGATTTGATATTATGTATTGTAAATCAATCTACATTTATTATCACATGAGGACTCCACTTTAACTGGTATGGAAAACTAACTCCTAGCCATTATATCCCCTTTATATGAAACCCGACCACTATTTGATACCAATGACAATTCTCTAATTGAAATTTTTTACTTCTGTGTTGTTCTCAATTTCTTCCTACCTTTCACGTCTTTCATTCTTAGTCTCCTCTTTACAGTTTTCTTTCTTTTTGGTTCTTTCTTTTTTTCTCTTTTTTTTTTTTTAGACGGAGCCTCAAGCTATCCTCCTGGGTAGAGTGCTATGGCATCACAGCTCACAGCAACCTCCAACTCCTGGGCTCAAGCGAGTCTCCTGCCTCATCCTCCCAAGTAGCTGGGACT
>NW_003852419.1:20856517-20869173 GCF_000181295.1 Otolemur garnettii
CAAGCTGTCCCCCTAGGTAGAGTGCTGTGGCATCACAGCTCACAGCAACCTCCAACTCCTGGGCTCAAGCGAGTCTCCTGCCTCTGCCTCCCAAGTAGCTGAGATCACAGGTGCCTGCCACAACACCTGGCTATTTTTTTTAGTTGCAGCCATCATTGTTTGGCAGGCCCGGGCTGGATTTGAACCCGCCACCTTAGGTGTATGTGAGCCACAGGTGCCGAGCCGGGTGCAAGTATCTTTGTTGTAAAATGATTTTTGGTCTTCTGGATATATACCTAGTAGAGCAATTGCAGGATTGAATGGCAGTTTTACTATTAGTTCCTTGAGTATTCTCCAAACTTCCTTTCAAAAAGGCCCTATTTGTTTGCATTCCCACCAGCAGTGTAGAAGGGTTCCCTTGTCTCCACATCCATGGCAACATCTGTAGTTTTGGGATTTTGTGATGTGGGCTAATCTTACTAGAGTTAGATGATATCTCAAAGTGGTTTTGACTTGCATTTATCTGATGATTAAAGATGATGAGCATTGTTTCATGTGTCTGTAGGCCATGAGTCTATCTTCTGCAGAGAAGTTTCTGTTCAAGTCTCTTGTCCACAATGAAATGGGATCACTTGTTGTTTCTTTTTTTTTTTTTTTTATTAATTAGAGTTCTCTGTGGATTCTAGTTACCAAACCTTTGTCAGAAACATAACCCACAAATATCTTCTCTCATTCTGAGGGCTGTCTGCCTGCTTTATTTACTGTGTTCTTGGCTGTGCAGAAGCTTTTTAGTTTGATCAGATCCCAGTAATGTATTTTTGGTGTTGCTTCAAATGCACAGGGGGTCCTCCTCATAAAATATTCTCCTAGGCCAATTTCTTCAAGTGTGTCCCCTACAAGACTCTCCCCAAATATCTTTATAGTATCATGTCTTAAGTTTAAATCTTTAATACAGTGAGAATCAATTTTTGTTAATGGTGAAAGATGTGGGTCCAGTTTCAGTCTTCTACAACTCGCTAGCCAATTAACCCAGCACCATTTGTTAAATAGGGAATCTTTCCCCCAATTTATGTTTTTGATAGGCTTATCAAAGATCAAATGACAATAAGTGGTTGGTTTCATCTCTTGGTTCTCTATTCTGTTCCATACATCTACTTCTCTATTTTTGTGCCAGTACTATGCCTTTTTGATCACTATAGATTTATAGTATAGCTCGAAATCTGATAGCATGATTCCTCCTGATTTGTTTTTATTTCTGAGTAATGTCTTGGCTATTATTTGAGGTTTTTTCTGATTCCATATAAAACGAAGTACTCTATTTTCCAGATCTTTAAAGTATGACAGTGGTGCTTTAATAGAGATTACATTAACTTTGTATATTGCTTTGGTTAGCATGGACATTTTAACAATGTTGATTCTTCCCAACCATAAGCATGGTATGTTTTTCCATTTGTTAACCTCTTTAGCTATTTCTTTCTGAGAGTTTCATAGTTCTCGTTATAGAGATCTTTCACATCCTTTATTAGGTAAATTCCCAAATATTTCATCTTCTTTGGCACTACTGTAAAAGGAGTAGAGTCCTTGACTATTTTTTCAGCTTGACTATTGTTGGTATATATAAAACCCCCTACTGATTTGTTAAGTATTGATTTTGTATCCTGAGACACTGCTGTATTCCTTGATCACTTCTAAGAGTTTTGTAGTTGAGTCCCTGGGGTTTTCCAGGTACAAAATCATATCATTTGTTGAAGAGTGAGAGTTTGATCACTTCTGATCCCATTTGGATACCCTTAGCCTTCTCTTGCCTGATTGCAATGGGTAAGACATCCATTACTATGTTGAATAGCAGTGGAGACAATGGGCATCCTTGTCTAGTTCCAGATCTGAGTAGAAATGTTTTCAATTTTATTTCATTTGATATGATACTGGCTGTGGGCTTGCTATAGATGGCCTCTATCAGTTTAAGAAATTACCCATCTAAGCCTATTTTCTTAAGTGTTCTGATCATAAAAGGATGCTGGATATTATTGAAAGCTTTTTTCTACATCACTTGAGAGACTCATATGGTCTTTATTCTTTATTTTGTTTAGGTGATGTATTATATTTACAGATTTATGTATGTTGAACCAACCTTGAGACCCTGGGATAAAACCAACTTGATCATGGTGTATAATTTGTTTGATGTATTGCTGGATTCTGTTTGCTAAGATCTTATTGAATATTTTTGCATCTATACTCATTAAGGATATTGGTCTATAATTTTCTTACATTATTGGGTGTTTTCCTGGTTTGGGGATTAGGGTGATATTTGCTTCATAGAATGTATTAGGAAGTATTCCTTGTTTTTCTATGTTTTGTAAAAGGTTATGTAATATAGGTACTAGTTCCTATTTGAAGGTTTGGTAGAATTCTGAGGTGATGCCACCTGGTCCTGGACTTTTCTTTTTTTGGGAGATTTCATATTGTTGATGCTATTTCTGTGCTTGATATAGATCTATTCAACATTTTCAATTCTTTCTGTCTGAGTCTAGGAAGGTGGCGTGCTTCCAGATATTGAGCTATTTCCTCCAGATTTTCATATTTCTGAGAATAGAGTTTTTTGAGATATTCATTAAGAATTTTTTTGAATTTCTGAGGTGTCTGTCGTTATTTTGCTTTCATCATGTTGACTGATGATATTAGGAATTTTACTTTTCTGTTTCTAGTTAGGTTAGCCAAAGATTTATCAATTTTGTTAATCTTTTCCAAAAAAACAACTTTTTTATTCATTGATTTTCTGAATGATTCTTTTGTTTTCAATTTCATTTAATTCTGCTCTAATATTTGTTATTTTGTTTCTTCTGCTGGGTTTGGGGTTGAAAAGTTCTTCCTTTTCCAGTTACTTGAGATATTCCATTAAGTTGTTGACTTTCTCTCTTTCTGTTCTCTTGAAGAAGGCTTGCAATGCTATAAATTTCCCTCTTAGGACTGCCTTTGCAGTATCCCACAGGGGTTTTGATAATTTGTGTCTTCACTGTCATTTTGTTCCAAAAATTTGGTGATTTCCTACTTAATCTCATCTTTGACTCAGCTATCAATCAGCATGAGGTTATTTAGTTACCATGACTTTGTTTGAGTATGATGATTCCTGTTGAGTTCAACTTTTATTCCGTGATGGTCCAAGAAAATACAAGGAATAATTTCTGTTCTTTTAAATTTGCCAAGGTTAGACTTATTACCTAAGATGTAATCAATTTTGGAGGATGTTCCATGAGCTGATGAGAAGAATGTGTATTTAGTTTTATTAGGATGAAATGTTCTGCAGACATCTGTTAAGTCCATTTGTTGTAGGGTCAAGTTTAAGTGCAGTATTTCTTTGTTTAGTTTATTCATGGAGGATTTATCCAACCCTGCCAAAGGGGTGTGAAAATCTCCAACTATTATAGTGCAGGAAGATATCAAATTGTTCATGTCTGTTATGGTTTGCTTTATAAATTGAGGAGCATTCTGGTTGGGAGCACAATAATTGAAATCTCTTCATGTTGAGTGTTTCCCTTGACAAATATGAAGTGACCATTCTTATCTTTCCTTACCTTTGTTGGTTTAAAGCCTATTGTATCTGTGAATAAAATTGCAACCCCTGCTTTTTTCTGATTTCCATTTGCCTGAATTATAGATATCCATTCCTTCACCCTCAGTCTATTTTTATCCTTTAAGGTAAGATGAGATTATTATATGCAACAGATATCTGGCCTGAGTTTTTATTTCCAGTCAGCCAACCTGTGCCTCTTTAGAAGACAATTTAAGCCATTCACACTAGTTGAGAGTATTGATAAGCATGGTAGTGTTTTGGTTGTCATGTTTTTCAAGTGCCCAGTGGATATTTTTGTAGATATGGATGTTACGTTTTGTTTAAGGCTTTCTGGGTGAGTTTACTTTGGTGGTAGACCATTAAGCTGATCATTATGGAGGATGGGTCTGAGAATATCCTGAAGAGCTGGGTTAGTTATAGCAAATTTCTTCAACAACTGTAGTCGGTAAAGTATTTGATTTCTCCATCACAAATGAAACTCAGTTTACCTGGATGCAGGATCCTGGGCTGACAGTTATTTTGTTTTAGGAAGATGAAGGTTGATGATCATCTTCTCTGGCTTGAAAAGTTTTAGCTGAGAAATCTATAGTCATTCCCTTGTAGGTTATGATTTTCTTACATCTGGCTGATTGCAGAATTTTCTCCGTCATATTAACTTTGGCAAAGTTAATTACAATGTGTCTTGGAAATGCTTTATTTGGATTGAGTCGTGCTGGGGTTCTGAAACTCTCTGCTATCTGAATTTCTCTATCTCTTGCCATCCTTGGGAAATTCTCCATTGTATCTTGAAGAAGTGCATCAGTGCCTTTAGGACCATCCTCTTCTCCTTCAGGAATTCCTACAAGGCGAATGCTTGCTCTCTTGGAGTTGTCCCACAACTCTCTCAGGGAGTGATCCATTTTTGCTCTCCACTTCTCTGCCTCTTTGAGTGTTTGGGAGTGTTCAAAAGCTTTGTCTTCAACATCAGAGATCCTTTCTTCTGCCTGCTCCATTCTATTACTGAGGGACTCTACTGTATTTCACATTTCTTTGAGGTCTGTAATTTCTTTCCTCATTGTGTCTAAATCCTTGGAGATTTTGTCTTTGAATTCATTGATTTCTTGAGACAACTTCTGAACTACTCCTTGAATTTCTAATTCCAACTTTACTTCTATTCTATAAATCTCATTTGCCATCCATACTTTAAATTCTATTTCTGACATTTCAGCCATTTGTTTATGAATGGCATCTTCTTTTGTGTCTTCCTTGGGGGAGTTGATCTACTCTGACTATTCATGTTTCCAGAGTTTTTCCACTGGTTTTGCCCCATGATTATTTTTCACAGTTTGACTAGAGAAGTTAGTAAGGTGAAACTGGATTGAGGGCTCCAGGAGTTGTAGTTAACCAGCTCTTTGGCTCGGCGCCTGTGGCTCAAGCAGCTAAGGCGCCAGCCATGTACACCTAAGGTGGCGGGTTCGAATCCCCAGCCCGGGCCCGCCAAACAACAATAATGGCTGCACCAAAAAATGGCCAGGCGTTGTGGCGGGCGCCTATAGTCCCAGCTACTTGGGAGGCTGAGGCAGGAGACTCGCTTGAGCCCAGGAGTTGGAGGTTGCTGTGAGCATGATGCCATAGCACTCTACCCAGAGGGATAGCTTGAGGCTCCATCTCAAAAAAAAAAAAAAAAAAAAACAGCTCTTTACTAAAGAACTGGGACTGGTGACTGTGGCTTTTCTTCTGTGGCTTTACAAAGGTCCCTTGCAGTTCTATAGCCTAAGACTCTAGCAATCTGCTTGGTGTGATGAGGCTAGATGGCTCTGTCTTGTATTCAGCCAGCCTCTATCCAATCCTAGTCAATCAGTGACTTTGGGCTGAAATCTCAGATGTGGAGAGATATAAGCAACTAGGACCCACCCCCCCCCCCACCACCAGCATGGGCAACAACTGGAAGAGGAGAATCAGTCTCTCCCACTACAACATAACAAGGGCTCAACCTTGGAGGGTCCCTGGGTGGCCAGCCCCGGTCAAGAGTTCTAAAGCAATTGTCCCAGACAGCATGATTGCTGTTCAAGTAGGAGAGTTCAAAAGGTCTCCAGCAACCAGAAAGTAGGGGTCCACTGGCGGTTCAAGTGTTAGTCGTTCCAGTGCTCCATGCAGTCAGAAAGGCCCACTCAGCAAAAGAGTTAGTCCAGGGGGGTGGCACCTCCTTCCCCACCTTGAACCTCCACCATCTAGTCATTGGTAACCCCATGGGGCTGTGGCCCAGTTCCCTCCAATGAACAAATGCACCAGGAATTTGCACCTGCCAAAGTCAAAGGGGAGTTAATGCCTCCTTGGCTGGGTCACCCCACTCTGCCACCAGCAGGCAGGAGGCAGCTGAAGCCTGGCTCCCTCTAGTGCTCCCTGGAAACTTGGGAGTGCTCATCTGAGTCTGTTCCAAGCCGAGGGTTAACACTGCAGTGTATGTTTTTCTCCCTCAGAAACCACTCCTTTGCCCCAGCCACACTCCTCCTCTGGTACCACTGCAGGGGCAGGGTCTGGCTCCCTCTGGCAGTCAGAATTGGGGAGGTGTCTCTCCAAAATTTGACCCTGGTGGGAGTGCACCACTATCACTGCTGCGTGGCAGGTGCCGCTGTGAGGGTTCCTGCATCTCTGCTTGCCGCTGATACTCACTTTGTGGTACCAGGCCAGTCACCCACTCCTCTACGTCTCTCTCTCCACTTTTACTTGAGTCACAGCACAGCTGCTGCCACCACGGCCCATGCAATGCCCAGCCCTAGCAAGGAACCACCAGACCCTCTGATCTCTGCAGAAGGTAGGTTTCCAGACTACCAGGTGAGGGGGGAAGGGTGGATTGGGAGTTCAGAATGGCAGGGAAAATATCTGTTCAACTTTTATGCCAGGCAAGAGAATATCCAGGCTTACAGCAGGATCTCTCTGGAGAAGGAGTTCTGGCCTTCCGCGACTCTCTCCCATTGGGTGAAACAAGATTTTCTGTTCATTGCTCACCTGTAGAGATCACACGGCAAGCCATTCCCTTGGGGGAGGAGACAGACTCTTATCCTTTTTGGGATGGGTTTTATACCTGAAATTTGCTTCTTTGGATTTGCAGCTTGCCTCAGCAGGGATGATGTGCACTTCTCTCTCTCAGCTCAGCTTCCAACCTTCAGCTTTCTGGAGTTCATTCTTGCAATTATCTCTCTCTATGGACAGCAGCTTCTGTTGAAAGCTGACTCCAGTCGGCCATCTTACCTCATCCTCCTCCTTTATCATTCTTTAACATTTGCTTTTCTCCATCATATAACTATACTACTTATGATTGCTTATGTATTTTTTAGTTTTGTTCATTAAATTTAGTTTCTTTAAAGCAGAATTATAATTGTCTCAACATACGACATAAAGTAGAAACTAACTAGTGTTCACTGAATGAACACATCTCCAACTAATTTAGTATATTAGTTAAGAACATAGCTGTGAGATTACATAAAGCTGATTTCAAATCCCAGCTCATCACTTGTACAAAATTCCTTAACCCCTTTGAGCCTCAAGCCTCCTTACCATTACACAAGGTAACAATAGTACCTTTAGCATAGGTTGTTGTGATAATAAACTGGAGTAATGCATATAAAGTACATGGTCCATTGTCTGGCATATGATTAGCAATAAATATTTGAAATTATAAATTTTCATAGATACTTTTCCTGTCAACTATTTACTAACTAAGCTGGGAGAATTAGTTCTAGGCTTTTCAATTTGCACTGTCAATTAAAGAAATACAGTAGAACCGCTCGCTGTACTTGACCACCTCCCTACACAGCCTTCTTAAGTGACCTAATTTCTCTAGATGACACACTACACCACATGTATCAGTACAGTAGGCCCAGTTTCTTATGTTGACCACTTCTATATGTTGACAAATTTGTTCCAGCCCTTTGGGTGACCAATTTATAGAGGTTCTACTATATTAAGCATCTATGTAAAATACACAATAGAAAATCAAAAGAGAATGTGTGAATGAATACACATACCCGCTAATTTTTTTTCAGGTAAAGCAATCTTTCCATCTGATATAGAATCAACAAGATCCTGAAATTCTGCAGGAACATCAGCTTGCTTCCAGCGCTCATTGTCTAAGAGGAGACTATCCAAAAGTAAAAAGAAAAGAAGGTAAACTTTAATATTTTGACACCATCTTCCTTGGTTGAAAATAAAAGGAAGAAGAGCTGAATGAGTGCATAAGATTTTAAAAGTGCTAACCAAAAAGAGTGATGAAACATCATTTACTTAACTTTGAGTGGGGAAAAAATAGTAGAACTATTAAGGGTCTTCCTACTAAGTATTTAACAAAAGTAAACATTCTAACTCCACTTTGAAAAGCCAAGAAATGTGGCTTTAATTCCATAATCTGTTTTCAATAAAAAAAAAATTTCATCAGCGATTTTGGCTGGCCAATCAAGTTTTCTCTTTTAAATATAATAGCATTTTGTTAAAAAAAAGGAAAAAATTGAACAGAATGGGCATGGTAATGATACCTGAGTTTGGTTTTTCTTTCTTCATGAAACCTATTTACAAATTTATTAGCTTGGCTCTGAAGTGCTCCAAGTAATGACATACTTTTTCTTCCACAGATCTGTTCAGTGTCTAAAATGAATGTTTCCATTAATCTGGAAAGTGTTATAAATTCCATGGAATTTAGCTTCTCAAGAAAACCATCCTATGTTTTAAAGATAACATAAAAATCAAGACAGTTAGTATAACACCAAATATGGATGAGCTATAAAACTTAGTTTGACAAATGTTAATATTATTTTCTAATATATAATATAATTATATTAACCAATAAACTTTTTATAATTTTATTAAAATTTTCTAACACTTCAGACCCAGAAATTGAACATGAAAAGCTTTAGATGTTTATATTTGACTTTGATGTCTCTATAACTAATATAGTAGTAGCTCAAATGAATTCAGATTATAGTATAAAATTTTCACAATTAACATTAGAGTTTTATTACAAATTCCTGTTACTATACATATCTATGTATACATATATACATGTACATGTGCATACATAAAACAATACTAATTTCAAATTAATTATTAACATATTTCAAAGTAAATTCTTTAATCATTTATTTGAAATAAATGCTTCAATAATTTTCCTATTTCTTTTATTTACATTATCAATACATTTACATTACATTACATTTTTACATTTCAACATCTAAGAGATGACACCATTAGGACCATTAATCGCATTAAGTGCTAAAAATATATATACATTATGGGGAATATAAGGGCACAAACAAAGACATAACTCTACATCTTCAAAATAACTATACTATATATACAATATAAATATTCTGAAGTTTTAAGAAAATAACTACCTTTGCTCTTGACATGAGAAATTTGACGGCTCGATCATGGCATATATCTGAGGCACTATACAATAACTCCTGGATATTATTTGCCAACTTTCCTAGCTCTAAGTCAGTTAATTTCATGTCTTCACTGACCCTGAAAATGATAAAATGAGACTCAGGGAGAGTTGCAGAAATAGTATTCTCCATAGGTGACGTATCAACGTAAAGGATGAAAAATCTGTAAAATCCATATTTGAGGAAATATTCAATAATGTACCAGATACTTTACAGTTTTTAGGATGAAGCCTCACTTAAACATGCTCAAATAATGAAAACTTATTTTATCCTAACCTTACATAAGAATAATTTTCTTGGCTCGATGCTCATAGCACAGTGGTTATGGCACCAGCTATATACAGAAAGGCTGGCGCCAGCTAAACAATGACAACTGCAGCAAAAAAAAAAAAAAAGCCGGTCATTGTGGCAAGCGCCTGTAGTCCCAGCTACTTGGGAGGGTGAGGCAAGAGAACTCCTTAAGCCTACAAGTTTGAGGTTGCTATGAGCTGTGATATAACAGCACTCTACTGAGGGTGACATAGTGAGACTTTGTCTCAAAAAAGAAAAAGGAATAAATTTCTCTTTCTACTGTAGTATTTTTACATTTAGTTCTGAGAGTAATTCTTAGTCTAATTAGAACTAAGACTCTAATTACAAAGTCTGCAGAAACTATAGCAAAATAAAAATTTTAATTTAGGTACAAGATGGTAGCTGTGACAGGTAAGGGGCGATGTAGACACATAAGACGACACTGTGTAATAAATAAGGAGGAAGGAAAACTATTTTATGACTAACAGGCCCTCTTTTACTTACAATTATGAATGACTATTAATATTCAATCCAACTGAACTAATATTTGAGATGCATTTAATGTGTTTATTTAAGTGGTACACACTGGAGAGGATAAAATAGGTCACCGTGCTCAAGGAATTCACAGTGGAATAGAAGTATTTATAAGATGTAATGTACTTTTTTGATTTTGAGGGGGAAAAGTTAAGGCTTTCTGTTTTTAAATATTTCCCTCCAGGGGCATACATAAAGACCATTGATTCCATGCCAACAGTTCAGTTTAGTGTTACCATAAGCCATATTAAGTGACTTAATATCATTTTTTCTCCCTTTCAGTTGAATTAAAATAATTTTCAAAGATATTCCAAAGAGATTCTTAGATATACTAATTTGAGGCAAACCACTACTCTGGGTTAAGGTATTAAAGAATATTATTACCTGCTATCCTTAAAAAGTATAGTATCTTTAAATTTACTAATGCTTTAAAATAATGGAGGAATTAATATTTTTAAAGTACTCTCAGAAACACTATCTTGTTCAAGAATCATACTCTAAGCTAGACAAATATCTACTTACAGAGAAGAACATTGAATATTAGAAAGTTTAAATGACCTACCCAAGCTCATAAGGTTAAAAGAATAGAACTAGAAGCCAGAATTAGTCTACCTTTAACTGGCTTCCTTGTGCCAACATTTATTGCTATATAAACAGTCAAGTGATATTTCAATACCAGCTTCTGCAAAAATTTGTTTAAATTTCAATGTTCAAAATTACTACTGAAGTAAAGTTTATTTTCTAAAAGATTATTAAAATTTGTCCCCATGTAACAGAATAACTAAGAAATTTTAAACTCTTTGGCAATATGCTATCATTTCATAAAAATATAAATAGAAAATAGCAAATAAAAGCAACTCAAGTCTAAAGGGTAGGGTGACTTAATCCAAAAAGCCGGAAACATTTAAAAAATAATTTAATCATCCATAATTTGTTTTTATGAAGATTTTCTATTTTTAAATTTTAATTAGATCTTTAATTCATGGCAAGGGGGGAAAAGGAAACAAACTTAGACCTAATCCAGATATTCTACTTCTGGGTATATATACAAAATAACTGAAAGTAAGATCTCCAAGTTATTTTTGTACACTGTAGCTCATGACAGCACTATTAGAAGGAGTTAAGAGGTAGAAGCAACCCAAGTGCCCAGTGGTGGATGAATAAGCAAAATGTAATACATCCCTATAAATGGAAGACTATTCAGCCTTAAAAAGGAAGGAAATTCTTTTTTTTTTTTAATTATTCAGTCTCCATAGAGACCGTCAAAAATTGCCAGTACTGACTATATTGCAAGTCATCACAGCTGGATATTCAGAAAAGCTTTCAATTAGCGATAATCACACCTTGGATAAACCTCATTGGCTGCAATACTGCTACTATGCAAAGCTAAAAGGAAGGAAATTCTGATGTGCACACGCTGTGTGACATGGGTGAATCTTGAGTACACTATGCTAATGAAATGAGCCAATCATAAAAGGACAAATATTGTATGATTCCATTTACATGAGGTCCTAGAACAATCAACTCATAGAGACAGAAAGTAGAATGGTGGTTGCCAGGGGCTGGTGGTAGGCAGAAATGTAGTGTTGTTAAATAAAGGATATAGTCTCAGTTTTGCAAGATGAAAAAGTTCTGAAGATTGGCTATACAATAATGCATATACACTCAACACTATTGAACTTTATACTTAGAAATGATTAAGATGATAAATTTTATGTTTTTAAACCACAATTAACAATGAAAATTAACTTAAAACCCATAATTCTTTAATCTTTTCCATTATTTTTCCTTTCCTATTTCCTGCCTACAAAAGTATTTATTCTTTTGTATCCCTATGTGCATTGCAATAAACTTAAAGGATTATAGATTATTTTGACAAATAATACTTCGACAAAAGAAAATAGGGCAAGTCTACCATTAACAGAGTTAAAATGTTAGACATCACTTTTAGATGTTCTATATCCATCATTCAATTATATATACCAAAAACAGTTCAGAAATAGAGTCTTTGAACACAAGAACTAATTAGGGCTACACATAAATGTGCTCAATTAATTCATTGCCCCTTTGGGCTGGGTAATTCGCAAACATTTACATGCCTACTGAAGATAGGAAGCAACCATCTATAGGACCCATGTACCATGCTACAGGAACATGTGATTTGGGAAAGTCAGCAAAGGTTCAAAGTATTAAGTGAGCCACAATGGAGGTAGATGGGGAAGGATATAAACTATTAGACTGCATGTGGTTTAAAAGAATCTCAAATAGTATGGTAGGCTGCTAGCTATCTTTCAATATCTGCTCTCTTGTACCGTAACAGTAGCTTTAGCTAGGCAAATAGCCAACAAGCTAAAGACTATTTCTCAAGTCTCCCTTATAGTTAGATATAAGCATGTAATAATGTACTGCTTGGTCCCAAGGATTGAATGGAAGTACTAAGTGCAAATGCTGAATTATGCTCGTCTTAAAAAAGAAAGAATAAAATATAAACAAATCTATGTGAAGGCAGCAGAAAACTAGAAATGTATATGGATTTGCAAAAGACCAAAACAGTCAAGGCAATCTTAAAGAAGGAAAGGTAGAAGAAATTACTCTTCTAGATATTAACATTTATTAAAACATACAGTAACCAAGACAATTTTAATTAATGGCACTGGTGTAAAGAAGGAAAAATAGAAAAAAAAAAGTCCAGAAACAGGTATACATGTATCTGAACATTTTATTTATGACAAGAGTGGCACTATAGAACAGTAAGCAAGATAATTTTTTCTTGAGACAGAGCCTCAAGCTGTCCCCCTGGGTAGAGTGCCATGGCATTACAGCTCACAGCAACCTCCAACTCCTGGGCTCAAGCAAGTCTCCTG
>NW_003852419.1:20869301-20875265 GCF_000181295.1 Otolemur garnettii
GAGCCGGTAATTTTTTCAATAAATGGTGCAAGGTCAAAAACATTGCCACATTGTGGGAAGGCACTTAACCTCATACTAAACAATTCCAGATGGACTATAGATCTAAATGTGAAAGAGAGAGTAACAGAACTTCCAGAAGATAACATAAAAGAAAATCTCTAAGGTCTTAAAGAAAGATTTATGTTACCTCCAAAATGTGATCATGAGATAAATAAAATTTTATACTGTTTAAGCTATAGAATTGTTTGTCTGTTTTGAGAAGAGGCCTTAATCTGTCTCCTGGGCTAAACTGCAGTGGCAACATCATAGTTGACTGCAGCCTCCAACTCCGGGGCTTAAGCAATCCTTCCATTGCAGCCCCTCAAGTAGTGGGACTACAGGTGTGCACCACAACACTCAGTTGATTTTTCTACTTCTTGTAGAGCCAGGTCTTGCTATGTTGCTCAGTCTGACCTCAAACTTCTGGCTTCAGGCAATCCTCCTGCCTCAGCCTCCAAAGGGTGTGAGCCCTTGTACCTGGCCGAAGCTCTAGAGTTTTTGAGTCTTTTCATGACAGTTTTAGATTGCACCCTGAACAGTAAATGTGAAAAGTAATAGCTTGAATACAGAAAAAATATTTTTATTAGCTCAAGGTTTTCTTTGCTAGTTTGTTGAAAATAAAGGTGTTATAGCTAACTTTATGCTGTAACTGTGACCTTCATAAGCTCCTAGACCATAAGGTGATTTCTGCAAAGATAAACAAAAGTACTACATTCTCATTATTCTTAACAATAACTAAATCTATATTCTTGGACCAGAAAGATTATATTGGTTTTATTTTTGTTGTTGTTCTAATCTTTTTATATCATAGGTTATTGGGACAATTGGTTTATCTGAATAGGATCTGTGGATTAGATGGTAATAATGTATCAATGTTTTCTTGTATTTAATTGGTATATTGTTGTTATATACAAGATTGTTGTTGTACTTAGGAAATAAATGTATGCTGAAGTACCTGGGGATAATGGAGCATCATGTCTGCAACCGACTATCTGCACCTTGCTGTCAAATGATTCAGAAAAAAATGAACATAAGAGACAAAGAAAGACAGAGAAGGGGAGAAGAGAAAAAGGGAGAAATGAAGATAGATGGCAATGTGGTAAATTTGTTAACTACCCTGAAAGCTGAATGAAAGAAAAATGAAAATTTTTTGTTCTATTCTAGCAACTTTTCTATAAATTTAAAATTATTTCAAAATAAGTTTAGAAAATGTTTAGAAAGATGTGATCCACTTAGAAACTCATGTTTGAAAAACTGAAGGTTATAAATCAAACATATCTTCACCATATATAAAATATAAAGGTGGCATAGTGGAAGAAAGAAAAATGACCAAAGCAATAACTAACCTGGTTCTGCCACTAATGACTTCAAGTAAGACATCTAAGCTCTCTGAGCATCAGTACATTATGACTGAAATGAGGGCATTTAAATATACGGTCTTGAAAGTTTCTTCCTAGCCTTAAAATTCTGTAATTATCAATTACTTTTGATGCTTATCTCCTTACTTTTCATACACTTTTTAAACAAAGATGTTTCAAAAATTAATATGTTGTTGAATTCTAATGTATTTTTACTAAATTCTAAAGTTTTTCAATAAAATGAATGATCAATCCTATTGAAACTATTAATAAGATGATTCAAAATCTTGTTGACAGTAGCCACTATACTTACATAATATCTACTCCTCCTGGAGTAGCAGATGATGATGTCTGCTCTTTGCTGGATGAAGAATCAGTTGTACATTCTGGCTCTGATACTGAATCACTGCTGCAAGGCTCACTATTTGGAGACGCATTTCTCCGAGAGGCAGTGTCGGCTACCACAGGTGTTAATTCACCCTCACTGAATGCATCACTTATAAACATGCCTTCATGGATTAAATAAGCCACCTCTGTGTCCAGTGGATTATCTTTTACAGCATTCTTCTGTTGTGAAATCTCCTCCAATTCTCTAGTCCTTTGGTTTTTGTCAAGAACTGAGAGAACAACACTATGAATGATATTTAACGTTGCCTATAAGAAAACAGGATAAATTTTTAAAAGATTTAAAATATCTTACACATAAAGTTCTCAAAAGTGAATTCTGTGCATGTAACTTTGAACATCTATGATCATATATGAGTCAAAGTCATATAGAATATCTACCAATCTCTTATTATATAGTAAAAGTGACAAGAAAATAATTGCTCAGCTAAAGCTCAGTAATAAGTTCCCACATTTTAACTAATTTTTAAATGCAAATCTCCCTAAAACATATTCTGGTTCTTCTTATACTATTCTATTGTTCTAAGATTGCTCCTATCTCAATGCTTTGTATACATTTCTTCTCATAACTCAGGTTCTGACACAAATGCTCACTTCTTCAAAAATGCTTTCTGTAACTGTTCTCCCAGGAACTCTATTCCATTAGCTATTTTTTTAAAAAACACTATCTAAAATGATCTTTCTAAAATTTGTTTATTCTAGGTTTATTCCACTACAAAGTTATGTCAGTGAAATACTATAATCTTAAAGCCTGGAATAGTGCCTGGCAATTAGGAGGTACTTAAAATAAATATTGAAAGCTAGATGAATAAAGAATACGTTTATATAAATTAAAGTCTTATAGACTATTAAGAAATAAGGGGCTATTTGCCTATTTCAACATTCATGGTTGCATTCTCATAATTTGTTCCTCCCTTTCTCAAAACCATTGATTTCATTTTTAGAATCTATATTGTTCTAGAGAAGCAGGCTCCAACTTGAGGTCTCCAAAATCAGAATAAGGGTCTAAACTAGTTAAATCAGCACATGGAACACCATTATCTAATCTAAGCTTAAAGCTAAAGAAAGTATGAGAGAATTGCAAAGAAACAAAGCCAAGGCTTGATGACATTATCAACCTCTGTATCAAGCACCTAAAGGCTGACCTACCTATGGATATTTTTCAGTTATCTGAGCTAACAAATCTCCTCAACTGTTTTAGATACTCTGAATTCCATTTCTTGTTATTTGCAACTGAAAGCACTCAGAGACAATAGCCCATATAGTATACAGCAGATACAGCCTTCAAAAGCTGCAGTACCAAAGTGTCTACGGATACTACATATTTTTCTTTCTTCACTGATCACTAACTTCTGTATTGTTACAAATTTTCTGCCTGCCTCTTTTAATCCTCACTGTCCAATCTTTGATATAATCACTTCCCCCATTTTGTTTTACTTTTCTTCTTTCTTGCTAATTTTCTTTCTTAACTTTATTTTTTAATAAAAAGAAAATGATGATGGGTATAATTTTTCCTTCTCAATATCTATTCTACATCACCTCCCCCATGGTATAGCAGCCATGCTGTAGGTGGAACTGAGCCCACCTTTCAGCTTCAAGTCAGTCTTGAATAGTCCATTTGATGTGTTCCAAACTTCCTTGCCTTGTAATTTGTTCAGAGATGAGAAGAAAATCCAGACCTATATCAATCAGTGTATGTCATTTTCCTGACCACAGTGACCAGGCATGTGACTTAAAGTGGCTAAATCAATTAAAGCTAAGGACTTTTATTTGATGACTAAAGAACAAAAAATCTGGGTGAAAAATTTTAAATTTGTTCAGTCAATAAAGGATTTTCATTTGATGACTGGAGGATAAAAACTCTAGGTAAAAAATAGGAAAGAAAAATTCTAGGTAGTAAAAATTTGTGGCAAACGTAGCAGACCTGGAACTGATGAAGTCAACAAAGAAGATGAAACTAATTTAAAACAAGAGGAACTAAGCTGGAGAACCAAGACAAAACCATGTATAAAGCCCATTGTAGTCTTGGACTTATTTTAATTACCTAAGCCAATACATTCCTTTTATCATTTAAACAAGTTTGATTTGAATACCTTTTAATAGCAACATCCTAGCTGATATAATAATAAATTTTTCATACATAGTATATCACGTGTTCACTTAGGGATTCTTCTTTGTTGTTTTCATCATATCTACAGTTTTAGAGATATGCTATGATTATGTTTTCCAATTCCAGAGATGTTCTTGCTAAAGGATGCCAGATGGTTGGTCTCCAAGAAACAAGAATTTACAATATATAACAGGTTCAACAGTAGATACAAGATTCATAATAATTTCTTAACTGTCTATTGTTATACAGTCTGTAGAAAAGTTCATGTTTCAAAAACACTCAGGATATCTAAATGAAATAACAGTAGAACCTCCATAGTTGACTACTTTCCTATACTGAACTTATATATTAACTTAATTTTCATAGACTGGACATGCACCACATGTACTTATTAGTACAACAGGCTTAGTTCCTCATGTTGACCAGTTTGTTATGGTCCCTCAGGTGGTCAACTTACAGAGGTTCTACTGTAATTTTCTAATCTTGAGAATAGAGTAAATGAAATAGGAGAGTAACAATACTGACAAGTCTCTAAAATGACAGATTAAGATTATATGTCCACACAGTAAAATTAAAATATGAGCAGGGATGGTGGTTTACTCCTGTAAGCCTAGCACTTTGGGAGACTGAGACAGGGGGATCATTTGAAGCCACGAGTATGAGACCAGCCTGAGCAAGAGCAGAATCTCAACTCTAAAAAAAAAAAAAATTAGCTGGGCATGTTGGCACACACCTGTTGTCCCAGCTACTTAGAGACTGAAGCAAGAATACTGCTTGAGCCCAGGAGTTTGAGGTTGCAGTAAGCTATGCTCATACCACTGCACTCTAGCTTTGGTGACAGAGTGAGACTCTATCTCAAAAACAACAACAACAGAATATATATATAAGCTAAAAACTCCTAAAAAAGAATCTAAGTTCCACTTAAGGACTGTTTTCATTTTTTAGCTATAAAAATCACCTTAATCTATGGGGTAATATACAACAAATAAGAATTATTGATTGATTGATTGATTGCTGGTTTTGGCCGGGGCTGGGTTTGAACCCACCACCTCCGGTATATGGGGCTGGCGCCCTACTCCTTTGAGCCACAGGCACTGCCCCAAATAAGAATTTTAATAAAAACTCAAAATATGATTAATAGTAAAGAATAAATTATGGAGGTCTCCTCTCCTACTTCCTAATTTTAAAACTTACTACAAGACGGTAAACATCGTAATAGTACAGTGCTAAAATAAAGACAGACATGTAGAGCAATGAAATAGAAAAGAGAGCTCAGAAATGAACCCTTACATATGGTAAAGTGTTTTTCAACAAAGGTACAAAGACCATTCAATGGAGAAAGCGTAGTCTTTTCAACAAATGGTGCTGGGAAAACTAAATATCCACATGCCAAAGAATGAAGGTGGACCCTTATCATATACCACATACAAAAGCTAACTAAAATAGATAAAAGGACTAAGCAAAAGGCCTTAAAGTATAAAACTCTTAAAAGAGAACACAAGGAGAAAGCTTCTTGACATTGGTTGTGGCACTGATCTCTTAGGTATAAAACCAAAAGCACAGGCAACAAAAAAATAGAGGTAAAATTGGGCTACATCAAAATAAAAACACTTCTGTCCATCAAAAGATACAACAAAGAAAAAGGCAACACACTAAAATAAATAAATAAATAAATAAAAAAGAAAAGGCAGCACACTGAATGGGAGAAAATATTTGCAAATCATATACCCATTAAAGAGATAATATCAAGAATATACACAGAACTCCTAAGACTAAACAAAAAAGCCAAACAATCCCATTAAATAACAGACAAAAAAGGCATTTCTCCAAAGAAGACAAAAATGGCCAATAAGCACATGAAAAAATGCTCACTATCTGGCTCAGCACCTGTGGCTCAAGTGGCTAAGGCGCCGCCATATACACCTAAGGTGGCGGGTTCGAATACAGCCTGGGCCTGCCAAACAACGACAGCTGCAACCAAAAAATAGCTGGGCATTGTGGCGGGCACCTGTGGTCCCAGCTACTTGGGAGGCTGAGGCAGGAGACTCGCTT
>NW_003852419.1:20877071-20907747 GCF_000181295.1 Otolemur garnettii
AGCCATCATTGTTGTTTGGCAGGCCCGGGCTGGGGATTCGAACCCGCCACCTTAGGTGTATGTGGCTGGCGCCTTAGCCGCTTGAGCCAAAGGCACCAAGCCAGGGAAAATTATTAATACTGGTAAATTAAACAAGAAATTCAAATAGTTTATTCTTGTAATGTAGAAACACCATTAAAAAGCAAACCAACTTTTTCTGAGTAGAAAAGCAATGTGTTCCTTTGTAGAAAATTTAGGCATAACAGAAAAGAATAAAAATCTTAAATAACATATAATCTGCCCACCTAAATACAATCATCAAAAAGCCAAGTTGTGTCTTTGTTCTAGGAAAATAAACAGATTAAAAAATTTTAACATAGCTGAGATCACACTATATAAGTAGGTCTATATCTTGCCTTTTCATTTAATATTACAAAGTATGTATTTTCATCTAACTAAAAATTCTTGGCTATATATGATATTCCACGGTAAATGTATCAGGTATAATTTATTTTATTCTTCCTCTATTATTAAACTTCAGAGTTCTTTCCAATATTTAGTTTTTAAAAAAATTCTTCATTAAAAATGACAGTTTGTAATTAACACTATTTTTCAGTGAAATCATTCCTTTATAAAACAATAAACATTTTCCAAAAAAGTACATTTAAAGTTATATGTCATTTTCAAAGATGCTCTATATAAGTACTATTTAATATGAAAATGAGAAATTACAATTATGACAAATCACTGTTCTCATATTATACAGACAGGAAATAATTCTACTCAGTTTAATTGACATAGAGCCTCAAAGTGGATTAAGTCCTCTCTTAACATTGTCCACAGGTTCTTGGAAACTGAGATTTTAAGCAAAACAATGTATAGCAATAGAATAAACTTGTTATAATGTTGATGGGGAAAAAATTGATTTCATTATATATCATTTCACTTAAAGTTGTAGTTTCCAAGAACCTATCAACAATGTTATGTGAGAACCTACTGTCCTGGCAAAAAGTGGGCCAATTCTATAGGGTGAAATGCAGGAGGTTTTTTTTTTTTTTTAAATGCAGGAGTTTTATATATCTAGACATGCAACAATAGAAATATGTGATGAGGAAGTTTTGGTCAGAATGTAAGAAAAAGTGAAAATGTGGCCTAGTTATTAACAATTCATAGATAGAAGTTTGCATCTATCACTATCAATGAGTGGGATCAACATTTTAGAAGTAGTCTAAATTAAGCATACAGAATTGCATTCCATAAAACTTTTCTGAATCTGATTGGGGAGCTTATACATGTGACTTACCATTACTCTAACATCAATAAGGAAAAGTCATGTCATACACAATCATAAAGCCCCCCAGATTATTTACCATGATGCTCAGGAGATGCTGGAGATTTTAACTAGCACATAGAACACAACGCCAACACTTGATAACTCAAAAATTTAAAATTTCAAAAACAGCCCCTTTTAACTGTTATACTCAGTAATGCCTAAAGAATGTCTTCTTTTTAAAATATAGCTATAACATGTTGGTGATTCCAATCTATATATGTTAGAGTCTCTGATATCCAAAAATGTTATTGACATGTGTTCTCTTCCTTCTACAAAGTGGCTTAAAATTAAGTGGTTCAGCTAAAGAGACAAAGTAAGTAAATGTAATACATGATTTCTGATTGAATCTCTGCTCCCAAAATAAAAATCTACAGTAAAGGACAGTAGTGAGATAATTTGAATATGAATGTTTAAAAACAGAATTGTATCAACATTGAATTTATGAAAAAAATTAATAGTGTGGAATAGATACTTGAGTGTTTCACAATATTGTACCTCCAGATAATCTAAAGCAGTGGTTCTCAACCTTCATAATGCCACGGCCCTTTAATATAGCTCCTGTGCGTCACAACCCACAGGTTGAGAATCACTGAGCTAAAGGATTCAAACATCACACAATCACCATAGAATATTTTACTGAATATATGCAATGCCAGTACACACTATAGTATTTCTTTTTCTTTCTTTTTTTTTTTTTTTTTTTGAGATAGGGTCTTATTATGTTGCTCATGCTAGAGTGCAGTGGCACAATCATAGCTCATTGCAACCTCAAACTCCAGAGCTCAAGTGATCCTCCTGCCTCAGCCTCCCCAGTAGCTAGGACTATGGGTCCAGGCCAAATGTCCAGCTTATTTGTTTTAAATTTTTTTGTAGAGATGGCGTCCCACTATATCACCAGTCTAGTCTTAAACTCCTGGGCTCAAGTGATCCTCTTGCCTCAACTTCCCAAAGTGGAGAGAATGTAAGCATGAGCCATAACACCCAGCCATACAATACTTCTTTTTAATATAAAACAAATCATCCAAAATTATAAAAATTACCAAAATAATATGAGGCACTTAAATTCTTGAAACAAAGTCTCTTTAGCAAAGTTACAAAAACAAAGCAACTGTGTTTCATTCTTGTTTTACTATGTATATCTCAAAAGCTGATTAATTTTAGGGATATTCTGGACAAACAAATACATACCTTAACTCTGTGTAGGAAAACTGTAAACTTAGAGAAAATATCCTTTAGCAAATCAAACCACTGGAGAAAATTCAACATTCTCATCTGGTCTGCAAGCCTAGAAAAAAAAAAAAAATTCAAACAAAAATAATCATTGTCTCTGGTCCAATTTAATAACATTTACAAATTAAAGGAAATACTGCCCAATACCACCTAGTGAAGCAAGAACTGCAGTTTTACCTAGAATCTTGAGTTGAAGAGGTCAATTACCAAACCACCATGACTTATTTAAATATCTTTAAGACTAGTCTAAAAGTTAAGTATACTGACATACGAACCTTATCACATATTAAGTTCAGGTGAACAAGCTTTGTGATCTCTGAATGAATAAACCATAGACAAACCAATTTTGGATAAAGGTAAAGATATATTCTGGAATAAAAATAGAAACATAACATTTCTCCCAACAAATTTAATAATCTGCTTTTCTAACTATAACCTAAAAAGTACTTTTCCACATATAAGAGGTAATATGGCATGGCTGCTAAAAGAATGGGATCTGGAGGCACACTAATTTAATTCAAAATTCCAGCAGTTTACTGGAATTACTAGCTACACAACTCTGACAAGTGATTTAACATCTCAGTGTTCCAATTTTACTCATCTTAACATGAGCAAAGTAACAGAACCCACCTTACGTGGGTGCTGTGAATATTAAATGAGTTAATAAAAAGTACTTAGAACAATGCATGGTATATTTTTGAAAGTTCTGTGTATTAGTCAATACTATTATTTTGATAATTAACATAAATCAATAACTTCAAAGTGAAAACACTAATGCAAAATAGAATTCCACAAAGATACTTTATAATATTAAAATGAATTATTACTTGAGATTTTTAATAAATGCCACTGCAGCTAGGAGTTTATTCAAGATATTCCTACACTTGATATATGGGAAGCTCTCCACTTATGTTGTGAAAAATCCCTAGGAAGAAGAAAATAAAAAGTGACTCTTCATATCCATTGGTCTTCTAACAGAGCCCCAATGATATATTTTTTCCAATTACTAGCAATTACTTCATTATTATAGTTACCTCAGTTCTAAACTGAGTTTTTCCTACATAACAGTATGGAAATTAAAGCTCTACAATTTCTACTCTGTGGGTTTGTCCCAGGGAAGTTTTATAGTTATCTGTATTACTGTTCATATCTTAGGCCAGTTAATAAAGTTGAAATATCTATACAAATGAGAAATTATTCATAAAATAATCATCCCTAGTTTTTTCAAAATAAAAGAATAGGTATTTCAAGGATGAAAAAAATTCAAAATCATATACTCAAACTTCTCAAAGCCTATTAGAAGTTGTATTTTAATTATATAGCTAAATAATTTAAACTTAATACTTGCTATGTGAGAATATGAATTATCTTCCTCTGCCCTGGAAGGCCAACCCACTCCTGCTGGGCTTTGTCAATAAGGTGCCCTTAAAAAGACTGGAAGAAGTAAATGTACTTACTCCTTCAGGATGACTGCTTTCCTTTACTCAAGGCCATAGCTTTATTTCAACTACTACCTATCTTTCTCAAATTCTGTTAATTGCTATCTTCCTTTGTCTCTTAAAAGTTCTGCATGCTTACTTCTGCTTTTCCTAGACCCTGCTCACAGGGTTAATTCCTTAACTAAATCTTCCTTAAATTACTGTAATTTCCATGTATCATCTTTTTCCTGATAATCAATATATATTTATACTTACTTCACAACAACATCTGTGTCTATATCTTCTATTTGTGAAACTTTATTGATCACACACTGAAAGATTTAAGAAAAAGTTTGATTAATTGTTTTTTATATCCTAAGTTCTTTATGTTCCATTTATACATTAAAAAGGCCCTCACTGACTATAATAACCATTTTAACAGACTTTTTAAAATATCTCTTACACATATCTCAAGGTGTTTTTAGAACTGCAGCATTATCCTTACCCAAGTAAATAATTACTTAAGAGTATGTTAGAACTATAATAATTAAAACCTCTTAGTACTTAAAATTGTTCAAAATTCATACATCAAATAACAGAACTATAATACTTAAGATAAGTTTTATATTA
Source organism: Otolemur garnettii (assembly GCF_000181295.1). Taxonomy (NCBI): domain Eukaryota; kingdom Metazoa; phylum Chordata; class Mammalia; order Primates; family Galagidae; genus Otolemur; species Otolemur garnettii. The sequence goes on from NW_003852419.1 coordinate 20,881,662, forward strand.
AAATCCCAAAAGGAATTCATATTGGAAGTTACATTTCCTTGTAATACACCCAATAGTTTAAAGGGTAAAAAAAATGCTTAGACTTCAGAAGTCTAAGAAACATACCAATTTTTTAAAATGTTTGAAAGCAACATACAGAAAATTGTACAAATTATGTTTACAGTTTAATACTTTTATACAAATGGAATGCATCTGTACAATTAGAACTCAGTACATGAAACTGAATAGTGCCAGTACCGAGTTCCTCTTCTGTTCCTCTCCCAAAAGACACTTATTATCCTGATTTCCAACTGTAGATTAACTTTTACCTGTGTTTGAATTTTACATAAGTGGAATCACATAGTAGATACTCTTTAGTGTCTGGCTTCTTTGGCTCCACATTATGTCTGTAACATTCACTTATGCTGTTCTGTGTAAAAGAATCATTCTCATTGCTATACAGTATTCCATTGTATGAATATACCACAATTCTGTCTATCCCTTCTACTGATGATGGAATTTGGGTTGTTACCATTTTTTTATTATAAATAGTACTACCATGAACACTTTCCTACTGTGTTTTGGTGAAGTTGTGTATGTATTTCTGTTGAGGGAATACCTAGAAATAAAAATTCTGGGTCACAACATACATGTACATTTAGCATCAGTAGATATTATCAATAATTTTTCAAAGTGGCTATACCAAATAAAAATGTAGTGTTTTAATAATTGTTAAAAATAGGTAAAGAGGGGATAACTTTTTTTTGCTTGTTTTACTTAAACATTAAAAACTCTAATACGGGCTCAGCACCCATAGTACAGTGATTACAGAGCCGGCCACAAGCACCAACACTGGTAGGTTTGAACCCAGGCCACGCCAACTAAACAACAATGACTGCAACAAAAAAAAAATAGTGGGATGTTGTGGTGGGCACCTGTAGTCCCAGCTACCTGGGAGACTGAGACAAGAGAATCACTTAAGTCTAAGAGTTTGAGGTTACTGTGAGCTGTGACACCACAGCACTTTATCAAGGGCGACATAGTAAAACTTTCTGTCTCAAAAAAAGAAAAGAAAAAACAAATTTAAAAAAACCTCTAATATGTACATTTAACCTAATAATAATGATCAATTAAGCCCAATAAGTACATTTAAAATGATATTATCTGTAAGTAGACAAACTAAGTTTTAGTGAATAAGAGATACTTGAATAGAAAAAGTCAAAACAAAAATCAGGGAAGACTAAATTTTAATTTATCATTATAATTTCTCAAAGATCAGAGTAAAAAGGATATGAACATCTATCTACTGCTGGTGAGATTATAAACTGGTAAAATCTTTTTAGATGGCAATTAAATACTTAATTTGGTACTTTAAGTACCAAATAACTTAAAAATACTTTTGACTCTTTGACCAATAATTCCACTTTTGGGAATTAGTCTAAGAAAGCAATCTTAAATATGCAAAATAAACAAAGAAAATAGCTTTATACCAAGATGTCTATCACAGTCTAATTTATAGTATCAAAAGAAAAACAAACTAAATATTCAAAATAGAGGAAGTTAAGTATGTTTAGCCAACATAATATCAATAGAATTTTATGTCAGGGTTAAAAATGATGTTTCTGAGGCTTATTTAACCATGAGAAATCCTTATGATTCTAACTGAAACGTATGTTCAAAATCATATATATACCATGACAACAATGAAAATGTCAGTAACATTTTACACGTAGAAATACTCCTGAAACAATCTTATGATTAAGAGGGCTATGTTTTCCTTTTTTCTTTTTTTCTATTTTTATTAAAGGATCAAGATTGCTATTATACTACATATATTATTACTAGGGTAGCATAAAAATAAACTTCACAAAAGATATCAAATGAGAATATATAATTACCTGTTTAATGATATTTTTTGCTGTAATAATCATTTCTTCACTATAGATTTCTAAAAAATTAAGTTTTCTTTGTTTCAAAAGTCCAAATACAAGAGATACTAGTCTTTCCTATTAAAATAAAATAAAAGAACATCACATTTTAAATATGAAATAATCTTACTTAGAGCTAGAAGTACTCAGTATTAAGGGTTTTGTTCAATTCCCAGATCTCTATCCTTCACATGGTATTTTATCACAGCCTGAAAAAACCCTCTCACAGCAATCTTGTCATTAGATTTCTGGAGCTGGTGTTCTAAAACAGATAAATCATATTCTACCACAATGGATCAAATGAAGTTGGTTTGGGGGCAAAACAATATAAGGGTTTTTTCTGGCCTAGTTTCAACAAATAGTTGGAAAATATCCTCCTCAAACTCTAATGACTAATAAAGTCAGGCCTGTGCTTTTTAATTCATGTTTGGTCTAGAAGACTAGAATGATGACCTGGATTCAGTGGGAAACCAACTGCTAACATGTACAAAAATTCCTTGAACTACATAGGCTGTTACTGGGGCTTTTTGAATTCTTTACTAGTTCTTGGCAGTGATTAGCACTGAGAAGTTACCAGAGAAGTGAAGCCTAGATATGATGGTTTGTATATGCATATGCATAAAACATAAAAACATGTTCATAATAAATACTCAGTGAATATGAGTTACTAATAAATTACCATCTCAAATGATCACTTTTTACAAAAGATGAACTCCAGCATGTACACACATGAACATGGATCATAAATTAATCTGTCCTATATTTATATTTTGAACTCGGTTTATAAGCTACAAGGACCTCATTTTAATACTAATTTCTAATTAAGCTATAAAATTATTTTATTCTCTAGGCTCACTGTCAAAAAGGATAGTTAATAATTAGGGTGCTTGCTTAAGTTACATAGGGAAGAACTTAACAGGTCTGATAGACCTTGAAGTTTAGGGTAATTTTGTTTACTACAATCTAAGAAAAATATATTTTAAACTAAGACTGGTCAAGATCAACACTAAGCAATGGCATCAAGTTCATTCCACAGTTCAAAACACATACTTCTTCTAAAACTTGACAGTCATCTTCCAGCGGTCTATTTAAGTCACTGTGAGAATAAGTAGAAAATTCTGCGATCATCATCTTATCTATTAGTTTTTCTAATTCACAAAGTTGTGATCCCAAATGCCTATAAAGAAAGAGAAAAATGTTACATATATCAATTAAAAACCACAAATTCACTCCACAGTCAAGGCAACTTAGTAGGCAAAACTTTTTTAGCTGAGAGTACCTGTGCAACAATGTGATGTTTATTAAAATGAATTCCTTTAATTTGCCAAAAGAACTGCAATAATTTCATCTCTCAAATTTTATTTTTCTCTTTACAAGTGACTCTTAATGCAGAGGTTAAGAGTGCTGACCTCACTACACAGCTAAAAATCTGCATATGACTTCTGACTTCCCCTAAACTAAAATACTAATACCCTACTATTAACTAAAAGCCTTACTGATAACATAAGTAATAAATTAACACAGTTTGTACTATATGCATAATAAACTGTATTCTCAAAATAAGCTAGAAGAAAGAAAATATTATTAAGAAAATCATAAAGAAAATACATTTATTATTCATTAGATAGTAGATTCACGGAAGTGGATTAATATAAAGGTCAACTTTGGGTTTAACAGACTGAGAAAAAAAGAGTTTGGTTTCACTGTCTCAGGGTTGGCAAAGGCAGCAAAGGTGGAAGAGTTTAAAGGAAAGGGAGGAACACTTGGTATAACCTTACAGAAATACACAGTAATTTCTGCCTGACTTTCTTGTTTTATTTCTCTAAAAATGTAGTTTTCTATACAGCACCAATCTTTTTTCCACCATTTGCATTAGTTTCAGTGCCCACATGATACAAGAGTCAATGTCATAACAAAAGTCAAAAGCAATCATGAATAATTAAACCCTTCTGCCAGGTTATATAATGTCAATATATTTTCTGGTACTATTTTTTTTAATGTATTCTTCCTCATCCTCTGGTACTAGTTTTGGCACATTCAGCTCCATCAAGCCACCTTTTGATAATTCCTCTAGTGTAGTGTCTATTAGCTCTTTAATATCTACAAGATCCACATCTTGAAACTCTATACATCTCACACACACCCCTTTTTTCTTTTGTCCTGTCTGCAATCTCTTGCATGATTTCCTTGATTGGCTCTGTTGTTAATCCTGTGAAATCATGTACAACATCTGGACATAATTTTCTCCAGTAGGAGAAACAGCTTTTTCTGTAATAATGGTGGCTTCAATGGTATAATCCTTCTAGACTTTTCATGATGTTCCTCCTTCAGGGGCCTCCTCCATAGCATTAATTACCCTTTGCACAGAGCACAGTGTATAATGAGCAATAAAGGTCCTTATGATTCCCTGATCTCAAGGCCAGATTAGAGACGTTGTGTTTGGGGGAAAGGAGATCATTTTGATACCTTCAGTGTTGAATACATGGGGTTCTAGATTGCCAGAGGCATTGCCTAATACCCAAAGACCTTTAAAGGCAGTCCCTTAATGACAAGGTAATTCCTAACTCCAGGAACAAAGCATCAATGGAACCAATCCAGAAAAAGGGTTCTCATCCAGGTCTTCTTTTTATACTTCCAAAAAACTGACAGCTGGTATTTATCTTTTCCTTTCAAAGCTCCTGGGTTATCAGCTTTATAGATAAGGGCAGTCCTGAACATAAACCCACTTGCATTTGCACAAAACAGTAGACTATCTCTTCCTGCTTTAAATGGCAGTGCTTGTTTGTCCTCCTTATTGTCTTTTGTGGTGGTTTTATCCAGAACAGGATACTTTCTTCTACCTTACAAGCCTGGTCAGGCAGATATTTCTTCTTCTCAATGATTTTCTTTTCTTTTTTGTTGAAACAAAGACTCACTATGTCACCCTCAGTAAAGTGTCGTGAGTTCACAACTCATAGCAACCTCAAATTTTTGGGCTTAAGTGATTCTCTTGGCTCAGCCTCCAAAGTAGCTGAGAGGGACTACAGGTGCTCACCACAATGCCTGGCTATTTTTTTGTTGCAGTTGTCACTGTTGTCTAGCAGGCCCAGGCTGGGGTCGAACCTGCTAGCTTCGGTGTATGTGGCTGGCGCCCTACTCACTGAGGTATGGGTGCCGAGCCGTCAGTGATTTTCTTAATGGCATTTGGAAACTCTGTTGCCTCAGGGTTGGCAGAAGCTGCCTCTCCTGTTAACTGTACTTTTTTTTTTTGAAACAGAGTCTCGCTATGTCAATAAAGTGCCATGGCATAACAGTTCACAGCAACCTTAAACTCTTGGGCTTAAGCGATTCTCTTGCCTCAGCCTCCCATGTAGATGGGACTACAGGCACCTACCACATCACCTGGCTACCTTTTTTGTTGCAGTTGTCATTGTTGTTTAGCTGGCCTGGGCTGGGTTCAAACCTGGCAGCCCGGTATGTGGCCGATGCCCTACCCACTGAGCTACGGGTGGTGCCCAACTTTACATTTTTTAAGCCAAAGCTCTTCCTGAAATTATCAAAGGACCCTTTCCTGGCACTTTATACTCCAGCTTTAGATCTTTCACCTTCCTCTTGCTTTAAGTTGTCATATAATGACTTTGCTTTTTCTCCAATCATACCAGTCTATAGGTCTGCCATTCTTACAGTAATCCTGCACCCATGTAAAAGCTGCATTTTCAATATTAGATAATAAGTTATTTCCAAATATGCAAGGCTTTCACACTGCTGGTATAACTATGCCAATGAATTCACAAATTTTCTTTTCCTTTTTTTACAATGATCCTTAAACTGTATTCACTTATTTGGAAATAGCTGGCACCTATAGCTGCAGACCTCAGTCTAAAGTATGTATCAAGCAATACAATATTTCTTGTAATGTCATGATATTCTTCTGCTTCTTAAGAGCAGATCCAGCATCACTAGTGACACTGTGTATAAGTTCCATGGTATTATTCCAAGTTTGACATATTACGTCAAACAATGAAAAATACAGAAGAACCTATGAGGGAACACACTTTACTGCCATACACAATCTACTGGAGAAACAAACTGTTCACATAGAGATGATTAGCATTATGGTATTTTAAGCATTGCAGCATTTGAGCTCACCACAAGAATAGGAGGTGACTATGAAATTATTACAATAGTATAGTATATATTATAGTAAAATTTTTGCAGTTATGATTTAATATTGTATGAAAGACTCCATGCATAGTCTGTTTTAACAAATCTTAACTTTATATAATAGATTTGTGTGTATTTTATGGTAGTAAATAACAAAATAGACTAGTATCTATGTATATTTTATGCATTCATGATATATCTTAACTTTCCCTTAATTTGTTTTTCTATTTCTAGGCTCTGCAGGCAGTTTGTGAGTTTTTTCGATTCCTGCAAATTTCAAAAAAATGTCTTTATTCAAAAATCCCTCCATATATATAAATGGACCCATGTAGTTCAACCCTGTGTTGTTCAAGGGTCAACTGTATACCCTTATACCTGTAGACAGTTAAATGTGTTCTACAAAATCTGGCTACTTCATAAATTTTGTAACTGCATTTCATGGACAAAAAATTTAGATATTTTAAGTCCTTTCCTTATTAATCATTTACCATATATCAATGGTGGTAGCTCCCAGCTGCTTAGATATTCAACAAATCGAAATGCCCACTATGCACCAGGCCTCGTTCTAGGTACAAATAAATATTGGAAGAACCACACGTTTAGTTTGACTCCATTCAGTATCGGTCACAATTAGTTTGAGTTACTGTGCAACATCCCTCAGGTAATTAAAATGAATGTCATTAGAACATAAGACTGAAAATGTAAGGATGAAGTACTTTCATATACAAAGGGATTGCTGCAATATAATCTAACAGTTTCATAAAAGCAATGAGCTGAAAAAACTTAAAATAATTTAGTTGGTCCAAAGTATTTCAAAATTTAAGTGAAATAGGCTAACAGGAAAATCTGTTTATTCCTAAAAGAGAACTTTTTTTTAAAAGCTCTATCTTTAGGGGCAATTTAAAAACATTTAAATGTAAGTGATTAAATTTAAACAAGAAATAAACATTTTAAATGTAACTGGGACTACAGGTGCCCACTACAACACCTGGCTATTTTTTTTTTTTTTAAGCTGGCCCAATCCAGGTTCAAACCCACCAGCCCTGATGTATGTAGCTGGTGCCCTACCCACTAGCTACAGGTGCCACCTAGCACAATTTTTTAAAAATTACTTAAAACCATATGACCTTTTAGATAGATGTCTTATCCTTCTTTTATAAACAACATACAGTAAGTAGAGGTAGTGATAATTTTGAAACAAATCTGGTAAATAACATAGTCTGCATTAACAGTATGAAAATTATATTTCCTGTAGCTACTTAGAAGACTAGAAAGGTTCTTTAAAATGGCACCAACATCTCACAATAAATTAATTTAGAACATACCCACAAACTGATACACTGTCACAAAAGGAATCTGGCAAAGCATCTAGCAAAATTATATAGGCAATTAACCTTTACCTAGGTGCCCCACTTCTTAGAATCTATATCAAAGATGCACTGGTAAAAATATGAAAGAACATATGTTAATTGCAGTATTGTTGGTAACCGAAAAGAAATGGAAACAACCCAAATGTTGACCAATAAGTAACTAGTTGAATAAATCATAACACATTCTTAAATAGAAACTATATACTTTCAAAAGAATTAATAAATACCTATATATAATGCTCTAAAGCAGTTTCTCAATCTTTTTTTTATTATGTTCCTCCAGAAGCCTTTTTAGATATTTTTATTCCTAATAACATACACATACTTTCCATGAAATTTTAATACCAGAGATATATATCTCTAAAAAGAAAACTATAATATATCTCTGGTATTAAACCACAAACCATTATAATTTCCAAGATTTTTTTCACTCTTCAAAAACCACATTAAGCCACAAACTATTTTAATATCCAAGATTTTTTTTCACTCTTCAAAAACCAATTTTTGCTCTCTTAGGGTACTATTTCCCATTGAGAACACATGCTGGCTCGGCGCCTGTGGCTTAAGTGGCTAAGGCGCTAGCCACATACACCTAAGGTGGTGGGTTCAAATCCAGCCCGGGCCTGCCAAAACAACAATGATGGCTGCAACCAAAAAAAATAGCCAGGCATTGTGGCAGGCGCCTGTGGTCCCAGCTACTTGGGAGGCGGAGGCAGGAGACTCGCTTGAGCCCAGGAGTTGGAGGTTGCTGTGAGCGAGATGCCATGGCACTCTACACCCAGGGGGACAGCTTGAGGCTCTGTCTCAAAAAAAAAAAAAGAACACATGCTATAGAGCCATGATATTCAACCAGTGTGCCATGAGAGGATCTTAAGTATGCCACAAAAATTTTTAAACATCATTATTTTCAAAAGAAGTTCAGATCAAAGTTAAGTATATTCTTTTTTTTTTACTCTTTTTATTTAATCAACATAATTTAAGTGTGCCACAGAAGTTAGGTTCAAGTGTGCTGTGAGATAAAAAAAAAACCTTGAAATCACTGCTACAGAACATGGTACAATATCTAGGGCATATTGTAAGGTATAAAAAGCAAGGTGAAGAAAAGTATATACAGTGTACAAATACCTAAGGCAAGGGACGGATGGATGGATGGATGGAGAAATATAAACTATATTTTTTCTAAAATGATGACTTATGGCAAAGAATGGGGGGGAATGCAGAAAAAATATGAGGAAATATCAGTATGCTGATATTTCCAATTTAAAGTCAGGACTACAAGGTTTTTAATTCTTCAATCTTACATATGAATATCCTTTTTACAAGGCTAAAAATTGTGGTTCCTAGTGACAGCAACATAATTTCTAACTTGTTTTATCTTACAATATACACATAATACTTCTCAAACTAAGAATATTTTTATTACAAACAATATAGGATTTTCTCTTCTTTTCCTTAAGATAGATCCCATGTGGATGAATTACTATTTTGAAGTCACTTGAAAAGGAAAATTATTTTCTAGCTCTACCCACTAGGAAAGCCTAGAAATAATGACCAATCTACTGAGCAAAGAACATTTGTTGTTACCTAGATTTTTAAGCACCATTTCCTACTAAGAGAAACTAGGGTTTCTTAGACAAAGTCTCTTAGTAAGAGTATCCTGTCACAACATAAAGAAAACTATCAGTCACTACTTATGGAATCATGTCAAAAAAATTCAAGGATGAACTTGAGAAGATTCCTACAAAGATAAGACAATTTGAATTTCGATAAAAATAGCAAAGAACTTAAATACTTCAAATGCAAGTAAATCCATGTATTTAACATCACTTTATAGAAACACAAGATCAGACAAGTTCATGAACTTGGCATCATGGGCTTATGTTGGCAGCACTGTACAAACAAGTAAGTAAAGTTTCAGAACCTTGGTATATCAGTGTCTCACAGTTGTGTTCCTATCCACATGTGGCAATCTCTTGCTTAGTGGTGTTCATTATCATTCCTTATTTTTGTGTGCCTTCACAAGAACAGCTGGGTTTAAATAACAGCAACAAACAAGCATTCATAAATTTCTTGTCTGGCTTGGTGCCTGTGGCTCAAGTGGCTAAGGCGCCAGCCACATACACCTAAGGTGGCGGGTTCGAATTCAGTCAGGGCCCGCCAAACAACAATGATGGCTGCAACCAAAAAAAAATAGCCAAGTGTTGTGGCGGGTGCCTGTGGTCCCAGCTACTTGGGAGGCTGAGGCAGGAGACTCGCTTGAGCCCAGGAGTTGGAAGTTGCTGTGAGCTATGATGCTACGGCACTCTACCCAGGGTGACAGCTTGAGAATCTGTCTCCCAAAAATAAATAAATAAATAAATAAATAAATAAATAAAATAAATTTCTTGTCAAACTTGGCAAGAGTAGAAGTGAAATCAGGGACATGTTAGTCCAAGTTTATGGTAACAATGTCATAAAGAAAATAGCAATGTACAAATGGGTATTAAATGTTTTTCAGAGGAGAAAGAAAGTATCATTGACAAAGAGAGGTCAGAATGGCAAATAATGAGCAGAACTGATGAAAACACTGTAAAAACTCATCAAATTGTGTGTCAAAAATCATTGGCTCACTGTGAGAAGCATAGTAGACCAAACAAACATCAATAAAACAACAGGAAAATCTTAAGTGAAAATCTTGGTCAACAACTCATGGCTCTTCCATCACAACAAAGCACAACTCATATGGCACTGTCTGAGAGAATTTTTAGCCATTAAACAAATAACTGTATTGGAATACCCTCCTTACTCACCTGATCTGGCCCTCAGTGAGTTTTTTCTTTACCCAAAGATAAAGGAAATATCAAAAGAAAGACATTTTGACGGCACTCAAGGAATCAGGGTATTATGACAACAGCTTTGATGGCCATTCTACAAAAAGAGTTCTAAAATTGCTTTGAAGGGTGGACTAGGGGCTGGCATCAGTGTGTAGCTTCCTAAGGGGAGTACTTCGAAGGTGACCATAGTGATATTCAGCAATGAGGTATGTAGCACATTGTCTAGGATGAGCTTGCAAACTTAATTGTCAGACCTCACAAAATTAGTACCATGTTTCTCCAAAAATAAGACACTGTCTTATATTTATTTTTTCTCAAGAAGACATACTAGGGCTTATTTGAGGGGATGTCTTATTTTTATTAAGTATAATACAACAATCTACATTTATTCAAATACAGTTAAGTCATCTTCTTTTGGAACCTGACAGGGGGAGCCGACCTTGTTGGTGGGGCTAGCACTAGTGATGCATGAACTCCTTTCCCCTAACTGTTCACACGTGCACAATAGGATGCCTGCAACCGTGGTTACCACACGCACACCCGCACAAGTGCCAAGGCTCAAAGAAAGGAGCTGTAGCAGATAAAAGGTATTCCAGTCTTCCTTACCACTCCACACCAAAATGCATGGTCTTATTATCAAGGTAGGGCTTACATTTAACAAATGCATAGAAATCCTGCTAGGGCTTATTTTTTGGGTAGGTCTTATTTTGGGGGAAACACGGTAAGTCATGATTTATAACCCACAATTAATGATAAATCTAGGCAATGATCATTAAATGGCTGCTCATCATAAAGAGAGACGACTTATGCTTCTTAACTGAAATACATAATTATCAGATGCTCTTGTCAAAAAGCTAAAACTTAAATCTGATCAAACTTTTAAATCTTCACCAATTATAGAAAAGATAACTAAAAGAAGAACATGCTAAATGCAGGAGTGCAATTGGCAAAATCCAAATTGTGAGAAGACTACAAGAGAATCCATTTTCTTCAATAAATATTTTGAAAAGGAGAAAATGAGAATGGGAAACTATATATCAAAAGACATTTGAGATATATCAACCAATTTCAATGTGCAGATATTATCTGGATCCTGATTCAAACAAACACCCTATAGAAATGAATTTTGAAACAGAGACATAAATGATTACTTACTAGGTATTTGAAAATATAAGTGATATTAGTTATATTTTAAAAAAATACTTGTCTTTCAAAGCTCCATAATGAAATATTTATAAATGAAACAAAATGATGTTTGGTATTTGTTTCAAAATAATCCAAGAGAAGGGAGAGAGGTATTAATAAAACAAAAACAAACTTGGTCATGAGTCAGTAACTCATAAGTGGTATATAAATCATCTGGTTTCCTATATATCTCTTCATATAATTTCTTTCATTTTTGTGTATGTTTGAGTTTCCAATAAGTTTTTTTAAAAAGAATACCATAACCATAAGGTAGGATATAAATTTACACACAACTTTAATGTTGCTTGGTTTTCAATTTTTTTTTTTTTTATTTTTGCAGTTTTTGGCCAGGGCTGGGTTTGAACCTGGCACCTCCGGCATATGGGGTCGGTGCCCTACTCCTTTGAGCCACAGGCGCCGCTTGGTTTTCAATTTTTATAAAGATCATAGATTCCCTTAAAATACATCCCAAAGGTAAACACCTAGGTATATTTTATCTCCAGGTATGAATAGTCTTTGACAAATTACCATAAAAAATTATAGTGGGTAATCCACATGATTGCACCTACTGATATCAGGCATCAAAGTAATGAACTTCTTCATCATTTCAGAACTTGGAACAAGATGGCAGACTAGAAACATGTCCCTGCTAGTCTGCTCTGGCAAGACGGGGGAAAAAAAGCCCCAATCATCTCCAGTAGGGGAAACCTACCTGGAGTCATCATTCAGGGGGCAAATTGAAGCAGTGGTGGACTATAGGAGGAGGTTAGGAGATGAGGACAACTGGCAAAGAAGATGAGTGCTGGGGAACAGGCAGGGACTAGTCAGCGGCCAGCCCCTACACAGAGGACTGGAGACTGGAAGGCTGTCCTACAGGCTTCTGATCTTGGGCTGGACTGTGCATTAGAACTACGAAGGAGGTGGGTAGACTCTGTATACAGTGGCCTGGTTTGAATACATGATGGGATGGATCTCCCATTGACTTGTCTGCTAGCTGGGCCGCCATTGTGGGAATGTCCTGTGGGGAGAACAGTCAGTAGGGCTCTAGGACACAGAGGCTCTGGCATGCCTGATGAGCTTGGGCATCCACTCCTGGGGTAAGCAGAGCAGCTCCCATACCCTCAAGGAATTGTCAGGAGGCACTATGAAATGTACCTCCTAACGATTTTGGTGAGACCTTTAAGACCCCAACCCCATGGGGACTGAATGCTGATGACAAACAGGTACTGACTGGGGGCAACTAAGTCAGGAAGACAAGATTACATCACCTCCATAACTAGCGTAGTTTTTGGCAAGTGTTCTCCACCTCATAATACCACAGCGCCACTTGGTGTTCATATTTTTTTTCTTTCCTCTTTTTTTGTTGCTAGAGATGTTTTCAGTTTCTTTGTTTGCCTGGGAGTTTTTTTGTTTATTTGTTTTGTTTTTATTTGGTTGGTTGTATTCTTACCCCTTTTATTTTATTCTCTCTTTCTTCTTCATTTCTCTCCTTTTTGTCTCTCTCGGTTGAGATTTTTCTACTTTGCTCATCTTTTCCACATGAATTTCTCATACAACTGCCAAGATATCCCTTTTTTTCTTTTCTTCATCTTATATAATTGTACTTTAAATTTTCTTCATGTTTTTTTTCTTTTCTCAGAGTGGTGGTGGGTCATGGCATTGGTCTGTCTGGAATGTCACAGTAGGAGTTCATCTCAAAGAGGTCATTAGCTCAGGGTCCAGAATGTACTTCAGGTTGTAGCTTTGGGAAGTCAGTACTGGCAGATCCCCACTGCGACATACTGCTGAATTTATTTTTCTTTTCTTTTTCTCTTTCTCTTCCTATAACTGGCAGAGGTGGTACCTTACTTATGCTGAGACTGGTAAGGAGCTCTGGATTACAAAGAACCTACCCAGCACAGCACTCCAGAATCCTACAGTTGCAAGTGTGGCCATAGCATCCTGCCAATCAACACCATTTCTCCTGTTGCTCTTTCTCTCTTTCTGTCCTTTGCTCGAATTCTTTTTTTTTTTTTCAACTCCCCCTCCCATTTTTTTCTCTTCTTTCTTATTGCTCACTCTTTACCCCTCTCTTCCTTTTGGCCTTATATAAACAGACCACTTTTTAACACCTAAGCTCTGAGACAAGGCAATTCAAAGCAAGGTGGGGTAGTGAGAAGGAAAAAGTGAGGGAAGGAAGTGAACAAGAAGAAAAGATACATGAGGAAGAATCAACAGAAAAATTCTGGCAACATGAAAAACCGAAACAGAACAACCCATCCCCAAGGGATCATGAGGCAGCTACTGCAGAGGACACTACCTATAAAGAACCAATGAAAGTGACAAAAAGGAAACTTAAAATATGGAGGATAAAGGCAATAAAAGGAATTGATAAGAAAGTGGAAAGGCGTGGCACCTGTGGCTCAAGCAGCTAAGATGCCAGCCACATACACCTAAGGTGGCGGGTTCAAATCCCCAGCCTGGGCCCGCCAAACAACAATGATGGCTGCAACCAAAAAATGGCCAGGCATTGTGGCGTGCGCCTGTAGTCCCAGCTACTTGGGAGGCTGAGGCAGGAGACTCGCTTGAGCCCAGGAATTGGAGGTTGCTGTGAGCTGTGATGCCATGGCACTTTACCCAGGGAGATAGCTTGAGGCAATTGGCAAAAAAAAAAAAAAAAAGAAAGTGGAAAAACAGAATCAAAAAGTAGATTAAAGGTAGGAAGAATACAGAAAAGATATGGCAGAGCTTGAGGAAATGAAGGAATCAATGAGGGAATTTAAAGATGCACTAGAAAGTATCAACAACAAATTAGACCATGGAGAAGAGAGAATCTCAGAGCTAGGGGATAAAGTTCATAAGCTTATCCGGGTAGTTAAAGAGAGAGAGAAGAAGAGAGAGAACACAGAACATTCCCTTAGAGAATTATGGGACTTCATGAAGCATTCAAACACAAATAATAGGGATCCTTGAAAGGGAAGAAAAACGTCCCAAAGAAACGGAAGCCCTATTGGAGGAAAACTTCCCAAGTTTCATCAGAGATTCCGACACACTCCTTTCACAGGGTTATTGAACCCTGGGTGATCTCAACACAAACAAAGCATCTCCAAGACATACTGCAATCAACCATCCAAAGTGAAGACAAAAGAGAAAATTCTGCAAGCAGCCAGAAGTAAGTGCCAACTGGCCTACAGGTGCAGATCCATCAGGGTGACAGCAGACTTCTCAACTGAAACTTTTCAAGCCAGAAAAGAATGATCATCTACCTTTAACCCTCTTAAAACAATCTTCAGCCCAGAATTCTATATCCTGCTAAACTAAGTTTCAAACCTGATGGACAAATCAAATCATTTACTGATATGCAAACACTGAGGAAATTGACCACATCAAGAACAGCTCTACAGGAAATACTTAGACCTAGTCTTAACACTGACATCTATTTTGATGGTAAAGCAAAGTAAACATCCAGAAACTAATGGACAAAACCTAGTTTCCACAAAGGTGCAAAGGATAAAACTAAACAATGGGCTGTCACGAAATAAGATAAATAGAACACCACCACACTTATCAATTCTCTCAATAAATGTTAATGGCTTGAATTCCCCACTGAAGAGGCACAGGCTGGCTGACTGGATGAAAAAACATAAGCCCTCCATATGCCGTCCTAACCCTGAAGGACAAATCAAGACTCAGGGTAAAGGGATGAAAAACAGTATTTCAGGCAAATGAAGATCAGAAGAAAGGAAGGATTACAATCTTATTTTCAAATACAAGTGGATTTAAAGCAACTAAAATTAAGATAGGCAAAGATGGTTACTTTGTACTGGTCAAGGGAACAATACAAGAGGATATTTTAATTCTAAATATTTATCTACCCAACTTAAATGCTTCCAGATTTTTCAAACAGATCTTGGTTAGTCTGAGCAATATGATATCCTATAACACCATAATGGCTGGGGACTTTAATACCCCTCTGACATAACTGAGTAGATACTATAAACAGAAACTAACAAAGATACAAGGGACTTAAATGTGACCCTAGAACAAATGGGCTTAATAGGCATATACAGAACACTTAAAACTGGAACCAGACAAGGATGTCTACTATCACCACTATTATTCAATATAGTGCTAGAAGTTCTAGCCAATGCAATCAGACAAGAAAAGGATATAAAGGGGATCCAAATGGTGGCAGAGGAAGTCAAACTCTTGCTCTTTGCTGATGACATTATCTTATGCTTAGAGAACCCCAAAGACTCAACCACAAGACTCCTGGAAGTGATCAAGAAATACAGTAATGTCTTAGGATACAAAATCAATGTCCACAAATCAGTAGCCTTTGTATATGCCAAAGACAGCCAAGTTGAGAAACTACCCAGAGACACAATTCCCTTTATAGTAGCTTCAAAGAAAATGAAATACCTAGGAATATACCTAGTAAAAGAGGTGAAGGACCTCTACAAAAAGAATTATGAAACCCTAAGAAAAGACATAACAGAAGATATTAACAAATGCTCCTGGCTGGGAGGAATCAACATTGTTAAAATGTCTATTACTTCCCAAAGCAATCTAGAGATTAAATGCAATCTCCATTAAAATATCAACATCATACTTTGAAGATTTGGAAAAAATAGTTCATTTCATATGGAACCAGAAAAAAACCAACAAACAACAACAACAACAACAAAAAGTATAGCCAAGGCAATTCTTAGTAATAAAAACAAACTCAAAGGCATCACCCTCGCAGACTTCAGGCTATTAAAGTCCACAGTGATCAAAATAGCATGGTATTAGCATGAAAATAGAGATATAGACATTTAGAAGAGAATAGAAAACCAAGAGATGAAATCAGTCTGTTATAACCATCTGATCTTTGATAAACCCAACAAAGGCATACCCTGGAGAAAAGAATCCCTATTCAATAAATGGTACTGGGAGAACTGGATTAACCACATGTAAAAGACCAAAAATGGACCCATACCTTTCACCACTTACAAAAATTGATTCAAAATGGATAAAAGAAGATTTAAATCTAAGGCAGGAAACAATTAACATCCTAGAAGAAGTATGAGAAAAACTCTTGAAGATGTTGGCATGGGAAAAGGTTTTATGAAAAAGACTTCCGTGGCACTTGCAACAACAACAAAAATTAACAAATGAGACTTAATTAAACAGAAAAATTTCCGCACAACTAAGGACACAACAATCAAAGCAAATAGACAACCTTGAGAATGGGAAAAGATATTTGCATACTACAGATCTGACAAAGGATTGATAACTAGGATCTATAGAGAACTCAAATTAATGATAAAAAAAAAAAAGCTAACAATCCCATCTATCACTGGGCAAGAGACATGAATAGAACATTCTCTGAGGAAGATAGACAAATGGCTAACAGACATTTAAAAAAAATGCTCATCATCTCTAATCATCAGAGACATACAAATCAAAACCACCCTAAGGTATCACCTAACCCCAGTAAGATTAGCCCACATTACAAAGTCCTAAAGTTGCAGATGCTGGTGCAGATGTTCAGAGAGGGGAATACTTTTACACAGTGGAACTGCAAAGTAATACATTCTCTTTGGAAAGAAGTATGGAGAACCCTCAAAGAACTCAAATTAGATATCCCATTTGACCCCACAATCCCACTACTAGGCATCTACCCAGAAGAAGAAAAATCATTTTATCATAAGGACATATGCACTAGATTGTTTATAACAGCTCAATTTATAATCACCAAGATGTGGACACAACCTAAACGCCCATCAACTCAGGAATGCATAAACAAACTATGGTATATGCATACCGTGGAATACTACTTAGCCATATAAAAAGATGGTCACTTAACATCCTTTGTTATTAACATGGATGGAGTTAAAACACATTCTTCTTAGTAAAGTATCACAAGAATGGAAAAGCAAATATCCAATATACTCAATACTATGATGAAGCCAGTAGGTGATCTATTTCATGCCCATACAGAAGAAAAAGTCATTTCAATTCAAGTTGTTGGGGAGGGAGAAAAAGGGAGGGTGAGGAAGGGTTGAGATGCTCCCAGTGAATGGGCACAATGCAGGAGCCTATGGTACACCTCTTGGGTGCAGGACATAGCTACAAAAGGGATTCTATGTAACAGATTCAAATATTGTGATTTGGATGACTGTACCCTCACATTAACCTAAAATAAAAAAATTCATCATTTTAGTAATAATTGCTTAAATGTAAGATTCTATTTGACTTTAGGTATTATGCCTTATTTATTTATTTACTTACTTATTTTGTGACAGATTCTTACTCTGTTGCTCCAGGTTAGAGTGCCAGGCTGTCACAGCTCAGAGCAACCTCAAATTCCTGGGCTCAAGCCATTCTCTTGCCTCAGCTTCCTAAGTAGTTGGGACTACAGGTGCCTGCCACAATGCCTGGCTAGTTTTTCTATTTTTAGTAGAGACAGGGTCTTGTCCACAATGAGACTTCTGTATTGCATCTGCTTAAGTGTTTGAATGTCATTAGCCTTAGCAATGACTTCACTATAGAGCAGTGACTGGTTTCACGGAAGACAATTCTTCCACAGATTGGGGTGGGCGGGTACAGTTTCAAGCCATTATAACTCTACCTCAGATCATCAGGCATTAGATTCTTTTAAGGAGCAAACAAGATCCCACATGTGCACAGTTTACAGTAGAGTTTACCTTTCTGAGACTCTAATGCCACTGCTTATCCGAGAGGAGGCAGAGGGTGATGTGAGCAATGGGGAGTGTTTGTAAGTAGAGATGACGCTCCCCTCACTCATCTGCTCCCCCATCTCCTGCTGTGCAGGCAGTTCCTAACAGGCCACTGACTAGTACCAATACACAGCCCCACAGGTAGCAGACTGCAGGTATAGAGCACAAATGACACACATAGTAGAACCTCTGTAAGCTGACCACCCAAGGGATTGTAACAAAATGGTCAACATATAGAGATATTCAACATAAGAAACTAGGCCTACTATCATACTAACGCATACATGTGGTACATATCCGGCCTATGAAAATTAGGCCAACTTAAGGAGGTGGTCAGTGTGGAGAAGTGGTCAACTATGAAGGTTCTACTATATATTGTTTTACTGATTATCATTTTTATTGGCAAAACTAGCAGAATTTAATTTCATAGTACTAGTTAGAAATATGTATCCTAATAATAAAAATGCCTAATTTTATAATTTAGGCAGTAAAATCATTTAAAATTCTCAAAAATTATAAAATCAGCAAATGCGCAAGAGTCATTATAATAATTGCACATTATGCAATGAACCAAAATTTCATAAATATTAGTTAAAAAATCTGTCTTAATAATTTAAAATTCCCCATTTTGCAATAATTTAGGCAGTAATAGCATTTAAAATCTTCAAAAGCTATAAAATCAACAAATGTACAAAAGAGTCATTGTAATAATTACACATTATGCAATGAGCCAAAATTTCCTACTGTATATTTACCCTGCAGGTTCAGAATAAAGGATCAAACTTTGGAATTTTTGCATTGCTATGAGACCCACTATTTTTACATTGCTATGAGACCCACTAGCAGAAATCTCTTTAAATAGAGACAGGAAGATGTTTCAGTTGAATACTTTTTTTAAAAAGAACAAATTTATGTAGGAAGATGTTACCACTTTAATTCTAAATCTAGAAATAGTGGAATAATTTACCCAATAATAATTATAAACTAGGTTCTCAATTTCAGCACAAATTAGGATAATTATGGAAAGAAAAAAAAAAGAAAGAAAAAGAGGATGGTACAAAGTGTCAAAATACATTTGACAATAAACTGGTTAGTTAACAGATTTCACAAGTATGTGTTAAGATGTGTATGACATAGCTCTTATCCAAGACACTTAAGGCCCGCTAAAAAGTTTTAAAATAAAAATAAAAATGGGCTTGGTGCCCATAACTCAGTGGTTAGGGTACTGGCCACATACACTAATGAGGTGGGTTTGAACCCGGCCTGCGCCTGCTAAACAACAATGACAACTACAAAAATATATATATATATATCTATAGCAGATATTATGGCGGGCTCCTGTAGTCCCAGCTACTTGGGAGGCTGAGGCTACAGAATCACTTAAGCCCAAGAATTTGACATTGCTGTGAGCTGTGATTCCACAGCACTCTACCAAGGGTGACATAGTGAAACTCAGTCTCAATAGACAAACAAACAAACAAACAAAAATAAAAATGATAATGAAACATGAAAGAATGCTATAAAATTTTATTAGAAAGGATAATCAAAGTGTGCTGGAAGTTTAGAAGTCACCAAACAAGTTCAGAAAACAATTCAAGGTCAAAAAGTACAGGAAGAATGAAAAAAAAAAGAAAACAAACATTATTTACTACCACTGACTAGAAAAAATGTGATGTTTTGTTAATAGTACATAGAAAATGGCGCATAGATAAAATGTTTAAATTCTTTTAAAAAACAGATTTGTAATTGTGGTAATTATTGTGTAATTTGACTATTATAAGATTTTTGTTATGAAAGTTCCCTTTAAAAGCAATAGAAAGCAAATTTTGGACTAAATGCTATAAAATGGAAAGACTACTAACAAATTAATTCAATAGAGTCCCTTGTTTCTTCTACTGAGAGAAAAATTTCATATTTCTATTAAGACTTTATGCTTTTCAAAGATACATCCCACAAAAATGACCAAAATAAAGTCTCTGATATGAAAAAAAATAGAAATGTGTGTTAAATTCATGTAGAATACATCTTATTTCCTCATGAAAGAGCATAATCATTTTAATAAACTAAGGAGAACACAACTTATGCTACTAATGCTTATTAGTAGGCAAAATACTTATCACACATACTCTCCTGATTGATTAGACAAAAACAAAGGTACAAAAGTCATTCCTGTGTTTCTAATTAAATGGTCTTAAAAATATCTGTGAAGACAGGAAGTAACTAATATTGATATTTAACACCTTTATAGCAAACGGAAAGATAAAGCCAAGAAAGTAAATCGGATAGGAATTGACAGAAATTCAAAACAAAAAAAATTGAGTTACAAGAAGCCAGCCTTAAACTATTGCAAGTATGATTCAGTATTTTTACTTGATTAGAAAAATATTTTCCTTTAGAGTTTTTTCACTTTTGAAAAGTTGCTTATGAAAGGGCAGTGCCTGTGGCTCTGTGGGTAGGGCACCGGCCCCATATACTGAAGGTGGAGGGTTCAAACCTGGCCCCAGCCAAACTACAACAACAACAACAACAACAACAAAAAATAGCAGGGCACTATGGCGGACACCTGTAGTCCCAGTTACTTGGGAGGCTGAGGCAAGAGAATCTCCTAAGCCCAGGAGTTGGAGGTTGCTGTGAGCTGTGTGATGCCACAGCACTCTACCTAGGGTGATAAAGTGAGATTCTATCTCTATAAAAAAAAGCATGTTGCTTATGAAGATGTTTATTATAAGTTAGAAACTCAAGTTCTGATACCAAACTTTTAAAAAG
Organism: Otolemur garnettii; assembly: GCF_000181295.1. NCBI lineage: Eukaryota > Metazoa > Chordata > Mammalia > Primates > Galagidae > Otolemur > Otolemur garnettii. The sequence continues at coordinate 20,902,550 of NW_003852419.1, forward strand.
TTATAAACACATAGGAATTGACATTTGATAGGCATTTTTATAAAAATGTTTTATATGAAGAATAAACATGCTTTACCCAGGATAGGATCTAAAAATGATAATAGTGAAAAGATATTTGAGCAAAATGCAGACATTCAGAACACTTGAAAGTCTTCTGGAACTCACACATTTTTTAATGAAGAATATTTTGTCCTTTGAAATAAGGTAAAAAGAAAAAAGTAAGTTTGAAAATAAAGGTAAATAGTTAGACCCAATGGCTCACACCTGTAATCCTAGCTCTATGGGAGACCAAGGAGGGAAGGATCCATTGAGCTCAGGAGTTAGAGACCAGCCGGAGCAAAAGCAAGACCCCATTTCTACTAAAAATAGAAAAAAATTAGCCAAGCTTTGTGGTCTGTGCCTGCCTGTAGTCCCAGCTACTCAGGAGGTTCAAGCAGAAGGATCACTTGAACCCAGGAGTTTGAGGTTGCTGTGACCTAGGTTGGTGCCATGGCACTCTAGCCTGGTGAACAGAGTGAGACTCTGTGTCAAGAAAAAAAAAAAGGAAAGAAAAAAAAGGTAAGCCTTCCTTGGGCTCAGAATAAATACAAGATTATTAAATTTTCATTCTATAATCTAATATACTATTGAGCATAAATATTCAACCCTGTTCTTAAAATTTTTTTACAGATAGCTTTGGATAACTATACTTTTCATCAATATTACTGAGCATAAACTTATGAACTAAGGAAAAAACTACATGAACTTTGGGGTAAAAATTCTAATGGTTTTGCAATTTGTATTTGGCAAGCAAGTATTCAATCTTTGATTCTGTTTCTCAGCATTGCACATCCCAGAGTATATTAGTTCACAATATTCATCGACATTAATGATATTATATAGTATGTGACAAGTCAAAAACACAGATTCTATCATTATATCTAAAGTAATGACAGAACTAGTATTATTTATTTAAAAATACATACCACAGACAAATTCAAAAGAGAAATATTTAAAATTTCAGAGGTGAAAGGGAAATTAAAAATCATTTAGTCACTTTGCTTTCCATGCTGGAGAATCCAAAGTAGGCTTCAAAGGAGAAAGAATCACCCCAAATTAACTGTAAGATTATATGTATATTTTTATGAATAGATGGTCTAACAATAGCTTTCAATAGACTGTTAAAGAAGTTTGTTACTCAAAACATTTTCTGTAACCATCCAAATTTGGATTACGTTCTTCCCCTGAGGTCAGAACTCTACAGCAATCTGTATAACTATCATCATAACCGTACAGTAATTTGTTTTCCTCTCCCTGACAACTAAATTATAGAAACTATTAGAGCAGACAGCATCTCTGCTTTATTCATCACTATATTCCCAGTATTCTGCCCAGTGACTGATAAGTAATAAATGCTCAAGAGCCATTTCTTGAATGAAGGAAGGAATGAGTCAATCAATTGCTCATCTAAATTCAGTTCAAGTTAAAAAAATATATTCAAAAAAATTCCATTTACATATTCTTGTCAATAATTTATAATTTAAAATAAATTTATTTTGAAGTTAATTAAGTTATACAGTATATCTTCCATAAAATTTCTTTGTAGTTCCTTAGTAGTATATTGTTCGAATGGGTTTCCCAGTGGATAGAAACTTCTACAAGGATACCAAAAGCCTTAAAATTGTGGTTCTCAACCTTCCTAATACCACAACCCTTTAATACAGTTCCTCATGTTGTGGTGAACCCCAACCATACAGTTATTTGTGTTGCTACTTCATAACTTTAATTTTGCTACTGTTATGAATTGTGATGTAAATATCTGATATGCAGGATGGTCTTAGGCAACCCCTGTGAAAGGGTTGTTCGACTTTCAAAGGAGTTGCGACCCACAGGTTGAGAACCGCTGCCTTAAGTGAATGAAATGTAAATGGTTTGTAATTCTTCTATGTATAGAATAAACATTTTGAAGTGATTTCACATAAAGTATCTATAATCATCATTCTAAAGGTATTTTTAAAATAAGAACAGGAGAAATTGGGTCTTTTCCATCACTGTGTAGAAATTTTTGCAATACTAATAAAGAGAACAAAATAATCACAAATGAATTGTAATAATTATTGTAATAATTTAAGATCTATTAAAGGGCTTTTAAAATTAATTATAAATTAACTTAATTTTAAATATACTAGTTTTCCCTTCTCCATCATCTCCATTTTGACACAAATCTATTTCAACATTTTCAAAAGTTTATTTTCAACATATGACTGGCTTTGCATTTATGTCATCTACTAGAAATTTAAATTTTGCTTCTCCATCCAAGTATCTCTGTAAATATTATTCCTTATGGGTTTTGTTTATTTCACTAATCCTAAAATATCAGAATAATAACACTATTAAACAGATTAATCTGGGAAAAAATACCCATTTAACTTTCAATGCATTTACACTTTTAACATTATATGCTCAAATTTATTCCTTAAAAATTTCTAACATTATTTCTAATGGCTTACTTGACATACCGGAAACTGTGAATGCCCTGAAGTTCCTGCTGAAGAACCTCTTGTGTTGTTGCTATTAAGTCCAGTGCTCCAACAAATTCAGAAGTAGATAATAACACTTGTACTGTAGGCTGAGTCTGGTGTACAGTGGCCATTAACTTCAGTTTATTGTACACTTTAACACAATTATTTCTGGTGAGTGCCAGTCTTAAAATGTGTAGTGATCCTTCACACATGACTTTATCAATCTGTGCAATTTTATCTCGAAGTATTTTTACAGCCTGGGAAGTTTTCTTGAGGTAGTCCTGCAATTCATGTTGAGAGGTCATTGCATGAAAAAATGCTTCAGAACGTAGAGAGATCTGGTGAGCAATGTTTACTTCCACAATATCCAGATAATGGCTCAGCTTAAAAGGGAAGGAAAAAAATTATGGAGTATTGTAAGAGTTCCTTCTTTGACTATCCAAATGCTTTCTAAAAATGAAAATAAAATCTTTCTATACAGATTTTAAATCCCTTTGTGTGACCTATTGATTATAAGATCCTTGGAATTGGGCATAAAACAGAAGAGAGATGAAATGTGTAGCCCAAACATTAATAAGATGGATGAGCAGAAGTTGATTTACCAGTTTTCTTCTACTCCTGCCACTACTATCCTACAAACACTAAGTTGTTTCTAAAAGATAAGAGCATCCCATAGCCATCTCAGTTTTTAGTTTTAGAAGTTCTAAGATCTAAAAAAGAATGATCTCTTTGCCCCCACCAACATCACATCTGATTAAACAGATGATTAGTTTCCATTTATTGACCTTCTTCTATGATACTAGCCATAGGTATTTTATAAACACGTTAATTTTTCTAATTTTAACAAACTTTGAAAATAAGTATTATTATTTTCATTCTACAGATGAGGAAACTTGGAGACATTAGATAACTTGAGTAAAGTAAGGTGGTTAGTAAGTAGCAAAACTTAAATGTGAGCCCAGGTGTGTCTGACTCAAAACTGAAGCTCTTTCTCCTGTACCATGCTGCCCCCAAATGCTAAAGACAGATTGGTGGTTCAGTCATAAGTTACAGAAAGTACCAGAATTTATTTGGATCTTTTTCCCTTCAGGCTGCTTACTTCATATTTCAGAAATGATTTTTTTATTAATTAGTAAAATTCAGTTTATTTCCAATGTATTTTCCTTTTAAGATATTAAACAAATGCATTTAACATTTAGTTCATATATATTTTATTTCTAATACTACCAAGATCAATTAAAATGCCTTCTAAAAATGCCTTCTAAATTTCAAATATGAATGTCTAAAACTTGATTTGTCTTTCTTCTTTTCTAACTGCATGTGCTTTTTTTAAGCTATGTTATCTTTCTATTTCTCTCCTATTTTTTAAACTTATAGTTCAGACTTTAGGCATTATCTCTGAATATCTCACAAGAATTCATAGCATTTAGCACTTATATGATCATAAGAGATTATTGGGTCATCAAATGTTTCCTTAAAACCATAAAGTAACACTCATATCGTCACAAAATGTCCCTTCAATAAGCTTATTATAACATCCAGTTAATTACAAATGAGAAATTTTTCCACAATTTAAATTTTCTATCTTTTTTTTTTGGAGACAGACTCTCCACGGATATGAAGAAGGTCATATTCGGTAGAGCGCCATGGTGTCACAGCTCATAGCAATCTCAAAGGGATTCTTAGGCTCAAGGGATTCTCTTGCCTCAGGCTCTCTAGTAGCTGGGCCTACAAGTGCCTGTCACACACCTGTCTAATTTTTAGAGATGGGGTCTTGCTCTTGCTCAGGATGGTTTCGAACCTGTGAGCTCAGGCAATCCACCTTCCTCAGCCTCTCAGAGTGCTAGGATTACAGGTGTGAGCTACTGCACCTGGCCCCACAGTTTAAATCTCTGGAGTGTATGCCCTTTTGTGCTGTTCTTTATGTCCTCAATATAGCTGTATATTTATTTGCCTAAAAAAGCAACAATGGCATAAATGTATTAGGGTAGATCACAAGCTCAAGTGGACTCAATTCTTAGAATAGTAAATGGAAAATAAATAATTCCTTTAAGACAGTGCTAATCAGAATATGGTTTATATACAGCTGCCAATCTGTGGACTACTTAACAGGGCCATAAAAAAATAAGGAATTTTGCCAGAAATTAAATCAACTACACTATTAAGCACACTGCATTTTTTTTCCCATAGACCTTCTTAATAAAGAAAGCAATGCAGTGATTTGTATCCAGTGCAAACTCCTTATTTCATTGCCAACCAGTACTTTGAGTAGTACTATAATAGAATACAAATTTCTTTAATTCTGGTTGTAGCACCCCCTGTCTTTAAAGCTAACAAGATAAATTAGCTGTTCTCCTATATAAAGAAGAGTTTGAAAGTGCTCTCTTGGAGCCCTTTCTGTTCTGCACTAAAAGCAAAGCAAAATAAAAAGGAGTTAGAATGTAAATACAGCAAATTTGATTCTACAACTTACTAGTAAAACACAATTTCCAATACTTCAGTCATGTTAAACATTCACCATGAAAAAAAAAGCATTTCATTTGAATTTCAAAGATTTCTGGAATTTCTTGATATTCCATTGATATATTCTATTTAGAAACATTATTTTCACAATTTATTTCCTATTAAAATCCTATAATTTTTTTTAAGTGTTCTTAAAAAGATCTCTACAGACTGATGAGATCTGCACTGCCTTTT
>NW_003852419.1:20909023-20923614 GCF_000181295.1 Otolemur garnettii
AAAAAAAAAAAAAAAAGATTCCCATTATGTAAATTGAATTTAACATTCTATTTTAATATCTTTTTATTTTATTTTTCGACACAGAGTCTCACTCTGTCACCCTTCGTACAGGGCCATAGCATCAAAGCTCACAGCAACCTCAAACTCTTGGGCTCAAGTGATCTCAGCTTCCCCGGTAGCTGAGACTTATAGGCATGTACTACCATGCCTCACTAGTTTTTCTATTTTTAGTAGAAACAAGGTCTCACTCTTGTTCTAAGATCAGGCATCCTCAAACTATGGCCTGTGGACCACATGCAGCCCGCCTAAGACATTTATCCGGCCTGCGTGGTGTTTTTGCCCCTGCTGCCTGTCCTGCTCAGCAGCTGACTCGGGGTCCCAGGGACAGCAGTCCAGCCCTCCAACAGTCTGAGGGACAGTGAACTGGCCGCCTGTTTACAAGTTTGAGGACCCCTACAGGTGGTCTCAAACTCCTGAATTCAAGCAATCAACCCTCCTCAGCCTCCCAAAGTGCTAGCATTATGGGCATGAGCCACTGTTCATAGCTTAAAGTTCTAAATGTTGAATGTTTCGCTGTGTTATCACATGAAATACAGAAAACCATAAAATTTAAAGAACTGCTAACTAATAACATGCAACAGACTAGGCTTTATGAACCAAAAATTTAACCTAAGATATTTCTGCTTCAAAGTAATCCTGCTTACCAGTGAAAATGAGGAAAACCAATACCTTAAGAAAAGTTGGTTTTCTGTGTTTTAAATCATTTTTATAAAATGAGCCAATATATAATGGCAATGTTTGGGATAAAAGCAAAGCAATTGATTGTGTTAGCTCCTTTTTTTTTTGAGACAAGGTCTCCTTCTGTTGCCCAGGCTAGAGTGGCATATTTGTGTTATTTAACCTATCCTTTCAATTAAAATTCCATCAACTGCTATTTCAGCTAAGTAGCACTCAATCAGTAAGTTTTTTCTTTTTCACCAGAACAATTTGTATTTCATTGAACCAAAATAATATTAGTTTATCAGTCAAGATCAAAAGGTTTATAATCATCAGCAACAAAAAATGAATTTAAAATAAGTAAAGCTTACTAATAATTAAATCTGAACCCATACAAATAGAACTACTTAACCAGAATAATGTTTTCTACATGGAAAAAGGTAAAGAGAAATTACCTTTTCTTGAAGCAACTTTGAGGAAGCTGCATCACGACTTCCTTTTCCACCAGCAGTATTAAAATGAGACCATGGTAAAACTGAATTAAAAGTTAAAGAATCGTCCAAGGCAAAATCTGGTTTCATAAAAATCTATTTAAAAAAATGCATTTCCTTCAATTAGATTAACATTTTTTATATTCCTTCCAACATTACACCCATTAAATACAAATTAAGTTGGATCTTGAGTATGAACAGCTAAACCAAATGATAATGTCTGAGTTATTTACATATATGTCTGTATGATAAAAATATATAGATAATACCCCATCAAGTTTAAAATAATCATAAAAGATAGAAAAATATTTTTTGCCTTTATAAGGGAGATGATCATTCCATTACTACATGATCAAACTCATTAATGCAGTCCCACCAGGTATATACCAAAGGGAGACAAAATAGTTATCCTAAAATTATCGTATTATTTCCCACTTACAGGATTTTTTTAAAATGCTAAATATAAATTTCTCTAGCTTGCATTTCTATTTTCTCCTGCACAAAATGCTTTCAAAATTAGTTTTTTAGATTAGACATACAAAAATTAAAACCAAAACAAATTCAATTTCATGAATAAACTATTCTGTTTCCTTTCTGTATCACAACCAGCTAAGGAATAAGACCAATCTTTTATATTTCCTAAATATCTCCTGAATTTCCTCTCTCTATCTCACAACATTCACTGGCTCAGCTCTTCATTATCTTTGTATTATGGTAAATAGCCATTCACTGATATCTTTCCTTAATCTAGCCTCTATGCTACTATCAGAACAACCCCTCTAAAATATCAAGTACCGTGTATAACTGTTTTAACATCCTTTAAAACTCTGAATAGATTCCCATGATATGATGTACACACCAAACTAATTAGAATGGCATCCAAAACCTTTCTTTCTTTTTTTGTTTTTTTGGACCCCAGTTACCTATTTGTATCTTGCCATTTCCACCATTTACACTTTACATTCTAGCAGTACTCAATTACCTTCCATACCCTCTTACGCTTAAGTATCTTCATATACATACTTCTGGCCTAGAATGCCCTTCCTTGCCTACCTTCCTGGAGAATATGAACACATTAAAAGGCAAATGTGTCTCTGTGCATGACACAGATTAATCACTCCCACCTCTAAAAACAAATATACTATGTATAATTATTTATATCATACTTTACCAAAATTATTTAATATACATATTTCCCCCTGGAGGCCATATGTTCCTACAGTGTTGGACTTCTAGCTTATTAATCTTTGTATCCCTAGCACCTAGCATAAGGCCTAAAACATAGTTTAATCAATGAACTAATTAATTTCTATGCTGTGTTTTACTCAGTGATTCATCTTACCTATATTTGAAAATTAGGATGAACATGAGAGGGAAAATCTAACTAGGGGGGTGAGTATATTTTCTAATCCACATTTTGGTATTATAATTAAAAGTGCTGACTAATTCAATAATTACTGACAGTCTTACACTAAGTACTGAGGAGGAAACAAAGATAAATTATTACACAGGTCCTAACCTCAAGAATCTTTAAGGGATATGATAAAATATGTATATAAAATCTTACAAAGAGATGAGGGACAAATGCTTTAAAGGTGAGGCCAGGGACAGAAGGGAAGTCCAGATAAAATGTTACAGGAATTCAACAAAGGCGCCAATTATCTTCAGTGGGGAAAAACAAGAAATTACCCATGTAATGTTGCCATATTAGCAAAAGATTGTAGAGAACTGGACATGAGAAGATAAAGGAAAAGTCTTCCAGAATGAAGGAACACTGCAAATAAAGCATGGAGCCCTAAAAACCAGTTTGGCTGAAGCAAAGAATGTATATTACATTAAAGGAAACAATAAAGAGCCTTCAGTGACAAGAGTTTGAACTTTATTTAATAGGAATCAAAGAACTTTAACAATGATATTCCTTTCCCTTTTTGTGTCTTTCATCTTTTTGTCTCTTTCTTACCCTGAAAAGCATTTGTCATAGACCTGTTTAAGAACCTGATAAAGGCAATGGCCTCTCATCTCAGAAAAAATGCATCTATTATACATCATTACAAAATTTTTCATACCTAAAAAACTCAGTAATTTGAAGAGGTAGTATGACCAATAAAATTCTTTTTTTTTTTAGAATGAAGATACTTAAACATATTTGTAAGTTTCAGTGATGAGAAAGAGAATGATAATGCAAAAAAGAAAGAATACCATAAACACACACAATACACAATTTTTATTTGTCAATTAAAAAAAATTTTTAACCAAAAAAAAAAAGAGAGAGAGAAAGAAGAGATGTAAAAGATGTCCCAGAAGAGGCAAAGTGGCCTATGTATGAAAAAAGAACCAAATGAAAGCTTCTTATAAAGGTAAAATTAAAGATCCAATAAATATTAAAAAGTAGTTTTCTCATTTTTATACTTTGTTACCTTAGGTACTTGCTCCAGATCTGTCCTGGATTTATCTATAACACAAAGGGAAAGGTAAATACAATTTTTAAAACTTGTTTTCACTATACCTCCATAATTTACAAAAAATATATTTGACAGATTCAGTATTCTACTGGATCATAACCAAATAACTATTTAAGTTTCTTCTTTCAACAAGTATCTACCAAGTACCTACTATATGCCTACTAATAGGCAAAGCACTGAACAAGAAATAGGTTTCAAATAATTTTAGCTATATAGTAGCAATAAAACAACTAAATATGTTTCAAATCTTTTTTAAATAGACATAGAAAGCTTGAGACTATCTTACTAGGTTTTGTTAAGATTAAATATGGCATGCTATGTAGTGTTTTAAAAATGAATTGAATTCTAAATTAAGAATACAGTTTTATTGTTTAAAATTTCTACCATCTCATTCAGAATTTATGATCAAAGATTGCTTTCTTATACTGTATTAATTTTCTTCTCAGAATCTTAGTTTGTATGACCCACAAACTTAGCTTCGTGAACCTACTTTACCTTTATCCTACCAATCCAATATCAGATGAGGTACTCCTCTCCTCTCTAAAAGTAAACTTTTGGCATTTGGACTCCATCCCTTCCTGCCTGTTCTATGAACTTGCTTCATCAATTACTCTGACTCTCTACTGTCTTCAACTACTTTCCTTCTACTAAGAAGAAGAACAACAACAACAAAAAGAAAAAGATAAAACCCAGGGCCAAGACTAGGTTGAGGGAGGAATCTCAGGTGCAAAAGCACTATCTCTCAAGGTTATGCAAATGCCTGTCTGGCTTCTTTCAGTCTTAGCCATGAAAAACATTAAAAGCATTTTTCTACTCTGTTCTCTCAGGAGTGTCCAACCTGCAGGTCCCCTGGCTGCATGCTGATTTTGTGAAGACTTTTTTCTGTGCGTCAAAGATACGCACAGACCTTTTTTTGCTAATTGGTTTTAGTTAGTATTTGTGTATTTAATGTGTAACCCCAAACAACTCTTATTCTTCCAATGTGCTACAGAAAAGAAAAAAGGTTGGGCATCCCTGCATCAATACCCTATCTCAAATATTCAAGTCAAATACATTACCAGAGTCTACATTTCCTTATCTTGTACTTTCTCCTTAATACTACATATACAGGTTTCTGTATCCACTTCAGTAGTCTAAATGCTCTCCTCTCCCTAAGATCTCCTAATTGTCAAATCCAAGATTTCTCATTGTACAAGTTGATCTTTCACTCATCTTTCCCTGACATTGTAGACTAATCATTCTTACTTTTCTGAAACTCTCACTACCTTTCATTTCTAAGATGGAATTTGCTGTTGGCTGACTTTCCTACTTCTCTGACCACTTTTTTAGTTTGCTTCATAGGTAGTTCAGCTTTTATATATGACAGCTTCAAAGTGTTCCATCATGAATTCTTTTCTTCTCACTATTCACATCCTCCCTTGGTGATTTCATCCATGCTCCTGAATTCAACTGCTATGCCAATATACTGTCTATAATGTCTACCATACCTATATCTTCAGCCTAGATCTCTCTTTCCTGAGCTCCCAATTGCTAATTAGACATGTCCTTCATGGCAAAAATGCAAATGAACTGCCCTCTACCTCCTCCAAAATTCTTCCTTCTATAGTGCCTCTCTTACTATATTGCACCTATCATCTTGCCAGTTACTTAAGCAAGAAACATGGGATTTGTCCTTTAACCATCTTGCTCTGTTACCAGCAACAAGCTAGCCATCAAAACCTGTATCTCAGCCTGAGGTTTCTCTTAAAGGCCTAATTTCCTCTCCAACTCCATTGTAATGCATATTAGGATCACACCATCTCTCACTTGCAGTAGGCTGCAATTGTTCCTTTGCCCTCAGTCTTAACCACCATCCTATAATTGATTAACTACAATTGTTTTCATAATAAATTGTATAATCATAAATATGATACTGGTTTAAAATATTTTGTAGCTTTATACTGCCTTTAGATAAAGTAAGATTCCTGACCACAGCATACAAGGCTCTTCACAATCTAATTGTTTGGCCTATTGTTTCAGCCTCATCTTTTACTCCTAGTAGAGCCAATATACTAAACTCTTGCAATTCCTTGAACATGCTATATTTTCTCTTGACTCTATGGCTTTGTATAAACTGTTTCTTTTTCCTGGAATGCCTTTTCCTCCACAAATGTTTCATGTTAAGTAGTTTAGTTAGGAACACTATACAACCTTACCAGTGAAATTACTATTTAATATACAGTGCTGCAATTATTGATTCATTTCATTGACCTTACTCAAGAAACCATCAGCTCCTTGAGGACTCAGACTATTTTTTACTCATTTTTTAAAATATCTCACAATGTTACCCAGGGTGGCCTCAAACTCTTAGGCTCAGGCAATCTTCCCACCCCAGACTCTCAAATAACTGGGACTATAGGGACACACTACCACATCCATCTTACTCATCTCTTTTTAAGCAAAAAGAAAGTACCAAGCACCAAGTTATAAATATTTGTTGAACTAAAAGATTACACTAGTGTCACACTCATTTTTCTCTTATAAGTTTTCAGAAATATAATCATAGACTATAAAAATTTGACTAGAAATAAAAATTATAGATATGACAGCCAATAAAGTCCCCAGATTAAGATTTTGTTCATTAATATTTATGCTATGCTTTATTACCTACAAATAGCACATATTCATACCATGAGTATGTAAAAGAGTCCTGTCAAAGGTATCTTTAGGAGGACAAATATTCTTGCATCTCTCATGAATCTTCTCTCTCTAATAAAAAGACAAATAATGTGATCAATAAAAATATGAGTATTCAAAGCATCAAAATGTTTCACAACAGAGTATCAAAATAAACCAAATTAGTTCTACAATTTTTAATATGAAATCACTATATTCTTGAACTTAAATACAAATAGTAAGTGTGAGTAATAAACCAAATGGCACTATGAAATCTATAAACACCTATATTCCTCTACTCACCTCATCTTATTAATTATAGAAAAATCCTCATGTTTGGAATAAAATGGGAAAGCAAATAGAAAATCTTTATGTGACAGAAATCAGTTAAGAGAATGACATTTTTAATAAGAAAGAAAATTTAAAAACCTATACAACCTAAGATAGAAAGTAGTTATTGATACTTTATGAGTCAAAATAAATCCTGCTGATTTAGAATTGGATAACCACTAACAACAACATTGCTATCTTTTCAGAGATACCACTGAAAGGATACCTAAAAATCCTTTGCTAGAGTAAAGTAACAAGAAAAGCACTGGGCTATTACTGTTCAGAGTTCTAGTAGCAATTCTGTCAATTACTACAGGCCTGTTTTCCAAAGTGCCTGTACCATTTGGCAATCTCACCAGAAGTAAATGAGACCTCCTGTTGCTTTACGTTTTTGCCAACATTTGGTGCTGTTGGTGTTTTAGATTTTTGCCATTCTAATAAATATGTGGTGGGATTTCATTGTTATTGTTTTTGTTTGTTTGTTTTGCAGTTTTTGGCCTGGGCTGGGTTTGAACCCGCCACCTCCGGCATATGGGGCCGGTGCCCTACTCTTTTGAGCAAAAGGCACTGCCAGATTTCATTGTTGTTTTAATTCCCTAATGACATTTGATGGTTACCATCTTTTCATATGTTTATTTTCCATCTATATTTCTTCTTTGGTAAGGTGCCTGCTCGTATTTTTTTTATTGTGGTAAAATATATGTAACCAAAACTTATCATTAATTAATGCTGATCATCTTTTCATGTGTTAACTGGACATTTGTCTATCTTATCTGGAGAACAGTCCATTGGAGGAATCCTTGGTTCATTTTTTAATCGGATTATTTTCTTATTGTTGAGTTTTAAGGCTTCTTTGTATATTCTGGGTAACAGTCCTTTAACCAGTCTTTGTTTGGCAAATATTTTTTCCTAGTTTTTGGCTTTTCATTCTCTTAACAGTGTCTTTCACAGAGTAGAATGTCTTAATTTTATTGAAGTCCAATTTTTCAAGTTTTTCTTTCCCGATTGTATTTTTTTGGTTTCACATTTAAAAACTCAGGACCAAATCCAAGGTTACCTAGATTTTCTCCTGCGTTATTTTTCAGAAGCTTTATACTTTGTGTTTTACACTAAGGTCTATGATCAATTTTGAGCTAATTTCTGCAGAAGCATAAGGTAGTCTATGTCTACATTCTTTTTTGTTTTTTGCATGTGGATGTCTAATTGTTTCAGTACCATTTATTCAAAATATCCTTCGTCTATTGAATCACCTTTGCCCCTTTGTCAAAATTCAGTTTACTATATTTGTGCAGTGTCTACTTCTAGGTTCTCTAGTCTGATCTATTAATCCATAGTCCACTCTCTTGCCAATATGTAGTACCACAACTGTCTTGATTACTTTATAGCAAGTATTATAAAGTTGAGTGGTGTCAGTCCTCTGACTTTTCTCCTCCTTCTTAAATACTATGTTAGCTATTCTGGGTCTTTTCCCATTCTATATAAACTTTAGAATCAGTTTCTCAATATCCACAAAACAAACTGCTAGGATTTTTTAATGGGATTATGCTGAATCTATAGATCAAACTGGGAAGAAAAGACATCTTGACAATATTAAGTCTTCCTAGCCACATACATAGAGTATTTCTCCATTTATTTAGATCTTTGATTTCTTTCACTGGAGTCTTATGGTTTTCTTCAAATACATGTAGATCTTTTATATATTTAGTTAGATTTATACATAAGTATTTCATTTACTTTGATGCTATTGTAAATGATATTGTGTTTTTAATTTCAAATTCCACTGTTTACTGCTGGTACATAAGAAAGTAATTAACTTTTTAATATTAACTTTATATTCTACAACATTACTATAATCAGTTATTAGTTTCAGGAATATCTTTAATTCATTGGCATTTTCTACATAGACAATCACATTATCTGCCAAGTTTTATTTCTTCCTTTCCAATCATACATTTATTATTTCCTTTCCTTGTCTTAGTACATTAGTTAGAGCTTCCAGTAAAATACTTCAAAGGAGTGGTGAGAGGAGACATTCTGAGTTTTTCGTTTTTTGTTTTTTTTGTAGAGACAGAGTCTCACTTTTTTTCGCCCTCGGTAGAGTGCAGCGGAGTCGCTCCAGCAACCTCCAACTCCTGGGCTTAGGCGATTCTTCTGCCTCAGCCTCCCAAGTAGCTGGGACTACAGGCACCAGCCACAACGCCCAGCTATTTTTTGTTGCAGTTTGGCTGGGGCTGGGTTTGAACCCGCCACCCTCGGTATATGTGGCTGGCGCCATACTCACTGAGCCACAGGCACCTCCCAAGAGAAGACATTCTAACTTTTATTTGATCTTAATGGGAAGCATCTAGCTTTTGTTTTCTATCATTAGCAATAGAGTTTTTGTAGATAATCTTTATAAAGTTTAGGAAGTTTCCTCCTATTCCTAGCTTGCTTAGAATATTGAAACTCATCAAATGTTTTCTTTATATCTGTTGATAAACTTATATGATTTTTATTTTTTAGACTATCGATGTGACAGATTACATTAATTGCTTTAACCAGCCTTGCATAGCTAGAACAAATTTTGTTAAGGATTTTTGTACCTATGTTCATGAGAGATATTATTAATCTATAGTTCTCTTTTCTTGTATTATCTTTGTTGATTTTAGTATCAGATTCATAATGGCCTCATAGATAAAGTTACTGCCTTTGTTTCTATTTCCTGAAATACACTGTAAAGAATTAGTGTAAATTCTTACTTAAAAGTTTGGGAGAATTCACCAGCAAACCCATCAGAAAGCCTACTGCTTTCTCTTTAGAGAGATTATTATTGACATAATTTCTTTAATAAATACAGACCTATCCAGATTATCTACTTATTGTGCAGGATAATCAAGGAATTGGTTCATTTCACCTACACTATCAAATTTGTGAGCATAGAATTATTCACAATATTCACAACATTTGTTGGGAGAACAAAAGTGACAACTTCCAAGCTCTTTACATGCCTGATCAGAAGAAACTGCCTGCTATCTAAAAAGGATATAGCACTTTACATTCCCACCAATGGTATATGAGAGTTCTAGTTACTCCACAAGGGTTGCTGGTAGGGAGAGGCAAGCATGAACCATTAAGGTTCAATATTTAAAGAGGTACCCACTCTCAGATTCTTGTGCCCCTCACAATTTGCTCACTTACTTAGCCTCATCTTAGTATTGGTCCTGTCCACCACCACATCTTGGCCAAAGCTTGAATAAATTTGTGTAGACTTGGTATTATTTTTTCTTTACATGATTGGTAGAATTCACCAGTGAAACCACGTAGACTTGAGTTTTTTTGGTGAGAGGATATTTACACATCAATTTATTTAATGAATACAAGCTATTAGGGTTATTTATTTCATTTCTAAAGACCCTTGATAATTTGTATTATTCAAAGAATTTCTCAATTCCTCTAAGTTGTTGACATTATTTGCATAAGGTTATTCATGTTTCATTATTGGCCTTGCATTCTCCACAGAATCTGTAGTGATGTCATCTTTCTCATTCTTGTTATTGGTGATTTATGTTGTCTCTCTTTTATTCCTGATCAGGATCACCAAAGATTTATCAATTTTATTGATCTTCTCAAGAAATCGGCTTTTGGTTTCACTGATTTTCTCTATTGTTTCTCTAATTTGTACTTTACCAATTTCCATTTTGATGTTTAGTATTTCTTTTTTCTCTTCATTTTATTTCTTTTTTCTCTTCATTTTCCAACTTAAGGTAGAAGCTGCAGTCACTGACTTGAAATTATTATTCTTTTCTAATATATGCATTTGAGCTAAAAATTGCTTAAGTACTGTTTGAGTATCAACCCACAAATTCAGATATATTGTGTTTTCAGTTGACATTACTTTCTGATTTTTCCTTCCTTTTTGACTCACACTTTATTTGGAAGCATAAAATTTGGTTCCAAATATTTGTCGATTTTCCATAGACTTTTCCATTATTAATTTCTAATTTAACTGTATTGTGACCAGAGAACATACTTGAAGCTTTCTAAAATGTATTAACATTTGAGGGAAGGGGTTAAAAACCTACCTAGCAGATACAATAAACACAATTTGTGTGATGGGCACATGAATAGCCTTGACTTAAGCATTATAAACATTATCCATGTAACAAAAACATTTGTACCTACTTAATACTTTGAAATTTTAAAAATATATTAACATTTGTTTTAAAGTCAGAATATATTCTATCTTGATAAATATTTCATTAACACTTGAGAAGAATGTATATTCTGCCTTGTGGAATAGAACATTCTTTCAATGTGTTTTTTTTTATTGTTGGGGATTTTTTTAGGGTACAAAGAACCAGGTTTACACTGCTTGCATTTGTAAGGTAAAGTGCCTCTTGTAATTGTGTCCAACACCCAAGAGGTATGTCATACACAGTGACCCCCCCAATCCCCCTCCCTCCTTTCCACTCTCTGGTCTCCCATCCCCCCACCCCTCCCATGTACTGGTATCCATTGTCCTCATATCAGAATTGAGTACATTGGATTCTTGCTTCTCCATGCTTGGAATGCTTTACTAAGAAGAATGTGTTTCACCTACATCCAGGATAATACAAAAGATGTAAAGTCACCATCTTTTTTAGTATCTGAATAGTATTCCATGGTATACACATACCACAGCTTGTTAATCCATTCCTGGATTGGTGGGCTTTTAGGTTTTTTCCACAATTTGGCAATTATAAGTAAGCTGCAATAAACAGTCTAGTGCAGTGGTTCTCAACCTTCCTAATGCCGTGGCCCTTTAATATAGTTCCTGTGGGTCGTGACCCACAGGTTGAGAACTGCTGGTCTACTGCATATGTCCTTATGATAATTTTTTTTTCTTTTGGGTAGATGCCTAGTAATGAGATTGTAGGATCAAATGGGAGGTCTAGTTTGAGTTGAAGATTCTCCATACTTCCTTCCAAAAAGGTATGCAGACCCACCAGTAGCATAAAAGTGTTCCCTTCTCTCCACATACACACCAGCATCTGCTACTTTGAGACTTTGTGATGTGTGCCATTCTCACCGGGGTTAGGGGATATCTCAGGGTGGTTTTGATTTGCATTGCTCTGATAATTAGTGATGATGAGCATTTTTTCATGTTTGCTAGCCATTCGTCTGTCTTCTTTAGAGAAGTTTCTATTCATCTCACTTGCTCATTGATATTAAGGGATTTTTGGCTCTTTTTTGGTTGCTTAATTTGTGTTCTCTGTAGATTCCAATTATCAAGCTTTTGTCCAATTGACAATATACGAATATTTTTTCCCATTCTGATGGATGTCCCTTTGCTTTGGTTGTTGTCTCCTTAGCTGTACAGAAGCTATTCAGTTTAATTAAGTCCTATTTGTTTATTTTGGTTGTAGCAATTAATACTAGAGTCTTCTTTATAAAGCCTTTCTATAGGCCAATATCTTCAAGGGTTCACTCCAAATTTTCTTCGAGTTTTTTTATTGTTTTTCAATGTGCTCTTTCAATTCAGACCAGATTGCTTGATAAGGTTGTTCTAGTCTATTATATCCTCACTAATTTTCTACCCGTTTGTTCTATCATATATTAAGAGAGAGTACTGAAATATTCAACTATAATGGTGAATGTCTATTTCTGTATACAATTCTCTATTTTGTTTCACATATCTAGTTATTAGGAACAAAACTATTTAAAGTTATATACTCTTGATTAATAGATTATAAAATAACCTTCTCTATATGTAGTAATACTCTTTACTCTAAAATTTACTTTGGCCAAGTGTAGTGGATCAGCCTGTAATCCTAGCACTCTGGGAGGCCACAGCAATAGGATCCCTTGGGCTCAGGAGTTCCAGACCAGCCTGAGCAAGAGTGACCCCTGACTCTACTAAAAACAGGAAAATTAGCCAGGCATTGTTGCATTGATGCCTATAGTCCCAACTACTTGGGAGGTTGAGGTGAGAAAACTGCTTGAGCCCAAGAGTTTGAGGTTGCTGTGACTATGATAATGCCATGGAACTCTATCCAGGGCAACAGAATAAGACTCTTATCTTTAAAAAAAACAAAAATTAAAAATAAAATAAAAGCTATTTTGCCTGATATTAATATAGCCATTTCTGTTTTCTTTTTACTAGTGTTAAGTATGGTGTATCTTTTTCCATCTTCTTACATTTAAATGTTTCATCTTTGTATTTTTTTTTTTTTAAATAGGGTCTCACTCTGTTCCTCAGGCTAGAATGCAGTGACATCATGATAGCTCACTACAACCTCAAACTCTTGGGCCTCCTGAATAGCTGGAACTGTAGGTATACACCATGATGCCCATCTAAATTATTTTATTAGAAAAATGGTAGAGAAAGGCTCTCAACTATGTTGCCCAGGCTGACTTCAAACTTCTGACCCCAAGTGATCCCACCTCAGCCAAGTGCTAGATTACAGGCATGAGCCACTAAGTCTGGCCTGCCTTTGTACATAAAATGTGCTTATTATACAATATATAGTTGGGTCTTCCTTTTTCATTAGATCACTGCCTTTTAATTGGGGTGCTTAAACCATTTACATTTAATGTAATTATTTATATGGTTAGGCTTAAGATTATCATCTTGACATTTATTTTCTTTATCTCTCATCCATTTTTTTCCCTTTTTTACTCTTTTTATGCCTTTGTTTGAACTGAGATTCTTTTCATCCCATTTCTCTCTTCTGTTGGCCTATTAGCTAATATACTTTGTTCGGCTATTTTAGTAGTTACTTTAAGATTTATTGTTTATATCCCTTTCCAGAAACACAATCTTCGTAAAGGAGAGAACTGATGCTTGCTTTGGTCTCTACTACATCCCTTGTGTTAATTAATAGTGCCTGGCATATAGAAGATACTCAATAAATACTTTATCAATAAATGGATAAATAAAGCCAAATTATAAGTTATGAAATATAAGGCTACAAACCATCAGAAAAAAAGCATCTTAAAGCACATCTACTTAACATCCAGTTAGATTTGATGACTGAAAACAGAACACAAAAACTCTAGACAGCATATGGCAATATACACATATAAAGATCAATAAAATTTACAGGCTCTGTATAAAAATATTTGACACCAACAAAAATGAACCAGACACTACATAGTGATGTCAACAATGTAGTCATATTCAGCCTATCTTCACCTCATAAAGAAAAACAAAGTAATCAAGTAAAATAAAACCAGCTAAATTCAAATTAGGCTTGATAATGAAAAAGTATAAAAAGGAATAGTTATAAAACTGTAGGTAAATATCCTCTATATTTTAATGATTTTTTAAAAACTAAAACAGTTACTAGAATTATATTGATAGTAGTCACTTAAGAATCTAAAACTGAATAAGAGGCTATCTCAACCTCAGTACTATACTCACTTCTTGCTCTTAGACTGAGTTTAAAGTAATATATTGAGTTATAATTGTTATAATTATATCTAGAGGTACTAAGGCTATCTGTTAGAGCTAAGATGCTCTATTAAATTGTCTGTGGTGAACAAGATACATAGAAACAGTAATGCTCTGTTAATTTCTTAAAATTCACAAATCATCTGGGTTTTTATAGGCCTAATACAACCATTTTCTCCTTTATAGGTAGAATAGATGTCATACTGAATTAGAAATATGTAATTCTCACAATTGCAAAGATCTCATATCAACCCAAGTGCATATCAATCCATAAGTTGATTAGAAAAATGTGGTATATATACCATGGAGTAATATTCAACTGTAAAAAAGGATGAATCAAGTGTCTTTTAGAGGAATTTGGAAGGAACTGGAGACCATTATCCTAACTGATCTTAACTAATCTTAAGAATGGAAAAATATGGCTCGGCGCCTATAGCTCAACCAGCTAAGGCGTCAGCCACTTACACCTAAGGTGGTGGGTTCGAATCCCCAGCCCGGACCCGCCAAACAACAATGACGGCTGCA
>NW_003852419.1:20924426-20950495 GCF_000181295.1 Otolemur garnettii
AAAAAAAAAAAAAGAATACTATAGGTTCATAAGAGATTAGTGTTCAAAAATCAACAATAAATCAAACTAAAAATCTTTCTATGACTTTTGACTTGACTAAACTAACTTCAGAATTAGATATTACCTGAGAGATTTCCTGTTGATATATTGTAAAATGTTCCTTGCTGATCTGTGGGAGGTAGAATGAAGGTATGACTTCAGTGTCCACAAAGTCCGGTCCCCATGTTTTTGTGAAGAAGTCAGATTCTCTTTTTGCTAATCTAGGATCATTTAATGCTGCTGGGAGATTTACTTTGGAATGATATACAGTCCATCTATGTTGATCTGTAACTAGAGATGGGGTAACACATAAACTATTTGAATCACCTGTAAAAAGTAAACAAGAGAACTTTAAAAGTACATACTAGAAAACTAAAAATGCTTAGATTATATTTTACACAAACCAACTAAACTATCCATGGTAAATGCTTTAATAAAAATCAGTATAATTAAATAATCTTCAGCTTCCAGCATCAATTGATAAGGATATCAAAAAATACACAACATAAAGGATATGCAAAATTTGAGAGTTACAGATGCATGCTGGAGTGAAAGACAAATTCAGTCTTTCCTTAATGTACAATTACTCTTATTTTTTCAATATCAAACCTCTGCTACCCTCTGTTATATATTTTCTATCCTTTATACCCAGTATTGTTTAGAGGTAGGCCTTTTGTTGTACAATGTAGGCACTCCTGGTTAAAATATACTTTATTTACATTATAATTAGGTGATACAAATTTTGCAGTGGCATTAACTATAGAAGAAAAATACATAGTCAAGTCTCATTATTCATAGTAGTTTAGTTCTATAAAGTCACCTTGAACACTTAGCAAATACTGAAACACTGCTCCTAAAAGAAATAAAGCATTAGGTTCCCAAGAGCCTCTGGTCACAACAGTTTCATCAACTAATCAATACATAATAACCTTGTTTTGTGTGTGTTTCTGTTTAAAGATACCTTATTCAGTATATATCAATGATTCATTAACTTTAAGCTCATGGTTAACAGCACTATAACTAATGCCTGAATGAAGCTTATATAACACATGTATGTTCTCTGCAAGGCACATCACAGCCTTCTTGTACTTAAGAACCCTAGACAGCACTTCAGCATTAAACTTAGGGGCCATATTAATCAGCAAAATCATCAAAACATGTGCACTAAATAGACCACAAAAAGAAGGCAGAGCTTTGCCTTGTTCAACCTCAGCTGAAAACATGTGAGTCAAAACATTTCACTGTTCTGTACATGTCTGCAAATGACTACAGGAGTGCCACACATATTGACTTTGGGGTGCACAAAACTTTAAGGAGTATGAGACTTACAAATATGGAATCTACAAATAATGAGGACTGATTGTACTATGTTTTAATTAAGCAGCTTTCAATCTGTACCTTCAATACTTTTTCAGTTTATATAAATAACATATGAAATATATGAAAAGAATTACATTGCAATTTCCCAATATAGGCATTTTTATATTTTTAAAATTATAAAATTTAGTCTTCTAAGGTAAGTATGTGAAGCTTGACTACTCATTTAAAGGTAATATAAATTGCCAGTAAAAATTTAAAAAAAAAAAAAAAGCATTACCTGTGGGTTCCTTGGGACACACATCTGGCAGTGACTGCACAGATCGAATGTGTTTTGTTGGATCTACCTCTTTTTTAAAGAAAACATCACTGCTGCTTCCTTGAGGCACTGGTGAAGAACTGTGGCTTGAAGCCATTGCATAAAATCCCCACTCAACTGAAAATGAATAAGAAACAAATAATAATTAAGACACAATACAAATCAAGATGGATTTGTAAGGATTATGTTTCTCATAAACTCCCTTTTAAAAACAGAAGGGTTTTTCAAAATCCCTCAAAGTATAAATAAGTAATCTGAATATTTGCTGTGAATCATGAAAATATCTAGTTTAAGAAAGTTAATAGTTCTTGTTTAAAAAAAACAAAACTCCCCAAACTGAAAGATCCTTATTTAGTCTTTTATCCGAAGTACAAAGGTTACCAATGTCCTGCCCAATATATATTTAAGATGAACACATTCCATTTATTCAACAAATATATAGTAACTATGCACTGCAGCAAAATGGATAAGTGCACAAATTTTTGAAGTTAGCCTGCCTGGGTTCATATCCCACCTTTACTCAACAGCAGTATAATCATAAGGAAATTGACTTAACCTTTGTGTGTATTTTCTCATCAGTAGAATAGACATGGAAAGAAATCTCATCTCATAAACATTTCATAAAAATTATACAAATAGATATTTATAAAGCATTTAACACAATGTCTGCCTCAAAATTAGACCTCAGAGATGTCAGCTATTATCACTGTAATTATTATTATTATATGACTGCCATGTGGTAAGATGATTATAAAATCATAAGTAAATTATTTTAAAAAGAAGTGCTATTTTTCAAGGAGCTTGCAACTATACTAAGTAATCAAAATAAATGGATGTAAGCAAAACGCAAGTTATTCTATGGTTACCTTTTTTTAGTAAATGCTAAAAAATATTGTGGGGCAAGACAACATAACATAAACAGTGTCAAGTAGGACTTTATAAATGAAGCAATATTAAAACAGAATATTGAAGAATATGCTTCGGTTTTTTTTTTTGAGACAGAGTTTCACTACATCACCCTCAGTAGAGTGCCGTACCCTCACAGCTCACAGCAACCTCTAACTCTTGGGCTTAAGTGATTCTCTTGCCTCAGCTTCCCAAGTAGCTGGGACTACAGGCACCTACCACAATGCTCGGCTATTTTTTTGTTGCAGTTGTCGTTGTTTAGCAGGCCCAGGCCGGGTTTGAACCCACCTGCCTCCGTGTATATGGCCGGTGTTCTAACCACTGAGCATAGGCGCCAAGCCAAAGAATATGTATTATTTTATTACTGAAATGTTTAGAGATCATCTAGTCTTAAGTTCCCTCATAACAGAGATAAGTATAGGAAGGCCCAGGAAGATTATGTGGCTTAACAAGTTTTTTTAAAAAGCCAAATTAGGAATTTTAGTGAATAAAAAAATAAGAGTAGGATGCAAGGAGCAAAGATATAAGGCTGGGACATGTAACAAATAATACATCCACTTTAACTTTCCTCTAGTTTGCTAGAAAGCAAAATTTCCCAGACTTCCTTGCATATCTCAGAACTTTCAATGCAAAGGAAACATAATTAATTACATGAATCACTGAAACCATAGATAAGAAATAAACTGCTAAGACAATACACAAAGATAAATAACTTCTTCAAGGTCCTTAAACAGAAAACATACAATAGCATGAATAAAGGTTAGGAACATAGAATAATCAATCATAAGACTATAAAACTAAGTATAGTGGCAATTGAAGTGGCTATAGTGAAATGCTTGTATTGTAAAGTACTGACAAATAAGTTATATTTACACTTACACACACACACACTACACACAAGAGTATGACTAGATTGCAGTTGGTTCTATGAGCAATAAGGAGCCACAGAGATTTGGGGTCAAGAGAGTACTACTGTAATGAAAATGATATTTGGGAAAATTAATTAAGGCCTCTGTTTGAAAGGCATCACTGGGCCACATTTATACCCATACACATTAAGTGTATGGTTGCTTCTGCATAAAAGTTTACACATATTTGAGAGAGAATAAAAATTAAAGTATAGGAAATACCATATAACAGAATCCTGCATACTAAATCTTTGGTAAAGACAATTCTAATTTAAAATTGACTCTGTTAACATTTTTATTGTCTCAAAATGGCTAAAATAAATAAATTTTGACCTTTTCAGTGCCACGGAGATGTGAAAAATATATTTATGTGGAACATCTATTGCTTAATATAAGTTAAACTCTTCATCCCAACAATAGTACACAGCTATCTTAAATTGTTCTATTTATCATCATGTTTTACAGAAAAAGGTGCTATTTTAAGAACCTAGAAATACCTAGGGAGATGGGGAACTGTGGAAATATGTTGTTAGACTCCTTTACTCCTACATGGGGGGGACATACTATTTTTTCCTCAAAGTTTCTAAATTGGGAAATATTAATATATGTATATTCTGTTTTTCCTACACCATTCCTAATTCTTATGAGAAAAAAGAAAAATCTCTAGCTATACAGGAATTATGTAAAACTAGGAGACTGTAAGTCTCGATTTCCAACCATTTGACATTCCATTCCCTTCATCATCTATTTTTAAATTTTTGTTTTGTTTTCAGAAATAGAGTCTTACTTTATTGCCCAGGATGGAGGGAGAGCAAGGACACAATCATAGCTCACTGCAGCCTTGAACTCCTGTACTCAAGTTACTTAAGTTTTTAGATTATTTTTAATGTATGTAAACCTATTGAGATAGTGAGTGCTCATCATGCCTTATGTATCCTTACCTTTTTCCATGCTATTCATTCACTGCTTAAGCCCAAGAGTTTGAGGTTGCTGTGAGCTGTGATGCTACGGCACTCTACCAAGGGCAATATAGTGAGACTCTGTCTCAAAAAAAAAAAAAAAAGAAGAGAACTTGTCTATTATAGATTAAAATAAATAAAGAGGCTGCAGTTAAAGGCAATGTGTGAGCCTTGACAGGATCCTAATTCAAAAAGAAAATATGGGTTTTCATACATTCTTGGAACAATTGGGAAATTCTTAATATGGCCTGGCTATTACATGACATTTTGGAATTATAAATTTTCCTATATATGTTAATGGTTTTGAGATTGTAGGAAAATATCCTTATCCTTAGCAAAATAACAAAGTATTTAAGAGTAAAGTATGACTTCATGTGCAACTTACTTTCAAATGATTCAGCAAGAAAATACACATAAATAAAGTAGTTTATCTAAGGGAAATATATCCATTCTGACAATGAAGATGGAGAACTCATCCTAGAAAATGTACTACATTTATCTCACTGCTGAATATCAATATAGTCACCTCAGAAGTACTCCCCTTGGGAAGCTAAGCACCGATCCCAGCACCCAGTCCACCCTTCAAAGCAATTTTGGAACTCTTTTTCTGGAATGGCCATCAAAGTTGTGTTCTTTTTTACCTTTGATGCCCTGAATGTCATCAAAATGTCTTCTTTTCAATATTTCCTTTATCTTTGGGTAAAGAAAAAAATCTCTGGGGCCAGGTCAGATGAGTAGGGAGGTATTCCAACAGTTATTTGTTTGCTGGATAAAAACTTCCTCATGGGCTCGGCGCCTATAGCTCAACCGGCTAAGGTGCCAGCCACGTACAACTAAGGTGGCGGGTTCGAATCCCCAGCCCGGACCCGCCAAACAACAATGACAGCTGCAACCAAAAAATAGCCGGGCGTTGTGGCAGGCACCTGTGGTCCCAGCTACTTGGGAGGCAGAGGCAGAAGACTCGCTTGAGCCCAGGAATTGGAGGTTGCTGTGAGCTGTAATGCCACTGGCACTCTACCCAGGGGGACAGCTTGAGGCTCTGTCTCAAAACAAACAAACAAAAAAAAAACTTCCTCATGGACAGTGCCATGTGAGCTGGTGCTTTGCCTTTCTCACCCCAAGATTTTCAGTTAAGATTTTCCTATTTCTCTATTTTATGTTTAGTTGGTCTGCTATGCTTCTCACAGTCAGCCAATGATTTCTGACACACAATTCAATGAATTTTTAAAATGTTTTCATCAGTTCTGCTCATTATTGTCTGCCCTGACCTCTCTTCATCAGTAATATTTTCTCACCCCTCAGAAAAACGTTTTAATCCATTTGTACACATCCCTGATTTCACTTCCACTATTTCCAAATTTAATGTTTGTTGCTCTAATTTAAGCTCTGATATTCTCACAAGTGCACACAAAAATACACAATAATAATGAACTCCATTCAGAAAAACACTGCCACAAGTGGACACAAACAGAGCTGTGAGACACTGATATACCAAGGTTCTGAAACTTTACTGAGTTGTTTGTACAGTGGTGCCAATGTAAATTCACAGTGACAAGTTTGTGAACTTAATTGTCATACTTCATATATACATATGTATTCTTATGTTTTATTTTATATTCTTTCATTTTTCTGCATATTCTAAATTTTTCAAAATAAAAATTTTGAAGAAACTTTACATATTTGTCAAATATTAAATAGATAAATACTGCAAAATACAAATAAGAAAAGGAAAAACATTCAATTTGTAACATATAATCTACCTCAAGATGGCATTATTGTACAACTTCAAATAAGGGGGGAAAACTCTCAATAGATTACAGTCAAATTTTTATGTTGCAGAAGAATAACACCATATATAAAATCTGGAATTTCTTAAAGTCTAAATGAGAAGACAGCTGAGACAGACAAACACTTGTAATACGCATTACTCTTATATACAAAAATGTTTTCCCCTACTTCTACACTGTAACACTAACTCTTATAGGGAATGTTAATATTACAAAATCATTTATAGTTAACTCTGAATTATCCATGAGATTGCCTATTACAAGTAAGGTAATAGCAAGTCTTGTCTTTTCTTTTTTTCCAGCTTACTATTTCAATCTATATAAGACATCTCACCAGAGATGTATCATATAGATACATTAACTAATAATTTTCATACAGATACATTAACTAATAATTTTCATACAGATACATTAACTAATAATTTTATTTCCCTCCTATTTATCAAAAGTGATAGCCTATTTTATAAAATCTAAACTTAATGACCTCTACCATGCTTCTATTATATACTATGATCTAACTGGTCTGTTTTCTACCAGTCTAAACTATTCTGCATATTGCTTTAGGATTAATCTTTTGGAAAGTTTTCAACCTGTCATACTTCTTTAAGATTATTCATTAGTTCCTGAACAAATCCCAAACTTCATAAGCTGATATTCAAAGGTTTTCACAATCTAATACTAATCTTTGTTTTCAGTCTCATTTCCTATGACCTGTGGATAACTTCTCCTCCACATAGGCTGGCCTAATTGTCTTTTAATTTATCATGCTATCCAAGCTTCCTTATTTTTGTTAAGGCCATGCCCTTCCTGGAATATTCCTACCATCTTTCTACCTAGCTAATGTCTCTCCTTACTTTAAGTTTCATTTCTAGATTATATATCCTAAGAAAATAAAGATATGCACATTTGAAGATAGGAGCTAGCATTACTTTTAAGAATAAAAAAATTGAAACAACCAAACTCTAAATAAGAAGGAATTGGTTAGTAAGCTATAGTACAACCAAACAACAGATTACACAGTCATTAAATATTGGACTGAAGACCTCACATTGATTAGGATAGCTAATATTAAAAACAAACAAAAAAACTAAGAGTTGGAAAGATGCAGGAAATTGGAACCCTTGTGCACTGTTGGTGGGAATGCAAAATGGTGAAGCAACTATGGAAAAAAAATTATAGATGTTTCTAAAAATTAAAAATAGAATTATAATATGATCTAACAATTTCATTTCTGGGCATATACCTAAAAGTATTTAAAGCAAGGTCCAGAGGAGGTATTTATATATCTATGTTCACAGCAACATCATTCATAATAACCGAGAAGCACAAACAACCCAAGTGTCCATTGATGAATGAATGAAATGTTTATATACATATAACACATTTTGTTTATATACATATAACACATTTTATTTATGTGTTATATGTATATAAGAGGAATGTTATTCAATATTAAAATGGAAGAAACCTGACACATGTTACAACATGGATGAACCCTAAGGATATTATGCTAAGTGAAATAAGACAGCCACAAAAAGACAAATATTATATGATTACCCTTATATGAGGTATCTAAAATAGTAAAATTCAGGGGCAGAACATAGAATAATGGTTGCCAGGCACAGGTAGGAGGGGAAAATAGGGAGTCACTGCTCAGTAAGTAAAGAGTTTCAATTTTGCAAGATGAAACGTTTTAGAGATTTCTGCACAGCAACATATTTACTACCAACAAAGTACTTAAGATGGTAAATTCTATTACTTAAGATGGTAAATTCTATGCTATGTATACTCAACCCAATTAAAAGTTAATAGGATTACAGAATTCTTAGTGACATAAAAATGTTTACTATATACTAAGTGGAAATAGTTTTCAAAACAATACATAGAGTACAATCCCAAATTCCTAACCTAAAGTAAGCACACATATTTGCAAAAAAGATTGCAGGGATCTATATCACAATATTATCTGGTGGTTATCTCCAAAGGATAGACTTATAAGAAATTTTCATTCCATTTAGCTATAATCTTTGTTCTGCTTTCTTTTCAATTTTCTAAATGTTCTCCTATGAAAATGAATTACTTTGTCTATTGGAGCAATATACAATCATCCCTCAGTGTCCACCAGGTGTTGATTCTAGGACTTCCCTCCCATATTCAAATCTGCAGATGCTCTAGGCCCACATAAAACAGTATAGTATTTATATATAACCTACACATATCCTCCCAGGTACTTTAAATCAACCCTAAATTACCTGTATAATACCTAATTCAATGTAGCTAAAGAAACAGTTGTTAATACTGTATTATTTGGAGAATAATGACAATGAAAGAAGTTCGTGCATGTTCAATACAGATGCAATTTTTTAAAGTATTTTTGAACAATGGTTTATTGAACGCACAAATATAGAAGGCAGACTATATAGTAAGTGCTATTATTATTAAACTATAAGAGTTCAGCTTTGGCTTTATACCTACTTCCACCAGGAATCTTTTCTAATAACTATACTCAACAAGGAACTAGCCTTCCTTTGAACTTTAAGTGCTTGTCTACAACAGCAGTCTATAAATTTTAATATGTACCCCAACAATTTAAAAATATTTAAGCAAACACCAATTATAAATTAAATAGGGTACCACTATATTAATAGTATATTATGTGCAATATAAAACTATAGAAAATTGAAATCTTTTAAAAGATGAGATAAAGACTTTTAAAAATAATCTTGATTTTATTAATGGTACAAAAAAACCTTTTTATTCTCTCTAGTTTTAACCAGTAACAGTGTAGCTCACTATAATATTTTTGTGTGTTTGTCACAGAGTCTCACTCTTTCAACCTGGGTAGTGTGTCATGGCATCATAGCTCACGGTAACCTTAAACTTAGGCTCAAGCAATCCTCTTGCCTCAGCCTCCCGAGTAGCTGGGACTACAGGCACCTGCCATAACACCTGGCTAGTTTTTGTAGAGACAGGGTCTCACTCTTGCTCAGGCTCGTCCAGAACTCGTGAGTTCAAGCAATCCGCCTGCCTCGGCCTTCCACAGTACTAGGATTACAGGCATGAAACACTGAGCCTGGCCCTCATTTCAAATCTTAATTCAACAATTTATGAAATGGCAATTCAAAGATTTGGTTCTAAATTCAATTTCTTTTAATACCTGGCTTTAAGGTCTATTATAAAAAGAAAGATTACCTTACAAGTATATGTGGAACCAGATGGAAGAAACATCTCTGCATCCCTGATTATACTTTCTCAATCCTCAATTTTTAAAGCAAGTTAAAAATTTTCATTTGTGTGTTTTTAAAGAGTTCATCATTTTTAGTAAAAAGAATCACTAGTAATGATGGACTATTTCCAAACATCCATTCTCAAAATACATTTACCCTAACATCAGAATCTCTAGAAAATCAAGAGAGTTTTAAACATCTCACTCATTATTTAAAAACAAAAAGAAAAAACATCCTGAAGAAATACTGTGTTTTTCTACACTATCTGTTTAATTAAATATTATTGTCAGTCACATGCCAGCTCTCTAAAGATCAAGAAATTTGAAACGCCTTTCCTTCTTATTAAAAAAACAACCAACCACATAACATACAACTCTTTTATACACTTTTTTTATATATGGTTATTCAAGAGTTTGTACTAGGACTAGAAGGAGAACCCAGCTCTACTCTTCATTGTTTACTCATGCTTCCATTATTAGAATTATCTTTCACCCAAGGTTTCTCTATAGGAATCATTTTGGGTTAATTGGACATTTTTTGAGACTTGGTTTAGTTAAAACTAGATAACATAATTTATAATCCACTTAACTGCCATGTAAATGGTACGGCATCACAGGATGAACTAAATAAAAGACAGATACATACCACTGCTAATCCCTTTATGCTTGCTCAATTACATGAAATATGACCATCTGTCACATGGAGTTATGGGCTGATTGAAGATGCTGGTATCCATCTTTGTAACAAATATTAGTAAAGGTTAATTTTTTTTCTTTAAATAAGCCCTTATAAGGGCTTTGAACTTTATCCACTGTAAGTCATTATAGACTTCAAGACATTGGTGTTGAATATTCTGGGAGAGTAAGAGAGGAGGGCAAAGTACAGAACTAAAGAAGAAGTCAACATTTCTGAAGAAAGACATAAAGAAAGGTTTGTGATAAAGAAGGAACATCCAAAATGATGGGGGAAAAGGGAGGACAGAAATATCAGCCTAGAATTTACACATAAAATAATAAGAAAAAAACCCTTCAGATTTGACAGTTAGGAAATCACCAGATATATCAGAAGAAATGTCAATTCCATGGATGGGACGGAGCCAGTCAGCTAGATTACAGGTGAGATAGAATAGAAAGTGAGAACATTTTAAAACATTTAGCTATTGCTTTAAGAAACTAAATTATTTTCAATTTCATTTAATTCTGCTCTAATTTTGGTTATTTCTTTTCTTCTGCTGGGTTTGGGACTAGAATGTTCTTCCTTTTCCAGTTGCTTGAGATATCCCATTAAGTTGTTAACTTCCTCTCTTTCCATTCTCTTAAGGATGGCTTGCAGTGCTATAAATTTCGCCTTTGCGGTATCCCAGAGATTCTGATAATTCATATCTTCATTATCGTTTTGTTCCAAACATTTGGTAATTTCCTTTAATCTCATCTGTGACCCAGCTATCATTCAGCATAAGGTTATTTAGCTTCCATGTTTTTGTATGAGTATGCAGATTCCTGTTATTACTGAGTTCAACTTTTGAAAACAAAAGAATTATACAACAGATCAATAAATCAAAAAGTTGGTTTTTTGAAAAGGTCAATAAAATAGATAAACCTTTGGTTAACCTGACCAGGAAAAAGAGAGAAAAATCTGTACTTTCATCAATCAGAAATGGTAATAATGAAATTACAACAGACTCCTCAGAAATTCAAAAAATCCTTAATGAATATTACAAGGCACTTTATTCTCAGAAATATGAAAATCTGAAGGAAACTGACCAATACTTGGAAGCATGTCACCTTCCAAGACTTAGCCAGAATCAAGTGGAAATGTTGAACAGGCCTATATCAAGTTCTGAAATAGCATCAACTATACAAAATCTCCCTAAAAAGAAAAGCCCGGGACCAGATGAGTTTACATCAGAATTCTGCCAAACCTTTAAAGAGGAACTAGTACATATATTACTTAACCTTTTCCAAAATATAGAAAAAGAAGGAATACTACCCAACACATTCTGTGAAGCAAACATCACCTTGATCCCCAAATTGCTAATGAATATTGATGGGAAAATATTCAACAGGATCCTAACAAACAGAATCCAGCAACACATTAAACAAATTATACACCATGACCAAGTGGGTTTTATCCCAGGGTCTCAAGGCTGGTTTAATGTACATAAATCTATAAATATAATTCATCACATAAACAAATTTAAAAAAAAAGACCATATGATTCTCTCAATTGATGCAGAAAAAGCTTTTGATAATATCCAGCATCCATTCATGATCACAACACTTAAGAAAATTGGTATAGAAGGGACATTTCTTAAACTCATAGAGGCCATCCATCTACAGCAAACCCACAGCCAATATCGCACTGAACGTAGTTAATTGAAATCATTTCCACTCAGATCAGGAACCAGGCAAGGTTGCCCATTATCTCCATTGCTTTTTAACATTGTAATGGAAGCACTGCTTAGCCATAGCAATTAGGGAAGAAAAGGCAATCAAGGGTATCCACATGGGGTCAGAAGAGATCAAACTTTCATTCTTCACAGATGATAGGGTTGTATATCTGGAAAACACAGGGATTCTACTACAAAACTCTTAGAAGTGATCAAGGAATACAGCAGCATCTCGGGTTATAAAATCAACACTCATCAATCTGTAGCCTTTATATATACCAACAATAGTCAAGCTGAAAAAACAGTCCAGGACTCTATTCCGTTCACAGTAGTGCCAAAGAAGATGAAATATTTGGGAGTTTACCTAACAAAGGACATGAAAGATCTCTATAAAGAGAACTATGAAACTCTAAGAAAAGAAACAGTTGAAGATGTTAACAAATGGAAAAACATACCATGCTCATGGCTGGGAAGAATTAACATTATTAAAATGTCCATACTACCCAAAGCAATATACAATTTTAATGCAATCTCTATTAAAGGTCCACTGTCCTCAAAAGGGTAGGGCTCTGGCCCCATATGCCAGAGGTGGCAGGTTCAAACCCAGCCCCAGCCAAAAACTGCAAAACAAACAAACAAACAAATAAAAAAACTATACTGTCATACTTTAAATATCTTGAAAAAATAGTATTTCATTTTATATGAAATCAGACAAAACCTCAAATAGCCAAGACATTACTCAGAAATAAAAACAAAGCAGGAGGAATTATGCTATGAGACCTCAGACTATACTATAAGTCAGTAGTGATCAAAACAGCATGATACAATCACTACCGGCACAAAATAGAGAGGTAGATGTATGGAACAGAATAGAGAACCAAGAGATGAAACCCAGTTACTTACAGTCATCTGATCTTTGACAAGCCAATGAACAACATTCAGTGGGGAAAAGATTCCCTATTTAACAAATGGTGCTGGGTGAACTAGCTGGCAACCTGTAGAAGATTGAAACTGGACCCACACCTCTCACCATTAACTAAGATAGATTCTCACTGTATTAACGATTTAAAGTTAAGACATGAAACTATAAAAATACTAGAAGCGCAGAGAAAACTCTTAAAGAAATCGGCCTGGGTGAAAATATTATGAGGAGAACCTCCCACCCCAGGCAACTGAAGCAACATCAAAAATACATTACTCAGACCTGATCAAACTAAAAAGCTTCTGCACAGCCAAGAACACAGTAAGTAAAGCAAGCACACAGCCCTCAGAATGGGAAACGATATTTGCAGGTTATGTCTCCGACAAAGGTTTAATAACCAGGATCCACAGAGAACTCAAACATATTAGCAAGAAAAGAATAAGTGATCCCATCTCAGGGTGGGCAAGGGACTTGAAGAGAAACTTCTCTGAAGAAGACAGGCGCATGACCTACAGACACGTGAAAAAATGCTCATCATCCTTAATCAGCAGAGAAATGCAAATCAAAACCACTTTGAGATATCATCTATCTCCAATAAGATTAGCCCACACCACAAAATCCCCAAACCAGAGATGTTAGTGTGGATGTGGAGAAAAGGGAACACTTTTACATTGCTGGTGGGAATGCAAACTAATACGTTCCTTTTGGAAAGACATTTGGAGAACACTTAGAGGTCTAAAAGTAGACCTGCCACTCGATCCCACAATTCCTCTACTAGGTATATATCCAGAAGACCAAAAATCACATTATAACAAAGATATATGTACCAGAATGTTTACTGCAGCCCAATTCATAATTGCTAAGTCATGGAAGAAGCCCAAGTGCCCACAGACCCACGAATGGATCAATAAATTGTGATATATGTACACCATGGAATATTATGCAGCCTTATAGACAGATAGAGACTTTACCTCTTACATGTTTACATGATGGAGCTGGAACATATTCTTCCTAGCAAAGTATCTCAAGAATGAAAGAAAAAGTATCCAATGTACTCAGTCTTACTATGAAACCAATTTATAGCTTTCTTATGAAAGCTATAACCCAATTATAGCCCAAGAAGAAGGGGAAAGAGGAGAGGGAGGGGAGGAGAGGAGGGAGGATGGGTGGAGGGAGAGTAATTGGTGGGACCACACCTACGGTGCACCTTACAATGGTACATGTGAAATTTACTAGGCGTAGAATATAAATGTCTTAACACAATAACTAAGAAAATGCCATGAAGACTATGTTAACCAGTTTGATGAAAACATTTCAAATTATATACAAAACCAGCACATTGTACCCCATGATTGCATTAATGTACACAACCATAATTTAATAAAAAGAAACTAAATTATGAGACTGCAAAACAGAATATATAGTACAATCTTATTTTGACTTAAAATTTTTTATACTTATATATATATAAAAGACTTTACAATGAAATGTTAAGAGTGTTTTTCTCTGCCTTATGGTCTTCCTGACCATTGTTTCTATGCCCATTCTTCCCCCTCACTCCCCCATCCCAACACATATACCCCTTATGTCTCCACCACTAGCCTTATAGTTTGTGATCTTTATAGTATTTCTTTACCTTGTAAATAATTATTTACCTGCTTGCTGCCTCTCTCTCCCTCTGTACTGTAATTTTACATTTGTTTCATTTAACTTCCTATACCACATCCAATACAGAGTCTAACATTCAATAAACCATACAAATGTTCAAGGAGTGAATGACGAATGAATATCATGGAAAAGAGGTAAAGATACACAAGCCATGATGAGTGCTATTCAACAGGTTTACATACATTAAAAATAATCTAAAAACTTAAGTCAAAATATATTTTCTTGTTTGTATCACACTATTTTTTACTTTTTGAAATTTAATTCTAGATCTCTACCTTTCTTGTAACACAATACAACACACTGGTTAAGAGTAATGGCTGTACAGTGAGTTAAATCTCTGACGTAAGTTGT
Source organism: Otolemur garnettii (assembly GCF_000181295.1). Taxonomy (NCBI): domain Eukaryota; kingdom Metazoa; phylum Chordata; class Mammalia; order Primates; family Galagidae; genus Otolemur; species Otolemur garnettii. The sequence continues at coordinate 20,939,219 of NW_003852419.1, forward strand.
GTGACCTTTGACAACTTTCCTACCTTCCTAAGTCTGTTTCCTCATTTGTAAAATGGGACAGCAACAATATCACCCTCATAGGAATGCTGTAAGATTTTTTTTTTTTTTTTTTGAGACAGAGCCTCAAGCTATCCCCCTGGGTAGAATACCATGGCATCACAGCTCATAGCAACCTCTAACTCCTGGGCTCAAGCGAGTCTCCTGCCTCAGCCTCCCAAGTAGCTGGGACCACAGGCACCCGCCACAACGCCCGACTATTTTTTGGTTGCAGTCATCATTGTTGTTTGGCGGGCCCAGGCTGGATTCGAACCCGCCACCTTAGGTGTATGTGGCTGGCGCCTTAGCCATTTGAGCCACAAGCACCAAGCTGGAATGCTGTAAGATTTAAATGAAATAACTTACACAGGCTCATGGCTTGGTATATGGCAGACATTCAATAAATAATTGCAACTATAACTATTATCATAAACACTTATTTTAAAATGGCCACCAAGCATTAACAAGAATGTTGATACAAAATTTTAAAATAAATGTAAACTTTAAGATCCTGAGCCTCCTCTTTTGGTGTCCTTTTCTTTGAACACTCCAAGTCCTAGAGGGGAGAGGGAAAAGGTAAGAGGAGAGAGGAAGCAGCCAATCAATATGGGTAGGTATAATTTAATGATGAATGAATATCATGGAAAAAGGATCAGAAAAGTCGCCAAAGCATAGAAAAGTAATCCTCATTACCACGGCTGTAAAGGGGGGTGAGGGAAAGAATATAGGAAAGTTATAATGAAGCTAAAAACATGGTAGCCAAAACAGAAGTAATTTTTTTGCTTGGCAAAAAAGATGAGGAGTGGTAGAAGAAGGGGTGAAAATAATGCTATGGAAGACATTTGAGTAAAGGGCAAAGTTAAATCCATGGGAGTAGAGTAGATGAGATAAAAATCACAATCTCTGAGTCAGACAAGACTTTAAAGGATATCTGAGCTCAACTTGCCACCTAATACATGAATCCTTTTTATAAGAGGTCTTTCTGCCACCATTTGAAAACCTCAACAATGAAAAATTAACTACTTCAAAAGCAGATCATTACTATAAAAACAACTACTATAATTGCTTTAGGAAAAAAATATTCTTTCTTGTAATAAACAGAATCCTCCCTTCCTGAATTTTCCATCACTGCTCTTAGCTAGTTCAATTGCATTCTTGGAATGATAGAGTAGACAACTGTAGTTATAGGAAAGAAGTGGGAGAAAGGACATAAGAGGGCTAATAAACTATCTGAGCAAGTGGTGGGACAAATATATTTAAATAGAGGAAAGGAAAAAAGCAATCAGAAATACCATTCTTATAAAAGGAGGAAGTACTCACATCCTCAACATGCTGCAAAGAAGTCAAGGATGTTACTAACTTGAGAAAGGATACTGGATTAGAACAGTTTCAGGACAAAAGGCAATGATATCAACATCCCTTTGATGGTAAAAGAAAATAAAAAGACAGAAGAGTTGAGCAAGAGTGTTTTAGGCTATGGGACCTCATCCTATTTGTAGGCAGAGGGCAAGAAATCAACTGAAGGGTGAGATTAAAGATGAACAAGAAAAAGTGGTAGAGAAAGTCGATAGGCAGAGTTGAATACACATGAAAATGGGGTGGTAAAGAGTAAGGGGAGAGGAGGCAAAGAAAGAAAGACCACGAAGCTCAGAGACTATGAGACACATTAGGTTTATGCCATACTTACCTAGAGAACAACAGGACTTTGTCAGGCAACAATAAGAAAATGAGCAAAGTGACCTAGAAAAGCTGTCTTGCACCCTACTCCTGTGCCCAATGAGAGGGGCGGTGAGGAAATCACCTGGGACTTGGGCAAACCTGGATTGCGTCACTCCTACCACCAGTACTGAAGGCTCTCTAAAGTCCTAGATCAGAACTGCAGTGAAAACACATTCTTAATGAAAGGATAGCAGGGAAAGAAGCAACAGAAAGACAGTAAGAAGAATTACATCATCACTAATATTTGACTAAACACTAAACAGTTCATGATTGCTTGTTTTCATTCAGATTATTTTGTCTTCAAAATAACCTAATAAGGAAAACATTTGAATCAGTGAATGAATGAATCAATGATCTCCCACATATCAAGAAACTGGTTCAAGAGTAACTTGATTTCATAACATTTAGTTAGTTAATTGTGAATATGGGATTTGAATTCAGATTTCTGATTCTAAATTCCATGCCTCTATCACTGCACCAATAAAAAAAAAAAAAACTAAGTTATTTCACTACTGCCTCGCAATCATTTCAGGCACCCAGTACTTTCTTTTTCTGTCTTTTTTCTCCTTATCAATTATGGAATCAATAACAACTACTTATTCTCATAACTAATTATTACTTATGTTCATCTTCTATAATATGATAGAGATAATTAACATCTAATTGTGGTAAAAATCTTATTATACTACTAAAAAACTATTCCTCAAGGAAAAAGATGATATATGTTTGTTTCTTTTTTTGATATATGTTTTCATCAGTATAATTTACTATATTTTTCTAAGCAAAGGAATAATTTTTTAGCTGCAATGGGGGATAATTACACTACTATGGGCTATCATGTTAGCACTTTCAACAGGAAATGTGTTCTGAACTCAAATAATTAACTTATAAATGAACTTTTATAACATGTCTATTTGTAATTTGAGAAAATATAAAGTGGGAAATTTTTTCTTACACTGGACATGGACTCAGCTTTCATTGATATAGTTTTGATGCATTTTTCTATAATTTCGGATTTAAATTGAATAAAAAGAAAAAAAAATCAATACTCACTGTTAACTTTTTTTTTTTTGACACATGAGCCTCAAGGGATCCCCCTGGGTAGAGTGCTATGGCATCACAGCTCACAGCAACCTCCAACTCCTGGGCTCAAGCAAATCTCCTGCCTCAGCCTCCCAAGTAGCTGAGACCACAGGCGCCCACCACAACACCTGGCTATTTTTTGGTTGCAGCCGTCATTGTCGTTTGGCAGCCCAGGCTGGATTTGAACCTGCCACCTTGGGTGTATGCGGCTACAGCCTTAGCCACTTGAGCCACAGGTGCTGAGCCACTGTTAACTTTTTTTTTAAGCAAATACAAAATAGCCAACTTGGATTTCCCAAATTTAGAAGTACTGATACATACAAGAAAAAAATTAAATCATCATTTTGGAATGCCCTACCAAAGATCAATTTGATAGAAATCAGATTATTTTTTTAGCCATGGTAAAAATTCTGCCCACCTCTTTTCTCTACTGCTTTTTCCTACTCATCTTTAATCTCATCCTTCAGTTGGTTTCTTGCTGTTTGCCTACAAAATACCTCAAATATCCCATATTCTAAGTACTTTCCATAACATTTTTTAAATTTTAAGAGCAATTTCTGGTAAATGGTAAAGTTAAGCTTCTTTCATATGAGCTAGACACAAATAACAATATGCCTGCCAACTATTTAAGATTTATCACTTGAAAAAATCTACTTTAATCATAATTTTTTAAGTGCTTGAAAAAATTTAAATTGTATATCAACAATCTAAATAATGACACTACAATTTAAACATACTTTCAATACATTATCAAATTGATGACTCGGCAGAAGAGTCACCTGTAGCTCAGTGATCAGGGTGCCAGCCACATAGACGGGGCTGGTGGGTTCAAACCTGGCCCAGGCCTGCTAAACAGCAATGAAAATAACAACAACAACAACAACAACAAAAATAGCTGGGGGTTGTGGCGGGCGCCTATAGTTGCAGCTTCCTGGGAGGCTGAGGCAAGAGAATCACTTGAGCCCAAGAGTTTGAGATTGCTGTGAGCTGTGACACTACAGCACTCTATTGAGGGTGACATAGTGATACTGTCTCAAAAAAAAAGAAATGTTTAGGAAAAAATAAATAACTATATGCTTCATGACTGCCATAACTTCAAACCAACATTAAATTATTATTTTAATCAATCACTGCTTGGCATTACATTTCTATCCCTTTCCACTGGTTGGACCCACACCCCATTACTTCATCAGTCTCTCTTACATCTTTAATTATCTCCTCCTTCATGAAATATTTCATCTTCAGTACAATCTGTCTTTGCTTTATTCCTGGCTTTAGAACACTGCCAGAGAAAACTGTAAAGGGCACTGATTACAAATTTATGAATTCCAATCTCAGATGAGCCCTTGATGCTGCTCAATAAACCTTTATCTTATCTTGAAACATTTCTCTTGTCCATTCCCTACATATCTGTTAACACTTTCACACTCTTAAGTCCCCACCAATCCTATGCTCATAAAAGTAATTATTTAAAAAAAAAATCCTCAGATATGACTTTTTCCTTCCATATCTAAATATACCTAATTCTCATCTATATGCAATTCCTAACTTTGAGATACTTTTGAGTATAGGTATCTGGTCTTTTCCTGAGTTAATACTTCAACCAGCTATTCCTGCTATTACCTCTTCCCAAATTACCTGGAGTCTTGTTCTATTAATTATTCCCTGATTCTCCTATCCTTCAATCTCTTTCTTCATCAGCCCATTAAAAAAAAAAAAAAGTTCAAGTACTAAATTAATGTTCTTTCCATCATCCCTGTCTCTTCAAGCTACTTCTTGCCTCCTCTTCATAGGCAAACCTCTATTCTCTCTTTGGTCCTTAAAGAGAGGTCCTTCTCCTCAGCAATATGTCTTCTATCTTCACCACTCTCTTGGCCCTAGAAAGGCTGGGAATAACCTCATTCTAAATTCAACGGTCTATATTCAGTCTTTATCTAATCTGACCTCACTGTTCTGAAAAGTCAATGAAGGTAATAAATGTAGTAGGAATGAAAAAGTTAGAAAATCATCATTTCCAATCCTCCAAAGTCATGACTGATTCAAGCAAGGATCATTAATTGATACCAAAATCACTGGTTGAAGGGTTGCTAGGGAACAGAACATTTACATAGTCATAAATTATTCCCCATCAATTACTTATTAATTAAATAGTATAGAGACCTGTCAGTTCCACCTTTACAAAGTGATCGAGCTTATATTACCAATAGGAAAGAACCTGATATCTTGTGCCTCCTGACGTAATACAGCAGTAGGTATAGACATCATCTGTGTAGTGGTCTCACCAGATATGTATGACCAGAATCTAATCATGAGGAAACAGACCAATTCAGAATATAGAACATACTCTTGGACAAATGGCCTCTACTTTTCAAAGGATAAATCCAAAGAAGAGAGGGATGTGGTGGGACTAGATTGGAGGAAACTTAAAAAGGCATGCCAGGCAAAGGTAATGTAGGAATCTTAACTGAATCCTACAGTTGAGCCAATGCTAATGTACAAACCTTGATCAAATCCTACATTTGAGGAGAAATAAAGCCATAAAGATTCTGGGACAACTGGGAAAACTTAAGTGTAGATTATATGTAGAATAATGTTACTGAGTAAGTGCTGATATTCGTAGGTACCATAATTGTATTATGGTTGTACAGAATGTCCTTATAATTGGGAAATACATGCTTAAGTAACTAAATGTGAAGCATCATGATATCTATAGCATTTTTTCCATTTGGCAAAAAGGAAGTTTATGTGTATGCATGTGTATAGTTTTTCACTCCACTATTCTTTTGGCTTGTGGGTTTAAAAATCTTCAAAAATAAATAAACAAAATCCAAGGAAGGCTTACCAAGAACTGAAGAATAGGTAGAAATAAGCCAGACAAACTGAGGGAAGGAAGGGAGTGACAAGGAAAGATTCCAGGAATGAGGAACGGTATGTTGAAAGGTTTAGAGAAAAAAAAGCGCCTATTCCCAGAAACCACAAATTAATTCAATATGCCTGAGAAAATTATATATTTAGAAAATGAGGGCATTGTAGAGAGTCATTAAGGACAGAGGGGTAAGTTGGGAAGAAGAATTTAAAGAAACTCAAAAATTTGTTAAAGGAAAAAAGAATATTGATTTAATCATGAAATTTTTTTTTGGCTGGGGCTGGGTTTGAACCCGCCACCTCCAGTATATGGGGTCAGTGCCCTACTCTTTTGAGCCACAGGCACTGCCCTATGATTTTTTTTTTTTAAAGTCAGAAATAATTTAAGCAGAAGAGTGATATAATAAGATTTCCCCTTAAGAAAGATCACTGACTACAGCATGGAGATTGGATTAAAGAAGAGCAAAACTAGAAGAGACCATATAAGAAAACTTGCAATAATCAAGGCGACAGATAACAGTAAACCTGAACTCAAATAATGGTCAAGGAGGTGGAGAAAACTAAATGGATTCCAAATCTTTCTCTAGTCTTGACCTCTTTTCACTGTCCCATACCCAGATTTAAAATTGCCTACTGGGCATCTTCACCTACATGCCTCATAAATACCTAAAACTTAATATATGCAAAATTTAAACTCAAGGTTGGCACCTGTGGCACAATGGTTATGGTGCCAGCCACATACACCAAGGCTGGCGGGTTCGAATCCAGCCTGGGCCAGCTAAACAAATGACAATTGCAACCAAAAAATAACCGGGCCTTATGGCAGGCTCCTGTAGTCCCAGCTACTTGGGAGGCTGTGGCAAGAGAAATGCTTAAGCCCAAGAGTTTGAGGTTGCTGTGAGCTGTGACACCATGGCCCTCTACCAAGGGCAACATAGTGAGACTCTGTCTCAAAAAAAAAAAAAAAAAAAAAAAAAAAAAAATTTAAACTTATTACCTGACATCTTTACTCTTCTTTCCACCTGCCAAAAATATATTCCTTTTCTATCTCTGTTAATGGCAACTCCCTCTATGTAGTTTCCCAAACTAGGAACCCAAAAGCCAATTTGACTCCCTCACCTTCTACACTGTTCAGTTTCTATACCAACTTGTACTGTTCTATGGACTTTACCTTCAAATATTCTCCATTCTAATTACCATTCATATAGTTCAGGACTTTATTTGAAGAGAAGACTATTGTGATAAGTCTCCTACCAAAATTATTTCTTTGGTCCTTATTTCCTCAACTTCAGAATCATCTTTTCTACAATTTAGATCTGATTAAGTCACTCTCCTTAAGCATTCTTTAATAGTAACATATAGCAAATCTAAAAACTCTTCAACATAGACCTCTTCACAATCTGGCTCCAACCCGTCCTTCAGTTTCACTAAATTGCAAAAAGGCATTAAAGATGACCAGGGCATGACTTCCTTAACATAATTACTATGACTTGAAAATTTTACTTTCTTCACTCTATAGAGGAAAAACATCATAAAATACAATGTATCACCACAACATTCATACACAAACACCCTCTCCTTGAACTTCCTGTTACTCAAAAAGCCAACTATTAGAACATAAAATTCTCTAAATCTGTAGCATTTTTTGCCAGAAAAACCTTCCCCCCATTTTTCTTTCTTTCTCTCTTTTTTTTTTTTTTTTTTGAGACAGAGTCTCACTTTGTTGCCTTCGGTACAGGGCCACGGCATCCCCCCATTTTTCTAACATTCAACTTTTTAAAGTTCATTATATTAAAAAATAAAAAACCTACCACCACCACCACATGATATTCTGAATATTGTCTCCCACTATTCTATTCCAGACAAATTGTACTTTATAGCCAAAGTTCTGCCTACCGCCACCCTTCATTTTACATGATTGTGACCAGTTAACAAAATTGTAAAACATTAGATTTTTCTCCAATTCATTTTATGTATTTTAATTAATTCAACTCTAAATGCTAAAGTGTAATTGTGGACATACAGAAAAACCAAAGCAACTCTTTTTTCCAAAAAAAAAAAAAAAACTCTAGAAAGAGATGAGATTTTGGAAATGATGAGTAGGCTTAAAACCCCTATTTCTTCAGTTAAATCCACACATTTAAAGAGCAATTACTATTGATAGAAAACCCCTTCAAATACAAAGGAAAGCATGCATACTAAAAGAAGACAAAAGGAATTATTCTCCAAAATGGAATTAATCCAGGTAACTGTAGCTTACTCTTTAAAAGGCTAAAATTTTTCAGAGTTCAAAAAACATTTCCCTAAAATTTAACTCTGAAGTAAATAATATATTTTAATGTCTTCTGAAATAGCATATTTTGAAAACAGGGTAACCTTTTCTTGCTAACTTAATTCACCATTATAATAATCAGTTATTACACTATGTTACAACAGCAATACTCTCAGGCTACTGCAGGAAATCAGTTTACCCCTGCATTAAGGAGCTTCAGATTATGGCGATATACTAGTTCTTCTGCTAGTTAACCAATATGTGCATTTTAGTAATTCTCTCCTCCCTGGAGAGGCTGTCAGTAGTCCCTGTTCTCCACCTTGTTATCTATAATACATTCCTGCCTTTGCAACCTCTATTCTATGTATCCCTTTCTAATTTGATTCTTCTGAAGCCAGTAACTAATTTATACAGTATGTTATAGTTGACATAGCATCTTAATACATATTACCTCATTTTATTCTTACAATAACTTTGTAATACAGGAATTATCACCATCTCTATTTTATAGATGAGAAAACTAAGGCTCAGAAAGATTGAGGAATTTATCTACAAGATTATAAGCATTGTAAAAAAAAAAAAAGCAAAAGTAATCTCGACTGTCCCTCATCTTTCATCACCAAATTAAGCTTGCTAAAAACATTAAATAAGAATTGAGGCTTGGCACCTATAGCTCAACTGGCTAAGGCCCCAGCCATGTACACCTAAGGTGGCGGGTTCGAATCCCCAGCCCGGACCCGCCAAACAACAATGACGGCTGCAACCAAAATATAGCCGGGCGTTGTGGCGGGCGCCTGTGGTCCCAGCTACTTGGGAGGCTGAGGCAGGAGACTCGCTCCAGCCCAGGAGTTGGAGGTTGCTATGAGCTGTAATGCCATGGCACTCTACCCAGGGGGACAGCTTGAGGCTCTGTCTCAAAAAAAAAAAAAAAAAAAAGAATTGAAACTATAGGAGGAAACAAAAAAAGGTTTTCATGTGTACACTTTGAATTTTTCTAGACACTCGCAAAACATTAATTAATCAATTAAAACACTTAGCTTACTTCTCCTTTCTTGACAGTTGCAGCTGCCAGGAAAAATAATTGCTTCTGGATAAAGAAGATACTACTATATTCTTTTCACAATTTCAAAAACCTATGCAACAATACCCAACAACTCAAAGCATAATAGCAATTCAAATTTTCAGGAAAGGAGACTACTATTAACATTTTCAGGAGGAAAAAGTCTTTTTCCTTCAGATTTGAAGACAACTCAACAGACTAAAGAATATCTGCATTATGTCATCAATAGATTCACTCTTCTCTCAACTCTTCCCCCTGCAAAGAAAGAGTTAATAGAGGATCTTAAAGTATTAATCTAATCCACTCAACTGTGCTCATTGAGAGCATTTTCCAAGCTGGTAGGGGTCAAGAAAACTAGTTTAAGACCCCACCAGAACCACACAAATCATAGGTTTAGAATGGTACTGCTGATGTTTTGAACCCAGTAATTCTGGTTTGTATGCGTGGGGTGGGGTGCAGCATGTCCTGTGTGTGTTGTAGGATATTTAGCAACCTCCATAGCTAGATGCCAATAGCAGTCCCCTTCAGGAGTAAGATGCACAGTGTCTCTCTCCAAACACTGCCAAATGTCCCTTGGGCAAATTACCCCTGGAGCACCACTATTTTAGATGTTTAGGGTCCTAGATCTTTGAAAAATGAAGCCTCCAACCACCACTATTAATTATTTTTTAATTAATTTTGTTTTTAAAATGTGGATTTTTGAAAATAATATGTTAATAGAAAAGAAGATGCCTAACTAATATATTTGTGATCTTTCTTTAGGCTAAAGCATTTTAGATGATTCTATACCTATTTCAATTATGTGGATATGTTATAGTCACTCATGTTTCCCCAAAGTTGGGGGAATGTCCAGTTATTTCCCAGCTCTGCTAACAAAATGTTATACACACAAATGAAAATCTAAACAATTCCAGACTCTACAAGGGTGAGCCACACACTGGCCCAAACTTTGTTTTTTGTTGTTGTTGTTGTTTGAGACAGCGTCTCACCTTTGTTGCCCTCAGTAGAATGCTATGGTGTTATAGCTCACAGCAACCTCAAACACTTGGGTTCAAATGATCCCATTGCCTCAGCCTCCTCAGTAGCTGGGACTACAGCAGCTGCCACAAGGCCCAGCTATTTTTAGAGACAGGGTCTCACTCTGGGTCAGGCTGGTCTCAAACTCATGAACTCAGGGATCCACCTGCCTCAGCCTCCCAGAGTGCTAGGATTAAAGGCATGAGCGACCGCGCTTAGCCTCAATTCCAAATTCTAAATCCCCAGTTATTGCTATACATGGCCACACTGTGGTTCTTGAGTCAACACCTCACATTCAAGCTTATACTCTTCAGCTTTCATCTAGTTCTTGCCAACTATTTATGAGACAACAAGCAGGGAGTAAGCTGATGACCTTTAAGATCTTTTCCAACCCTGATATTCTAATATTCAATGACAACTTTTACTTACTGACTCCTGGCTGACCAACTTGCTTCTTAAGGTCACTGAAGCCATTGATACTTATTTTTTTCTTTCTCCAACTTCATATTTATGCCCAACACAACCAAAACATGTATCAGTTACAACATAGCTTTTAATACAGGTGATCAGTTGCTTATGTTCTGACCCAAATAAAAAAAATTTAACATGTAAATTGATTTTAAAAGAAAAACTTTTCAAGAAGCTATAAGCAGATACCATTTATACTACATATGAAAGGTTCACATTAAGCAAATATTGAGATAAAAAGCAGATCGGTGGTTACCTAAAGCTGTCTAAGGAAAATGGGTAAAGGGTTTCTCTTTTGTGTGTTGCAGGGGAGAAGGATGTTCTAGAATTAGATTATAGTGATGATAGCACACTAATCACTGAATTGTATACTTTAAATGAGTGTACTTTGTGATCCATTAATCATATCTCAATAAAGCTTGGAGCAGGAAAAAGAATTTTAATTAACTTTTATTGATAAGAAAAAGAGTGTGATTAAGAAAATATTCTGGGCTCGGCACCTATAGCTCACCCGGCTAAGGTGCCAGCCACGTACACCTAAGGTGGAGGGTTCGAATCCCCAGCCCGGACCCGCCCAACAACAATGACAGCTGCAACCAAAAAATAACCGGGCGTTGTGGCGGGCGCCTGTGGTCCCAGCTACTTGGGAGGCGGAGGCAGGTGACTCACTTGAGCCCAGGAGTTGGAGGTTGCTGTGAGCTGTAATGCCACGGCACTCTACCCAGGGGGACAGCTTGAGGCTCTGTCTCAAAAAAAA
>NW_003852419.1:20950515-20971098 GCF_000181295.1 Otolemur garnettii
TGAGGCTCTGTCTCAAAAAAAAAAAAAAAAAAAAGAAAATATTCTGCAAAGTTTGCTGTTTCATGGGCTACCTTAGATTTTATTTTAATTCTGATATAAAAACATAATTATCTCATCTAGCTATAAATTTTAACTTTTCCAGAAAACATAAATATATGTAAATTCAATCACCTTTTTCTAAATTTTGGATAATATTCCCCATTATAATTTTGAAAACAATGAAAAACGTTTCAAAAAGCCAAATGCTATACTAACAAATAGCATTTGTTCATAGCATAGTAACAATAGTTCTTCTACAAGAACAAAATAGTATATATTAACAACAACAAAAAGCTATAGACAGTCTTTACACTTTGTTGATTCATTATTTTTAAAACCCCACAGGCGCAGTGGTTCATGCCCATAATCTCAGGCATGAGGACCACTTTGGGAGGCCTCTCAGGAGTTCAAGACTACCCTGGGCAACATAAGATCCAAACTCTAAAAAAAATTTTTTTTTAATTAGCCTGGCAAGCCTGTAGTCCTAGCTACTCAAAAGTCTGAGGCAGGAGGATCTTTTGAACCCAGGAGTTCTAGGTAGCAGTAAGCTATGATTGTGGCACTGCATGTGTCACCCTGGGCTGGGCAGCAAAGCAAAACTCTATCTCAAAAAACAATTAACAAAAAACCCATTACAACATTTTCATTTCTTTTAAAAGTGATCCTCAGACTACTATAATTCAAAAATAGCCAAATCACAATAAAACAGGAAATATTTAATCCCCCAGGCCACAACTATCAATTACACATATTGATCATTTTTACCCAAGCCTGTCACGAGCAAAGATGGTCACTATGAACCATCAATAACCATTTCTAAGATATCAGATGCTGACTGCAATACAACACAGTAAAACAAACAAATCCCATCATTCCATCTGTTTGATCATAACTGCTTACAAATCATTTAGGCTCTCAGTGTACTTACTTCTCCAATGAGAACTCGCCATTAGATTTATAAACGTGAAAGTCCATCAAAATCCACAATTTTAGTTATCACAGTAACACAGTTCTCAGTATACAAGTAATTTATACTGAATCACTTGCCTTGTAAGCTATACTATTAAGACTGCCCTGGGTTTGACAAATCAGAAATAGAGCCAATTAAAAACAAAAACATTCCAAACAATTCTTCGAAAGTAAGAACTTCGATGAAGACCAAGAAATAAAGCGGATTAAAAAGGACTTTAAAATAAAGGTTTTGCAACCCCGTCAGCCAAAATTCTAAAATTACCATCCTAATGAACGGACTAAGTGGCTAACTATAATAGGCAGGCAAAAGTTCCCAAGTCAACGAAGAGAGGGCAGGGATGGCCTGCCTTTGTATCTATGCAGAAATTAAAGGAAGCATAACTGAAGAAAATTCATTATTGAACAAATTATTGTAACAAACTGCCAAAAATGCAAAATACCGCGTTATTCTTTGGGTTAGCCTTCCCCAGAGAGAAGGGAAAATTTTTTTAAAAAAATATTCCAGTGGTATCCAAAGGCGCTAAGGGCCCGACTGGAAAAAGAAAAAGAAAGTTTGGTGGCAGCGTCAAAGGGGGTGATAGAAGTTCAGAGGTGGGATCCTGGAGAGGGGCGAGAGCAGCAGAAGGTAGGGAGCACAGCTGCCAGCCCTGAATCCGGACCAGAATGGAAAGGAATAGGAGGTGGCAGAGAGGAGTATGGACGCTTCAGCTCCGGTCACTTGTGCCTGAAACTCTGTCCGCTGCGGGTTGGGGAGGTGACAGAGAGGGTGGGGTCTCAGTCCCTCTCTCTGCAGAAGGTCGGGTGAGGGTGGGCCGCAACGCGCCGGGCCCGAAGGAGGCCGGCCCCACACCTACCTGCGGGTCCAGGGCAGCCGCCCGGAGCGAGGCCTAGTGCATCTCCGCCGCCTCCAGCCCTCCACGTCGCATCGAGGCTGCCGCTCCGCGGCCGCCACCTCTTGGCGCCGGGAGCCCGGCCGGGCCCGAGCCCGGCTTCCCGCCCCCGCCCCGCGCCGGCTGGCCTGTTGGCTCGGGGAGCACAGGGCTGCCCTCTCGAGCCCAGCTCCGCTCCGGGGTGAGAGGCGGCAGCGGCGGCTCCCTCACGTCTCTCCCGGGTGTCCTGTCAGCCAGCAGTTTCCCCCGGGTCCGCAGCGCCGCCTCCGCCGCTGCTGCCACCGCCTCTCCCACATCCCCGGCCTCCAGGGGAGCTGCTGCCGCCGCGCCACGACCACTGTCCCTAGCGCTTCAACTCCCTGCTCAACTGCTTTGCCTCACCCCACCGGCCCGCCCGGCCTAGCCTGGCCCGGTCGGCTCCGGGGAGACAGCGCCAGAGGCTGCTGCGAGGCCGCCGCAGCCCCCAGCCCACAATCCACCGCGCGGCTTCGCCGGGGCGGGAGGGCCGCGGCCCGGGCCGGGAGCAGCGCCCGCCGCCTCGGGAAAAGGGCCTCGGCGCGACCCGGCGCATCCCCAGAACGGAGAATACCCCGCATGGCTCCCCTGCGCCTCTTCTAATAGTCCTACACGCAAAGACAAAAATTCGCGCTAAACCCACTCCCCCCACCCCCCACCCCCGAATTGGTTTCAGGAACACCCAAATGCTGCCTGCCGCCTTCCCTGGGTCTAGGACTCAATCCTTTCAGCGTGGCCCTCTCCCACCCAACAGACCGACCAGTTCTAAGGGTCTCTAAAGTACGCAGGACCTATTAAAGTAAATACTTCAAAAGTTTCCACTTCTCCTTTCACACCCTCCAAGTAAACGCTGTTTAGCGTTTCCCAAATAAATGCCCTTTCGAAGGTTAAAGGTCACCCTCTTCCCAAAAACCCACTGGACTCCAGAACAATGCATTATCTTTCTATTGAGGCCTTTTCCCCACTGGGCCCTCCTCTGAGCCTTCCCCCAATTTCTGGGCCTCCCCAGTCCCTGAAATCAGTCATTGCTGTTGTTTGACAGAGGTGTTTGAAGTGTGTGTATTAATGCCTCCTAATTCTGATTCTTAGCAGTATTCCATTTCTACCTGGTTTTAGAAGGCTTGCAGTCTTGAAATACACAAGAAGGGGAACATCTGAGAATATATATGGTATGTACACATATATGTATTTTTTTAAGGAAGAAAAAGATCATCAGTCATTTGAGTGCTTATGTCTTAATTTTAGGAAGACTTCACTTGATTCCAAAACTATTTCTTTGCCTACAAATAACTTCAAGCACTTATAAGATATTCAGTATAACAAATCAAAACTGAAAATGTAATTCTTACATTTGGATATTGAAAAAAACAGGTGATTCAAATTTTCACTCCTAAGAAGTCAATTGAAAACTGCAAACATAACTCTTTGTGAAATAATATTTTGCCCACAGAAGAGCTAAAGTTGTGGGAAGGGAAGGACAAAAAGAAAGGAAACAAAAATAGTTGAGAGGAAAGGCTTATGTTGTATATTTTTTAATGCATTTCTCTACAATTTTGTCATAAGGAAAGTGAAAAAAACAATCCCCAATATGAAATAAATTTAACTATAAAATGATGAAAGAAGTCCTCTTAAATCCCTGATCTCTTATAAAACCAGATAAAACCTGGACAAAACAGCTAGACCCTGGCTCTAAAAAAACAAACAAAAAAAATAGTTGAGGTAAAGGTCATGTTAATTATCTTGATTTTATCATTTCTCAGTGCATGCATATATCAAAACATAACATTGTACCCCATAAATATATATATATAATTATTGTTTCTCATTAAAATTTTAATTTAAAAATATGAGTTTATACTATGAAAATATTAAGGGAAAATTAACCAAATTTTATCTATGGCCAAAAGGATAAAGGATTTTACTTTATGTCTAGAATAAGTTCACAGATTATAGTAAGAAATGGCTTTAGTAAGCTCCTATATATTTTGGATTTAGGAAGTTCCTATATTTTGAACCTGCACCAGGAAGTCAACAACAGTTCAAAGGCTGTGTTAACTGGGCACAGTGGCTTTTGCTATAATCCCAGCACTTAAGCCGTTTTGTCAGAACAGTTGCTTGAGCCCAGGAGTTTAAGGTTATAATGAGCTGTGATCATGCCAACTCCAACCTATCTATCAACCTAGGTGATAGAGTGAGACCCTGTCTCAGAAAGCAAAATGAAACCAAATCTACCTTAAGTATAGCTGGTGTGGCCTTTTAAAAAAAATTTGTGTTTACACCCCACCTTGTTCCAAAAAAGATTCTAAATTGTTATTGAATTAAATGATAGACATTAGAACAGACAAACTAATTTGCTTCCTCATTATCCATCTGTTGATAACATAGCATAGAGAAAACACACATTGAGCATTGTATTATACTTACTTCTTTCAGCGACCCAGCACAATGTTTACTTTTACTTTTCCATAGAACAATCTATAATCTTAACTCTAAACAGAAAAGTAAATATTGATGATCGAGTTTGCAGAGTTTATTTTTAAAGTGTAAGCCAGACAAGCAATATTGTTTAAAGCTAGATTTCAAATTAATTAATATATTTACTTGCTATCACTTGAATTATTTCAGTATTAGAAATAAAAGCCAAATCACAAATATGTATAGATGTTCATTTTCAGAAAGCATAGATGAAAGGAAATCAAGAAATTAATAGAAAATTAAGAAACTGATAGAAATTAAAATTCCATCATTGCCCTCAAAAGATGCAAATATGAAGGAAATATTTAGCTACCATACCACTTGCACTGTATTTGGCATATTTACTGTATCTGTTAAGAATACACAAAATTATGTCCATCGGGGTTATATAGTCCCATTAGAGGGAAAAGGGCAATTTTTATAATGCCAAAACAGCTATAAACTTCCTATGCTTGTGTTTATTATATGTTCAGTGCACATTTACATGTGTGGCAATAGTGAGGTTAATAAATCAATGAACATTGCCATTTGTAATGACTCATTTGACAGAAACTGTACATTCACTTGCCAATATAATACAGAGGAGAAAGGAGGCACTGATGCAGGAACAGGTAAAAGAAAAATCATTTTGCAATTTAGTAAAATATGACCACTAACCACTCTTTTTTCCACAATAGCAAACTTTGACTCTATCAAATGGAAACCCATTCAAGTTCTTAACCTACTCTACAGCCAAACATATATAGTTACACCTGTGTTTTTAATATAAGTAAATTATCTTTTGTAGGTATTTATTAAACCCATAAGCACTCATGAACTGAAAGTATTATGCTGACAGTTGTTTCCCTAGGGTTTGTTTTTCTGATCCAATGTCCTGAATTATTTTTTCTATCATAGTTAAGCTATATTTAAATATTACAATGTTTAAAAATCATAATTTGTAACAATATGACTCTAACCTGAAACTGCTAAAGAAGTTTGGATACTTCTTTAGATGTAATATAGGACTATTTTAATGTCAGAAAAATTTTCAACTAAAGTATGGTGTAAGAGGTCAAAATTAAATGTGGATATAAGCACTACTAGAAAATTTGTGATATTTCACACGATAATGTACTTAATAATTATTGAGAGTAACATACAAGTTTTCAACATAACATCTGTCTTCTACATCAGCTGCTTGATTGAAAGCAATTATTTAACTCTTTATATTTCTCTGTTACCTTCCTTTTTCATTCTGATACTCCAACTTTCCATCTTCATTATTATAATAATAATAACTACAATTACAATGCTCTAAGAATTTACAGCACTCCGAGCATAGAGAAAACCAAAGTAATGTGTGGTATTTTAGTTTACTATTGATGTGTACAAACTACTACCCGCTTAGCAATTTAAAACAACATACATTTATTATGTCACGGTTTCTGTGAGTTAGAAGTCTGGGCACAAGGCTGCAATCAAAGCATCAGTCAAGCTATGTTCTTGTCTGAAAGCTTGACTGGGGAATAATCTGCTTCAGGTTCATTTATGTTGTTGGCAGAATTCATTTCCTTACAGTTGCAGGACTGAGAGCCCTGGCTTCTTGCTGGCTGGAAGCAGCCTCAGCTTCTAGAGGCCACCTGCAGTTCTTTGCCCTGCAGATTTTCCTAACATTGCTGCTTTCTTCATTCATCGCCAGTGAGGAGTATCTCTAAGTCTCTAAAGTGAATCTGCTAGCAAACTGGAGTGATATCCTATGATATTTGCATAGTCTGTGGTTTGCAAGCAGGTCACAAGTTTCACTCAGGTTCAAGGAGAGGGGATTACACAGGGTGTGAACACCAGGAGGTAGGAATCGAGGTGGCCCTAAAATCTGTAATTGATACCACAGGCTTTGCAGTTCAGCTAACGTTAGATTTTCAACTTGGCTTTGACACATTAGCTATGAGACTCTGATCTCAAGTCCCTATTAGTTTATTAATCTGCAATTAGGGGCAATAACATCTTTATACTTTATTTTTCTCTTATATAAAGTGAGGCAAATAATAGAATTGTTGTGAGGATTAAATAAGCATTTTAAAGCAATAACTGATGACATGAAATGCCCCATAAACATTTGTTAGTTTTCTTCCTTCCTCCCCTGTCTTTCCTCCCTCTCCATTTCAATGTTGGTCTTTTAGAAGTCCCTATTCAGGCCAGGCATAGTGGCTTTAACCAATAATCCTAGCACTCTGGAAGGCTGAAGGAGCTGGAGACTAAAAATAGAAAAATTAGCCATCATCTTGGCAGGTGCCTGTAGTCTCAGCTACTTGGGAGGCTGAGACAGGAGGATCACTTGGACCCAGGAGTTTATGGCTCTGAGCTATGGCATTCTAGCCTGGGTACAGAGTGAAACTCTGTATCAAAATAAAAAAAAAAAAAAAAAAGTTCTCCATCAGCATTTCTACCCTTTCAACTGCTACTTCTTTATCCTGAGTCCACAGTTCATGTATATGTTTGGGTGCCTGTATCTAGAGCCATTCAAAATCAATTCTAGTATCAATATATTTAAAAATAGAACTGATAGTATTACAAATGTTATATCAAACTTGGTGTTGGTAAAATTAATAAAATGACAAATCCATAACATTAGAAAGATAGTTATTAGACATAGGGCTTTGAGAATTTAGAGAACTTTGTTGGGATTGGCATATTTTCTACTTTTGAATCATGTTCAATATGTACAAGGTATAAAAGGACATGTTATGGCATAACAGCACTCATGGGCTCTGAGTTTGCACGCCAGCTTTGCCACTTTCTAGCTTAATAACCCTGGGCATGTTACTAAGCTCTCTAAAGCTTGGTTCTTCATAGGGATAATGATAGTGCCCACTTCATAGGCATGAGAATTACATTTAAAACATACACTCAGACCTCCATATCTATAGTTTCCACATCCCCCTTTGGATCAAAAATACTTAAAGAAACAAATTTTTTAATTTAAAATAATACAAATAAAAAACAATACAGTATAACTCTTTACATGGTATTTACAGTGTATTAGGTTTTTTTTTTTTTTTTTTTTTTGAGACAGAGCCTCAAGCTGTCGCCCTGGGTAGAGTGCCCTGGATCACAGCTTACAGCAACCTCTAACTCCTGGGCTGAAGCGAGTCTCCTGCCTCTACCTCCCAAGTAACTGGGACCACAGGCACCCACCACAACACCTGGCTGTTTTTTGGTTGTAGCCATCATTGTTGTTTTGGCGGGCCCGGGCTGGATTTGAACCCACCACCTTAGGTGTATGTGGCTGGCACCTTAGCCACTTGAGCCACAGGCGCCGAGCCCTGTATTAGGTATTATAAGTAATCTAGAGATGATTTAAAGAGTATAAGAGGATGTGTAGTGGTAGGTTATATGAAAATATTTTGCCATTAAATTAGGGAACTCAGCATCCACTAATTTTGGTATCTGCAGGGTTGAGGGTGGCATCCTGGAACCAATCCACCTCAGTACTTAAATAGCACAATTTAATGCCTAGCTCATAGTCAGTACTTTAAAATGTTAACTATCGTAATTATTATATTCTTCACTATCTCATTATTTAGAAGGCTGTAGTAATGAAACCCACAAAACAAGAAGTAGCAAGATATTACTGTGAATGAGGTAGGTGAGGTGAGGCATGGGAAGCCATGACATCTCAAAAGTTCTCTTAAGTCAATAGGCTGCAAGTAAGAATTCTAAACCAAAGTGCAAAAAATGCAACCCAGGACATCAACAACAGAAGAGTACATGAAAACAAATAATTCCCACCTCAAACATGAAGCCTTTTGTATACTTCCTGCTGGAGCAGGAGTTGACCACAGAGCATAACTAGCCCAGCTTTGAATAGGAAACACGTGACTCATTTTACTGTCAGAAAATAGTGAGGCTTGGCACCCGTAGCTCAGTGAGTAGGGCACCAACCACATACACCAAGGCTGATGGGTTCGAGCCTGGCTCAGGACTACTAAACAACAAAGACAACTACAACAGAAAAATAGCCAGGGGTTGTGGCGGGCTCCTATAGTCGTAGCAACTTGGGAGGCTGAGGCAAGAGAATCGCTTAAGCCTAAGAGTTGGAGGTTGCTGTGAGCTGTGATGTCACAGCACTCTACCCAGGGTGACATAGGGAGACTCTGTCTCAAACAAAAAAAAAAAAAAGAAAAGAAAAGAAAAGAAAAAAGAAAATAGTAAGATGTCCAACAGAATAGAGGAGTATGACAGAGGCATGTGCATATCCTGACGAATGTAAAATTATTTTGAAAGTGGACCATTTTGTTAGTCCTGTTATTTATTTTATTTTATGCAGAATTTGATTCTTTTGTTGTTTCACTTGGTTCTTTAATCTGTGGAGGCTTTGTCTAACAGACTAAATTGTCATTATTTCTAAGACTGAATTTTCTGTTGTTGCTGCACTTATACCTTTAAAAAAGTTCTGTGCAGAATCTGGAATACTATACCACATAGTAGACTTCCAATAAATGAAAATAATTATAAATTACTCCCCCTTAGTAAATAGTATTTGGTATAATGAATATTAATAATTTGTGAAACTAATGACCTTAAAATCATATACCATATCTCATGTGCCAACAAATCCGATTAGTTCTATCTTCAAAATATATCTAAAGGAAACACTTCTTACCACTCACATTACATCCATCCTGGTCCAAACCACCTTGCCTGTGGGGCCCCTAACTGTGGCTGTTAGGCTATAAGATACTGCTCATTACAGAGAGAGCAAGGTAAATAATGCCTCTTGGAGTTGTGCAGTACAGTGATGTTACTTGCCTGGATTAATGCAGAATCTTCCTAGCCTGTCTCCTCATTTCTGCTTTTATCTCCCCATCAATCTATTCTCAACACAATAGTAAGTTTTATCTTGTTAAACTTAAATCAGATCATGTCATTCCTATGCTTAAAACCCCTCAGAAGCTCCCTCTCATTCAGAGTAAAGGGTAAAACCCTTTTAAGGCCCTAGATGATCTCATCCCACCTGTTACCTTTCTAACTTTAAATCAGGCTCCTCACTTGTTCCTGTGACATGCCAGGCATGCTCCTGCCTCTGAGCATTTACACTTGCTCTCCCTTCGACCTGGAATCTCCATAGAAATGAACATAGCAGGCTTGGTGTCTGTGGCTCAAGCGGCTAAGGCGCCAGCCACATACACCTAAGGTGACAGGTTCGAATCCAGCCCAGACCCGCCAAACAATGATGGCTGCAACCAAAAAGTAGCTGGGCGTTGTGGAGGGCACCTGTGGTCCCAGCTACTTGGGAGGCGGAGGCAGGAGACTCGCTTGAGCCCAGGAGTTGGAGGTTGCTGTGAGCAGTGAAGCCATGGCACTCTACCCAGGGGGGCCATAGCTTGAGGCTCTGTCTCAAAAAAAAAGAAATGAACGTAGCTAATTTCCTTGCCTCCTCCACATTTCACCTTCTCAGTGAAGCATTCCTTGGTATCCATATTTTTCATTACAAAACTATGCTTTACCGGCTTTTCCCTTTTATTTTTCTCCTCAGCCTCTGCTATTATCTAGCCCACTATTTAGTTTACTTATTTATTGCTTATCTGTCCCCACGTGAATGCAAGCTCTATGAGGGCAGGGAGTTTTGTCTGTTCTGTTTACCAGTGTACCCCTCACCCCTGGAACAGTGCCTGGCACAAGGTAAGAGTTCAGTAAATACTTGTTGGAATGGAATAGTTAATGGATGATAAAAACAAATATAAACCACTTTCATATACTAAGCAAAATAACCAGTTAGTCTAATGTCTTAAAAACAACTTGCCACTGATAACATTGCTATAGGGCTTAAGATTTTTGTAAGCCACTATTAATTTAACGAAGTAATATTATAAGGATACAATGGTCAAATATTTATTAGAAAAATAAAATTCTCATTTAAAACTTCTCTAGGAAAAGGAGAAATTTCATTTAAAAATACTCGAGGAAAAGTATAGACACTTTATAAGCCAGACATTTCCAGAAAAACAGAAGCCTTAGATGGCCTCTCAAAAGATTTTCTCAGTAACCACCTTGTTCATCAACTGGGTATGTGACAAAACCAGTGGTTGCTCAGAAAGAACTCTCTAACAGGTAAAGATACAAATTCTTACACCACTATGTAATATTTTTAAACAGAGGAAAAGAAATTCAAATAGTGAGGACATTTTTTACAAGCAAAATAAACAGAGGGACAACAACATTGAGAAAAATTTACAACATAATCCAAAGTAAAAGATTAATATAAAATAGGTTACAATTACGCAATGGACTGTCCTCAAAATGCCTTATGAACATTAAAAGGTCATTTAATGCTCATGCCATTATCTGGTCATTTTGATTCTCATTCTACCAATCAGTAAAATATATGTGTTTTCTACCCAAATTCTTTTTATTGCTATAGATTCCTGAGTTTTAATAAAAATAACTTCTCAATCAGAGTCTGATTTCAATTTAAGAAGCTTCACTTCTAAAAGTCCATGTTAAGATTTAAAACAGTATTTTCCCCTTCCATTCTTTTATTTATTAGTTGTTTTTTTTTTTTTTTTTTGAGACAGAGCCTCAAGCTATCCCCCCTGGGTAGAGTGCCATGGCATCACGCTCACAGCAACCTCCAACTCCTGGGCTCAAGCGAGTCTCCTGCCTCAGCCTCCCAAGTAGCTGGGACTACAGGTGCCCGCCACAACGCCTGGCCATTTTTTGGTTGCAACCATCATTGTTGTTTGGCGGGCCCGGGCTGGGGATTCGAACCCGCCACCTTAGGTGTATGTGGCTGGCGCCTTAGCCGCTTGAGCCACAGGCGCCGAGCCTATTTATTAGCTTTTGAGCTAATATATAAAATAAAATAATAAAGTCCAAAGACAGAAAAAAATCTTTGAAATCGGATTTTTAGAACAGAATAAACATCTCATTTGACAAAGAAATGGAGGTCCATAGGGCTGAGACAGATACAGTTTAGTAGTGGTAGCCAATTTCCAATCAGAAGCCAGGTTTAAGGACTTCCAGTCCATTGCTCTTTGTCTCACTAAATACTAAGGAAATGCTACCCCACCAAATTACTGAAAAAGCAAAGAATTATGTTAAATGGAATTACTTATTATTCAAATGCAAAAATATAAGATTCCTTACCACTCCCCAAGGAAAAGTTTGAGCTTTTACTAAAATATGAAATAAGAAATTTCTCATTAGTTAAGAAAAAGCCATCTTATAAGGAAGGTTTTGCTTGGTAACTACTTTAGGAAATAATCAATAATAGATTAATTTAATATTTTAAGTAATTTTAACAAGTTCCCAAATCCAAGAGACAGTTCCCACATTTAGTTGCAAGAATCCAGTAGTTTAGAAAATGTATAGCTTATTTTTATGTATTCGTCCTTTATAAATATGCAAAAGCCTATTTCCATTCTTCTAAGTTTATCCCAACTTTACTCTGCAGATCAGTATGCATAGCAAAAGAAATGGTAAAATGAGCATAAAGGACACTTTTACAAAGCATAAGCATTTCTGTGTCTATTATACATTGAAAGTCAGACTACTGTCAGTTTTTCCCCCATAGATCCCTACAATAAGCATTTATCAAATCAATGAGCAAATAAAAAGCTTCTATAAATGGGTTTGTTTTTATGATGAAAGTGGCTCACGGATGCATGCCTGTGAGTGCTGCTTTGATTTCAGGTGGTCAGCACATCTCTCTGGTTAATGGCTTCTGAGAAGAAAATTGTTTATTTTTTACTGCCTGCCCGAGCTACCATCATTTTGCCCCTGTATAATGGAAATTTCCTCAGTTATTCACTACTTGCCCTCAGAGTGAGGTTAAACTTTGTCAAAATTGATTTCTCTTAATGGAGGAACCAGTTTTCTAATTGTGATTTTAAATCTCTTATTATGGAGAAAAATGGCTGATGCCTCATGCCTGCAATCCCAGCACTTTGGGAGGCTAAGGTGGTTGGATTGCTTCAGCTCAGGAGTTCTAGACAAGCCTGAGCCAGAGCGAGACCTCATCTCTAAAAAAAATAGCCAGGTGTTGTGGCAGGCACCTGTAGTCCCAGCTACTTGGGAGGCTGAAGCATGAGGATTGCTTGAGCCCAAGAGTTGAGGTTGCTGTGAGCTATGATGCTACAGCACTCAACCCAGAGTGAAAGAGTAAGACTCTGTCTTAATCAATCAATCAAAGAAAAAAGGTAAGAAAAGTGTTCCTACACCAGTATTTCTTAATCCACCCTAAATTCATACTTATTCTCAATCAGACATCCATTCACTCTCAATGAATATTCTTTTATTTGTTTTTCTTTCCTTTTTCATTCTTTCTGGGTCCTATATGCTAGCAGTAATCAAGACTCAGTTCATGCTCTAATAGAATTCACAACCTGGGGTGAGAAGAAAGACATTAAACGCTTATAGAAATTGTTTGACAGCAATAAGTGTCATGGGACAAGTATCATGAAAAGGTAGAAGAAATTGTGAGGGCTTGTAAAGATCAATATAATTTAATGGAGAAGAATAGAGAATTCTTGCCCAAGGAAGCAGCATTTAAACTGAAAAACTGAACAGGAAATGACCAGGGAAAGGACACAGTGGTGGTAAAGAGTCCCAGGCAAAAGAAGCAGGCAATAGAAAGAGGCTCTGAGACATGAAGGAGCTAGGCAAGCAAGAGGAACGGAAAGAGCCAATATGGCTGGCATGCAGTAAGACAAGTTGGCGAAAGCCAGAGCATATGGGAAATTACAGGACATATTGGAGTTTGAACCTTACTATAAGATATCATAGGTCTTTGGGCAAGGAGATGATGCAACATGCTTTAAAAGATCAGTTTGAGCATTCTTTGGAAATGAATTAGTGGAGATGACCAAGACAAGGTGTGGTACCAGTAGTCAGAAGGCTATCCAACTGGTTGGGTATCAGACAAAGGTGGTGGAAATGATAAAAAGTTTGAGAGCAATAGACAATTGTCTTAGCTTGGGTTACCATAAGAAAATGAATAGACTGGTGGCTTAAACACCAGAAATTTATCTCTCACAGTTCCAGGAGCTGAGATCAGAGTGTCAACATAGCCAGGTTACTGGTGCAGGCTCTTTTCCTGGCTTGCAGATGGCTACCTTTTCCTTATGTCCTCACATGATGCAGAGAGAGTGACTCCTGTCTCTTCTTCTTTATAAACCCTTCATGAAACTCCACCCTCATAACCTCTTCTAAACCTAATTATTTCCCAAAGGCTCATCCCCAAATATGATCACATTGAAGATTAGAGCTTCAACATATGAATTGGAGTAGGGGGAGTTAGGGGAGGTGGTGGGAGGAAACATTCATTTTCATAGTAACAGATTTAAGAGGTATCTAGGAGTACTTGGTGATTGGTTAAATGAAGAGACTAAGAAATATGTAGATGTTAAAGATAATTCCTAAGCAACTGAAAAGTATAGTACAGCGATTTAATTAAGTAGGAAGCATTGAAGGAGGAAAAGATTTGGCACCATAAGTTCAGTTAAGGGACATGTCTAACTTGAACTGTCTAGGCAATAGCTACCTCCCTGTAGATGTTAAAGAGGCAGTTAGATATAGGGGGGTGGAACTAAGAAGAGAGATCTGAATGAAGATATAAATTCAGAAGTTGTCAACATGTAGTTAATAATCCAAAGGATGAATATGCATAAGAATCCTAAAGGAGAGAGTAGAGTGATAATAAAAAGAAAAGGACCTGAGACTAGCCACAGATCTATACGACAAACCTATATCAAATCAATGAGTAAATAAAAAGTTTGTATAATAGCTTTGTCCTTATGATTAAGCCAGGTCAGTGATGTGTGCCAGTAGTGCTTCTTAGAGCCCAAGTGGTCAGAGAATCTTCCTGGTGAGGGGACTGGGTCCTGAGAAGAGAAAAAGCAACCAGAGGAGATCAGAAAGAAGAGCCAAAGAAATAAGAGGAAAACAGGAAACTGTGGGTTCACAGAAGACAAGGGAAATAAAAATTTTTGAAGAAGAGAGAAGTAGTCAATCTATGACAAATACGATGTGTGCTGTCTGTTAATATAGTGGCATAAAGGTCATTGCTGATCCTAGCAAGACAAGTATGTAGAATTGTAAGCAGATGATTATGAGTAAAGTCCAGGTAAATTGTTTCTAGAAGCTTAGTTGTAAAAAAATAATGATAAAGGATAGATGGAGTGATAAGTAGAAGGGGACATGGGGTCTGTGGAAGATTTTAACATAGTAGATATTTGAACATGCTGGATTACCAGAAATATGCTTTAAAAAAAAAAAGTAACTCCATTGAGCATAACAATTTCCCTGCAATACTTGTTTGCTCATGTTATTCTGTGGGTCAGAGATCTAATATCATTTAAAACTTTTGATTGAACTTGTCAAAAAAAATCTGACAAGTAAAAAAAGAAAAGAAAAAGTAGGACAATTTACTGCCTCATGTCATTAAAAAGTCCACAGTTGGGGATGACTTAAGACATGGTAGGATTTGGAGGCTCAAATGATCAAGCTGGAACCAATCTTTCCCCATTTCTCAGCATTGTTGTCATTTATTTAAAATTGAGTAAGTCTAGGCACCGTGGCTCATGCCTATAATCCTAGTACTCAGGGAGGCCAAAGAGGGAGGATAGCTTGAGGTTAGGAGTTTGAGACCAGCTTGAGCAAAAGCAGGACCCTGTCTCTATTAAAAATAGAAAAACTAGCCAGGTGTGGTGGCCCTTGGCTGTAGTTCTAGCTACTTAGGAGGATGAAGAGGGAGGATCACTTGAGCCTGAGAATTTGAGGCTGCAGTAAGCTGTGATGACACCACTGCACTCTAGCCAGAGTGGTAGAGCAAGACACTGTAAGTCTGAAGCCCCCTTCCCCACCAAAAAAAACTATGTATTGAAAATCTACTATGCTCCAGGTTCTATTTTGTGCCCTTGAGCCACAATGGCACAAAAGACAAGCAAACCCATAGTAGCTCATCCCAGTTGCCAATATACCACTATCATTACATTTTTCTTCAGCATTGTCCTGGAGGTTCTAGTCAGCACAACAAGTCAAGAAGAAGAAAATTTTAATGATATAAGAATTGGAAAGAAATAAAAGTATTATTATATTTAGATGAATGATTATATATTTAAAAAGTCTAATGACTCTACAGATATATTACTAGAATTAATAAGAGATACCAGTAAAGTTGATGAATACAAGATGTGGTAGGTAGAATTCTAAGTTGACTCCCAAGAGTCTAAGAGACTCCCAAGATTCCAGTCTCCTAGTATACACATCGTATATAAACACCTCTCCTTAAGTGTGGGTGGACTTGTGAATATGATGAAATTTCATTTCCATGATTAGGTTATGCTATGTGGGGACCAGTGAAGGAATTTTGCAGAGATGTAATTTAAGGCCCCCAAATCAGTTGAACTTGAGTTAATCAAAAGGAAGATCATCTTGCTGAGCCCTTTTACCTTACCTAATCAGATGAGCCCTTTTAAAAGATAATTTAGAGATCAGAGAAATTAGAAGTCAGAGATATTTGAAGCAAAAGAGATGCTTGCTTATGAAATGCCATGTTATAGAAAGGGCCACATGACAGGAAATTGCAGTGGCCTCCAGAAGCTGAGAGTGGCTGCTGGATAACAGCCAGAATGAAAGAGGAACCTCAGTTCTACAGTTATAAAGGACTGAATTGTGCCCAAAACCTGTGTTCTTAGAAGAGGACCCTAAGCCTGGTATGAGATTGTAGCCCCAGCTGACACCTTGATTTCAGCTTAGTAGACCCTGAACAGATATCTGACATAGCTAATCCATACCTAGACTACTGACTCATGGGAACTGTGAGAATAAATTTATGTTTTTTGAGAGAATAAACTTGTGATAATCAATTATGCAACAATAGAAAAATACTATATAAAGTCAATAACTAAAATTTTGATTATTTTCCTACATACCAATAACAATTTCTTTTAAATTTAAGTTAACATTTACAATTATACACAAATATCAGATGCCTAGGAATAAATTTGATGAAAGGGCACAAGATCCCTTTACACAAAAAACTACAGAATTTTATTAAAAGAAATTAAAAATAATCTAAATAAATGGAAATATATACAATGTTCATGGATTAGAAGTTTTAATTTTGTAAATATGTCAATCTCTCCAAATTAATTTATAGAGTCAATGCAATCTTGATGAAAATCTCAATAAGTTTATTTGTGGAAAATAGCAACCTTATTCTAAAATGTAAATGGAAAGGCAACGGGCCAAGAATAGCCAAAATACTCTTAGAAAGAACAAGGTGGGAAGACTTATTTTACTGATTATCAAGGTTTTTTATAAAACTACAATATAATACGGTATGGTATAAAAATGGTAAGGTATTAATATGAGGATAGGCAAACTTAATCAAGCAGAGTAGAGAGTCCAGAAGCATATCCATGAAAATACAGATGCTTTATTTATGAAAAATGTGACACTGCAGAGCAGTAAAAAGGACTGGTCTTTAAAAAACAAACAGTTCTAGGTTGATTGATCCTTACTTTCCACCCTACACAAAAAGTTAAGTCCACGTGGATTGTAGATCTAAATGCCAAAGGGAAAATAATGAAGATTATACAAGATAACATAGAAAAATATTTTACTGTAGGACACACACACACAAAATACCATATATTTGAGTACATTAGGAACATTTGCAAACAACAGAGTAGAAGGTATCTACAACACATACAACTAAAAAGGGTTCATATCCAGGATATTCTAAAAGAACAATTTTAAAACTTCCCACAAATCAAAAAAGTGGGTAATTCATTAGAAAAATCATCTAGATATTTCATAAAAAAGATATACAGGCTCAGCGCCTATAGCTCAACCGGCTAAGGCGCCAGCCACGTACACCTAAGGTGGCGGGTTCGAATCCCCAGCCCGGACCCGCCAAACAACAATGACGGCTGCAACCAAAAAATAGCCGGGCGTTGTGGCGGGTGCCTGTGGTCCCAGCTACTTGGGAGGCGGAGGCAGGAGACTCGCTTGAGCCCAGGAGTTGGAGGTTGCTGTGAGCTGTAATGCCACGGCACTCTACCCAGGGGGACAGCTTGAGGCTCTGTCTCAAAAAAAAAAAAAAAAAAAAAGATATACAAATGGCCAGTAAACATATGAAAAATATTCAGCTTCATTCTTAGTTAAGAAAATGTAATGTGGTATACTACACATCCACATTTGAAAGATTAATAATATTGAATATTTGGCACCAGCCACATACACTGAAGTTGGGGGATTCGAACCTGGCCTGGGCCAGCTAACCAACAATGACAACTGCAACAAAAAATAGCCGGGCATTGTGGTGGGCGCCTGTAGTCCCAGCTTCTTGGGAGGCTGAGGCAAGAGAATTGCTTGAGCCCAAGAGTTTGAGGTTGCTGTGAGCTGTGATGCCACAGCACTCTACCTAGGGCTTCATAGTGAGACTCTGCCTCAAAAAATATATAATAATAATAATATTGAATATTGCTTAGGCTATGGGACAATAGGTATATATTAGGGTAGAAGAGTAAATTTGTACAATCACTTTGGGAAATAATTAGTCAGTTTCTTTTAAAGCTGAGGATGTATACCCTCTATGATCTACAAATTCTATTCTATTAGGAATATATCCAGTAGATATGTAAGCATATGTGCACCAAAGACATTAACAATAATGTTGAGGCTCGGCACCTGTGGCTTAAGCAACTAAGGTGCCAGCCACATCCTGAACTGGCGGGCTCAAATCCAGCCCAGGCCCGCCAAACAACAACGATGGCTGCAACCAAAAAATAGCCAGGCATTGTGGCAGGCACCTGTAGTCCCAGCTACTTGGGAGGTGGAGGCAGGAGACTCGCTTGAGCCCAGGAGTTGGAGGTTGCTGTGACCTGTGATGCCACACTACTCTACCCACGGCGACAGCTTGAGGCTCTGTCTCAAAATAAATAAATAATGTTGAGTGACAGCAGCCAGATGCACAAGAATGCATAGTATATAATTCTATTTATATAAATTAAAAAACTGTCAAAACTACAGTGTTAGTGGCTATGGAGAGAGGGTTTACTGATTCAGAGAGGTGTGAGGAGATAATGTTCTTTCTGGATCTGGGTGATAGGTAAATGGGTGTATTCACCTTGTAATAATTTTTGATTCAAACATTTGTTTTGTATTCTCTGTATGCAAGTGATGTATCAATAAAAAAGACTTTAAAATAAAACCAGACTTCCTTCCCCCATGGACTTTGTATTCTGCTGTGAAGATCCTTGCTCTCCTCCCTGTTGGCTGGCTTCATTCTCAGGCTACAAGTGGTGGCAAGTGGTGAAAGGATGCTTGTCAGCAGCTCCTACTATACGACTGCCTGCTTCAAACCAACAAAAGCCAAGGTATGCTTGTCTTAGAAGCTGAGAAAAAATCCCACATTGCCTCTCACTGGCTCTAACTGGGTCAAGCTTCAGTCTCTGACCAAATAACCATGGCCAATGTGAGGCTGTAATTTGCCAGGCCTGAATAACATCCAATCCCTGAAGCCGGAATCAAATACAGTCACCTTCACCAGAACACAGAAAATGAGAATGGGGAAAGATGTGATTCTCTAGAAAACAAAACAAAACTGTGGTCTCCTTTCAGAAGAGGAAATAAATGTTACGTTGAAAATCCAACAAATATCTGTAACAGTTCTCGCACAAGTGAGAACGTAGATTTGCTGCTTTGTGTTAGGCCAACTTCTGTTTTAATCTCTTTCATTTTACCACACATCTTGACTTGCCTCCCTCTTGCACTCCTATAACAACTGGAATTGGACTCTTCTTCCCTTTGGTCAGCCAAGAAATAGGGTATTGTCTTCTACTCCACCTCTGTTTTTCTGACATTGAAATAAGCCAAAAACAAAACAAGTGAAAAACAAGAACAATAACAACAAAAAACCATTTAGGTTTTTAAGTGTTTGTTTCTGCTAGAAACTATAATATATGGATTGATAAAAATAATCACATTGGGTATGGTGGCTCATATCTGTAATTTTAGCAATTTGGGAGGTTGGAGCAGGAGGATTTCTTGAGACCAGGAGTTTGAGACCAGCCTGAGTAAGAGCAAGACCCATTGTTACTAAAAATAGAAAAATTAGCCAGGTGTGGTGACACTCACCTATAGTCTCAACTACTTGGAAGGCTGAGGCAGAAAAATGGCTCAAGCCCAGGAGTTTGAGATTTCAGTGAGCTATGATGACATCACTGTCTTCTAGTCCAGGCAACAGAGCAAGCCCCTGTCTCAAACAAAAACAAAAACCACCTTAGGAAAAAAGTTCTATTTCTACCCTCCTTTCAAGTACCTCAGGTGCTACCTCCTCTCTTAAGCTTTCTTTACCACTGCCTTACCTGATCCAAGATATTAAGCTCCTCTGACCTTGTGCTCATGAATACTGTACTGTAATTTTCTGTTTACTTATCTGTCTTAACCACTGGCTCATGGGTTCCTTGAAGGCAGGAACTGCATCACCAGTACAAAGCTCAGTGTCTGGGACACACACAATGGAAGCTCAATAAATGTTTTCAGAATTAGTAATTCATACTTCAATTACATATAATCCTGATAACACCCTGTGAGATAGACATGAGCAACCTGAGTCTTGGAGAGATAAGGTAGGTGACTTGCTCAAGGTCAGAAATTGTTAGTGGTCAGGATTGGAGCTCAAATCTGTGATGCCAAAACCTGTGCTTTGTTAAAAATGTCCATGTATTTGTAATAAGTTTCAAACACTAGCTTGGAGAAGTTTTCCCTTATTGAATCCTATCTGTCCTAAGCCTTTCTGTCATTGTTCACCTTCATGCATCTTTCATCAAAGTCCCTAAACAGACTTGGACTTTCCTGCCTCAGACATTATCATTTTACAAAACATTCGCTTATCACATAGTCAGAAATGATATCATTGTCTTTTGAATTGTATTATTTATCTCCTGAACCACTTACATGGCATTTATAAAATGCTAGCTTAGTTCAAGCTCTTAGCGGCTCTTAGTTTTCACATTAAACTACTAGACCACATCTTGTCCTCTCTATGATCCCTAGTATGGTGATTTGCACATGATTGACTTTTTATTTTTTTATTTTTTTATTTTTTATTTTTTTTGAGACAGAGCCTCAAGCTGTCCCCCTGGGTAGAGTGCTGTGGCATCACACTCACAGCAACCTCCAACTCCTGGGCTCAAGCGAG
>NW_003852419.1:20971950-20978496 GCF_000181295.1 Otolemur garnettii
AAAAAAAAAAAAAAAAAAAAAGGCTTGATTAACCGGCATTAATTGGCATCCCCAGTTACACTCATGCACACACAGACTACAGCAGAGAGAGAGAAGAACACAGAGAGAAAAAGAGCAAGAAGAGTGAGGAAGGACCTGCCCTTATTAGAGACAAACAACAAGAGTAGTAAAATAATATCATAACAGCAACTAAAGGCATACGCCCTGCTCTCAATAATAGCATCATTTCTTGAAATGAAGTAACTCAAAATTCTGAATCATGCAACAAGATTTAAAGGTAAAAGGATTTAACCAGAACATTTATTTAACCAGCACATCTCATTTCCCACAAAATATGGTTAAGCAGTGTGATGCTGTAAGTGAGCCTCCTAAGAATTGGGGGTATGTATGAATGTATTAGGTTACTACGTATGAAACATCCAATTTTGTTAAGTTTGACAGTTGGTATCTCTGACACCTCACTTTGATGCTCCTTCTCTTTTATTATTATTGTAAAGATACATCCTCATTCTTTGAAATGCACATTTTGGCTTCTGACTACTTCTCTCTCTATTTTTTTGAGAAGAGTCTCACCCAAGCTAGAGTGCTGTGGCATCAGCCTAGCTCACAACAACCTTAAACTCCTGAGGCTCTTTCCTCAGCCTTCCAAGTAGCTGGGACTACAGATGCCTAGCCCCATGCCTGGCTAATTTTTCTAATTATTGTAGTACAGAGGGGGGTCTCACTCTTGCTCAGGCTGGTCTCAAATACCTGAGTTCAATTATTCTCCCCTTGGCCTCCCAGAGTACTAGGATTACAGGCATGAGCCACTACAGTGTCAGACCTCAAATATTTTTTAAAAGCAATTTTTATGAAACAAGGTAAGTCAAAAATTCATGTTGCTTTTGAATATGAGTTCCATCGTGGAACCAATGCAGCACAGCCGGGTTGAAATATCAACAAAGGGCTGGGGAAGGATGTGGCCAATGAATGCTCATGGTATATTGATGGTTTGAGATGTTACATTCTGGTGATTTTAATCTTGAAAATGAGCCATGCAGGTGACCTAAAACCAAGGGATAAAGATAAGCTGAAAGCTATAGTAGAAGCAAATCCATCTCAATGTATGCATGAATTAGCAGCAATGTTTGACACTATACCAACAATATTGGACCATTTGGAACAATGGCAAGGGTATGGTAAGGAGCTGGACAAACAGGTTCTGCATGAATTAAACAAGTGTCAGAAGAGACATCATCTGTGCTGTCACAACATAAAGATGAATCATTTCTGCCCTGTATTGTTATGTGTGATGAAAAATGGATTGTCTTTTTTGATAATCACAAGCGTTGGATACAGATGAAGTGCCAAAACACAGTCCAAAACTGAAAATTCATCAACAAAAGCAATGGTATCTGTTTGGTGGTCCAGCACTGGTATTGACCACTACAGTTTCATGAAACCTGCTCAGTTGATTACAATGGATGTCTACTGCAACCAGTTGGGTGACATGATAAGGATGCTTTGATTAAGCAGCTAAGATTGGTCAATAGAGACAGGCCAAACCTCTTGTGAGACAATGCTTGACCACATGTCACACAAACAACACTGCTCAAACTACAGAAGCTGGCCTTGGAAACTCTCTGTCATCTGCCATATTCACCAGACCTCATACCAACTACCGCTTCTTCCAGGCTTTGGACTTCTTGCGAGGAAAAATAATCAATTGTCAACAAGCTGTGGAAAACACCTTCCATGATTTCTTTACCACTCAGCCACCTTCACTACTGGCATACACAAGCTACTGTGAAGATGCCAAAACTGTGACGATAGTTCAGGAAGATACTTTGATTAATTGTACTGCTTCTTGTGTGAAATATAATAAACTAAACTTCTGAATCAAAATCAGACACTTCATATTTCATGTCAACTTTGCAGTTGTTTAAGCAGCTAAACTCACAAGAAGTAGAAGGGTATTTTTAAGAAGACTGGAATCCTCAATATGCAACTGGAGCAGAAGATCCTGGTGTGATTTCTTTTCTGATAAATTGCAGGCTTCTTCAGTGATCAGGTTTCATGTTTCACTGCAGCAACTAATGCCAAGTGATTATTTAGGTGCCAGAAAAGAAAGAATATAAAGGGGTATGACTGAAGTACTGAAAATTGCAATTACAGAGGGCACATGAAATTGGTCTATTCCTCCTTTTTATCTGGTTAAACAATACAGGAACAAAAGAATTTCAAGCAGATTTTAATATTAATGAGCTTACCAGAAAAGTAGGATTTCATGTGGCATTTTTAAAAGGGTATTATTCACCCTAGCAAAGGGGAGATAGAGAAAAAGGCTAACATAGGTATATACTTTTAACTGAATAATCAAATTTTAACATTAATGACAAACTCAACAAAATCAAATTTTGCATGATTAGAATCCAAGAACTTTGGGCTAACACTGAAGATTCTACTAGAGGAACACAACAACTATTATTACAAGTAAGGTTGAAAGCAAATTAGCATGGTAGACAAAGTGGCCAATACTGTATGTCAAACAGTGTTCAAGAAAGGAAGACAAGGATAATGGTGTGTTTACAGCTACTTCCCTCAGAAATATTCTCTGAGTTTTGGTTTTTCTTTTGTTTGGATTGCCTTTGCTGGACCCCTTCCTAATTCTCCCTTCCCAAACCTGCATATTCAAATTTGACCTCTCATTCAGATAACTTTCTAAAATTCAGTTTAATCCAGGCAGCAATCTCTGATCTCACTACTAAGAAAGAGCAATCTAGCTGGGCACAGTGGCTCATGCCTATAATCCCAGCACACTGGAAAACCAAGGTGGGAGGATTGCTTGAAGCCAGGAGTTCAAGACCAACTTGAACAATGTAGTGAGACCCTTATCCCTAAAAAAATTTTTTAAATTAGCCAGGTGTCATGGTGGGCACTTGTAGTCTCAACTACTTAAAAGGCTGAGGCAGGAAGATCACTTGAACCCAGAAATTTGAGGATGTAGTAAGCTAGGCTGTTGCCAGGGCACTCTAGCCTGGGCAACAGAGACTCAAAAAAAAAAAAAAGAAAGAAAGAAATTAATACAGTTTTTTCCTTTCTTAAAATGTATGTACATTTTTTTTAAACCAGGGATTGTTCTCTAGCTTGCTTTCCTGTAATTGCTTTACAACTCAGGAGTCATATAACTGATGGTCATAAAGATTCTTAGTTTTCTTCATTGCTCCCACAGACAATGTCACCCTTGGGTAAGGTGACCATATTTTAACATTGGTAAAGAGAGACACCATTGACCGGGGGTGGAGGATAGGGGGGATCGGGGAGGTGGGAGGATGGGGTTGGAGAGGTGTCTTAATTAAAAATTTGGTCTATATGGAGCAACAAAAATTTTCATACAACACAAAAATAGTATTGTAATATATATTATTTTTTAAATTTCAACATAAGTACAATTTATAAATATAATACATTAAATAAAATTATGTATAGGGCGGAGCCTGTGGCTTAGAGGAGTAGGGTGCCAGTCCACCTGGGTGACCTTTCCCAGGAGGGGAGTAGGGAGTTTACATTAGCCTTTTCATTTCCAAATGAAGTTACATTAACCTCTTCATTCCCAAATGGAGTTACATTAACCTTTTCAGCAGCTGAAAATCATATATTCCCTTTCCCTTGTCCTGCCATTCCCTAGCTTGTCGTGCATTCTTTCCAAAAATCTGGACTTTTTTAAAACGCTGTGGGACACAGGACAAATTGTTACCCTTGGGAAACCTTAGGCTAGTTTTTGAGATATCTTCCAGGCCCTGCATTCCAGTCGAAGAGCTAGACCAGCGGCCCATACATATCAAGGAACCAACTTAACTGCTCTTTCAACCCCCATCCAAAAACCAACTCAGCAATAAAGAAATTTTTTCTACACTCCTCTAGGTCTGCCCTTAACCAAGCAAATAGCATACTAAATTGTCTAGGCTTTTGCCTTCCAAACTATGTTAAAAAAAAAAGCCTTTCTCCTCTTGGGGAGATAGATTTGAGACCTTCCTTCAGTATCTTCACATAATGCCTGTGATATTACACTCTTCCTCTGCATTAAACCCTGCTGTCTCATTGTGTTGGCTTCTGCCTGAGCAGTAGGCAATGAACTTAGTAAAGAGGATTGCTTGAGCCCAAAAGTTTGATGTTAAAGTGAGCTATGATCACATTACTGAACTCTAGGCTGGGTGACAGAGTGAGACCATGTCACTATAAAAAGCAGAAAAAGAAACAGCAATCTACTCTGAATCCCTCTTCCATTACTCTCATGCACTAGTTTGTTTTCTGCCTTACAATGTGGATATGCAGTATATTATGAGGTTAGTTTTCCTTTCTAGATTGTAAACATAAAATTCATGATTTATCTCTGTATTTTTTAGATTAATTTCTTATGAAATGTGCAACTGACAAATGTTTACAAGTGTTAAATATGTGTTTAATGAATGGAATAGTTGGAATGGAGTTATATTAATTTCACTTTTTCATATTAGACTCTCTTTGACTAATGTCTCATCTTTTCCAAAGATAAAGATGCAGTTTTTTTTGTTTTGGGGGGTTTTCTTTGCAGTTTTTTGCCGGGGCTGGATCTGAACCTGCCACTTCTGGCATGTGGGGCTGGCGCCCTACTCCTCTGAGCCACAGGCGCCACCCAAAGATGCAGTTTTTATGACTTCGTGGGCTAAGCATCACCAGCATTCAGGGTATAATGCATACATTCCAGATTCTTATGTGAATTAATATTATAAATGTAAGCATATTTTAATGCCATAAGTCTTGCTATTTAGAGAAACCATGTATGAGATCTTTCTGAAATATTTAACTCCCAGCTGAAGTGTTTTACAAGTTGTGATTTTAATACATGGGGGTCATTTGTGTTTTCTTTTATATTTGTATTTTTTAAAATATCTATTTATATACAGTAAATGTCACTCTTTTTAATGTATAGCAGTATATCTTTGTTTTTAGCACTATGTATTTTGACAAGTGCATAGAGTCACACAATCAAAAGACAGAAAATGTCATCACCCAAAAAGTTGCCTCATGTTGTCCCTTTGTTAGCCTGTCCTCTTTGCCCCAACCCTTGGTAACAACTAATCTGTTCCCTGTCCCTACAGTTTTGCCTTTTTTAGAATGTCACATAAATAAAATTAGTATATAGCCTTGTGAGTCTGACTTTTTTCACTTAGCAGAATGCATTTGAGATTCATTTGTATTGTTATGTATAATAGTTCATTCCTTTTAGTGCTATGGAGGTACTATAGTTAAAGGATATTTGGGTTGGCTAGGCGCCTGTGGCTCAAGTGGCTAAGGCGCCAGCCACATACACCTAAGGTGGCGGGTTCGAATCCCCAGCCTGGGCCCGCCAAACAACAATAATGGCTGCAACCAAAAAATGGCCGGGCATTGTGGCGGGAGCCTGTGGTCCCAGCTACTTGGGAGGCTGAGGCAGGAGACTCGCTTGAGCCCAGGAGTTGGAGATTGCTGTGAGCAGTGAAGCCATGGCACTCTACCCAGGGGGACAGCTTGAGGCTCTGTCTCAAAAAAAAAAAGGATATTTGGGTTGTTTCCAGGTTGTGACTATTACCTATTATAAATAAATGCATTATAAATATTCATATACATGATTTTGTGTGAACACATACCTTCATTTTTCTTGAGTAAATATCCAGAAGAAGGATTGTTTGGTTACAAGGTAAATATGTGTTTAATTTCACAAAAACTACCAACTATTTTTCAAAGTGACTGGTACCATTTTACATTCCCATAATGTGTGAGAATTTCTTTGCACTCTTACCAGCACCTGGTAGTATATATTTTGTTTTTAAAAACCATTCTAATGAGTGTGTGGTATTATCTCATTGTGGTTTTAATTTGTATTTTTCTAATTACTGAAGATGTTACACATATTTTCATATACCTATTTGCTATCTACATATCTTCTTTGGTGAAATATATTTTGAAATCTTAAAAGTCTGGTTCTTTGTTTTTTATGGTTTGCTTTTATTTAAATGCCTTCTTTTTTTAAGATGAAGTCTTGTTCTGTTGCCCAAGCTGGAATGCAGAGGCAGGATCACACCTCACTGTAACCTTGAATTCCTAGGCTCAAGTAATCCTCCATCTTCAACCTCCTGAGTAGCTAGAACTACATCATACCTGGATAACTTTTAATTTTAATTTTACTTGTTTGTAGAAGCAAAGTCTCTCTATGTTGCCCAGGCTGGTCTTGAACTCCTGGCCTCAAGCCATACTCCTGCCTCAGCCTCCCAAAATTCTGGGATTACAGATGTGAACCACTACACCAGGCTTATTTAAACACTTTAAAAAATCATATTATTAATTTAATATTAGTAATTCTAATTTTGTAAGAAAATGAGAAAAAAAGATAAGAAAAAAAGAGAATTTAAATCATCCTTGAACCTATAACTAAGAGATGATAGTATTAACATTTTGGTATAGAGTTAATCAATTCTAGGAAATAAATGGAAGGAAAGACAAAAACAAAACATTTTGGTATAGTACTTCCATATTATTATTATTATT
>NW_003852419.1:20980373-20985562 GCF_000181295.1 Otolemur garnettii
CCTGCCTCAGCCTCCCAAGTAGCTGGGACTACAGGCACCCGCCACAACGCCTGGCCATTTTTTGGTTGTAGCCATCATTGTTGTTTGGCGGGCCCAGGCTGGGGATACGAACCCGCCACCTTAGGTGTATGTGGCTGGCGCCTTAGCCGCTTGAACCACAGGCACCGAGCCTTTATGTACCTTTTCTTAGGAAATCACTATTTCAGAAATATAAGAGAGTATACCAAGAAAGAACAAGGAGTCTAGGAAGTGGAGGATGTAGTATAGAGCACAGTGAGAGGAAATTCTGGGATGACAACCATGCCCCAAGCCTCAGGAGGAGTCAGTCCTGATTAGATCAGGAGGACAGGAGACATGGGAGGGAGACCTTCAGAAAAAATTGCTAGATTCTTAGATGGTTTTGTGTTTGGAAAAAATATTACTGGCCTGTTGATGCTTAGAATCTTTATAGAGTCATAATTATGTAAATACTACTGCTGAATTAATCAAAACATTTTTGCCCTGCGATGTTTTTGCCAAGAAGTCCTGCCACATGACATTTAAAGATTATAATGAAACTATAATGAGAGGATGTGGGGAAAGGAAGTGGTAGAGATTGAGTTAAAGGGCTAAATCCTCAATTACCATAACAGGTTGTCAATGTCAAGAAACACTGTTTTAAACTGATAAATCAAGAAAAGGCTGAATGAGCAAATTATTTAACCACAAAGAGGTAAATAGCAGATGAAATAGCTAAAAGTAGCAGGTTGGAGAGTCGTGTGGGTAAGAAATGGAGCAGAGGTACACTATTTTTCTATCTAAGTCTTTTAATAATTAATTTTTAAAATACCATGTGTTGGGTGGTGCCTGTAGCTCAGTGAGTAGGGCACTGGCCCCGTATACCCAGGGTGACGGGTTCAAACCTGGCCCTGGCCAAACTGCAACAAAAAAAATAGCTGGGTGGGCATTGTGGCGGGCACCTGTAGTCCTAGCTACTCGGGAGGCTGAGGCAAGAAATTCACCTAAGCCCAATAGCTGGAGGTTGCTGTGAGCTGTGCTGCCACAGTGCTCTACAGAGGACAATAAAGTGAGTCTCTGTTTCTAAAATAAATAAATAAATAAAATAAAATACCATGTGTAAGCCAGGCACAGTGGTGCGTGCCTTTAGTCTAGCTACTCCGAAGGCTTGTATAGTTGGGACAGGAGCACAGGAATTTCCAAAAACCAAACAAAAAAACAAACAAATCCCACCATGTACATATATTACTTTGATTTAAAATAATTTAAAAATATTTGTATATCTGTTCAGGTAGAATTGAAATTATTAGATCAAAGACTAACTTTTTTAAGGTTTTTGCTATAAACTGTAAAATTGTCCTCCAATGCTGTAATTAATTACACTCTCACCAGCAGTATGTGATAGTACCTGTTTTTCTATGTCCTTGCTAACGTAGATTATTTTTTTAAAAATCTTTGAAGGCTATGTTAACCAGTTTGATGAAAATATTTCAAATTGTATATGAAAACACCACACTGTACCCCATGATTGCATTAATGTACACAGCTATTATTTATAAAAAAAAAAGAATGGAAAAAAAATCTTTGCCAGTTGTCTAGGCAAAAAAAAAAAAAGTTCTCACCATTGATTAAAATGTGTTTTCTTTTGTAAGTAGGTCCTGCATGTAGCTAAGGTTAAGTGACATTCTCTGTTTGCTTCTTGTTGAGTTTCTAGATTAATGCTTGATGAAATTACCAATCTTCTATATAAACACCTATATTTACATGGAGATTCTATACTTAGAGAGAATGCCAAAATTGTCTTCATTGTGAAGTAACAGAAAACATAAGATATCCCAAGCTGAATTATTTATCTGCTTGTCCAAAACAGTGTCTTTTGACTTCTCTATCTCTATGAATAGCCCCTGATAATTTTTGACTCTTTCCTCCATATTTAGCCAGTCATATAATTAATTAAAGTTGACTCTGCTCAGACTCTCATACCTGTTGCATTATTTCTATTCTCACTTCTAACCACTCCAGTGTTGCTTTTGCTTTCAGGAGAATTTTGATAGATATTTCCAAACGAATTATTTTTAATTTCATTAATCTTT
Organism: Otolemur garnettii; assembly: GCF_000181295.1. Lineage (NCBI taxonomy): Eukaryota > Metazoa > Chordata > Mammalia > Primates > Galagidae > Otolemur > Otolemur garnettii. The sequence goes on from NW_003852419.1 coordinate 20,982,464, forward strand.
TTTTTTTTTAGCAACAAGATCTTGCTCTGTTATCCAAGCTGGAGCACAGTGGCATGATCATAGCTCACTGTGACCTCAACCTCTTAGGCTCAAGTGATCCTCCTGCCTCAGCCTCCCAAGTTGCTGGGACTATAGGCTCACACTACAGAGCCCAGTTATTTTTTTTTTTTATTCTTTTATAGAAATGGGGGTCTCACAATGTTGCCCAGGCTGGTCTTGAATTCCTGGTCTTTCATAATCCTCTTGCCTTGGCCTCCCAAAGTTATGGTATTACAGGCATGAGACACCATGCCAGCCCCTTCCAAAGGATTTTATATGAATTTATAGCAGTCTTCAAACTGTCAAGAATAATTGACATTAACTTTTTTTTACCAATCTACTATGTGACAAATGGATGGCACGTCATTGTTATTTTGAATTGTATTGCTTATGTATGTAGGCAAAAATACATTCTTGGTTACACGGACAGGCTAATGTCAGTGTGCTAGCAATGCCAATGTTTTGCTTAAAGCCTTTACAATGGAAGACAGGGAGGAAAGGGGCTGAAATGGAGGCTAAAGCCATCATCATTATGTTCATTTATGATTTTTGGGGTTTATACCTTTCTCTACCCTAAGACTAATATTTCATGTGTGTTGTTTTGTTTTGTTTTTTACTTTTCAAAACATTGAAATAACAAAAGTAGAGAGAATAGAAAAATTTCATGTATCTATCATACAGTTTTAAAAATTATGAAGTCTATGACTGGTCATGTGGCTCTTACCTATAATCCCAACACTTTGGGAGGCTGAGGCAGGAAGATGACTTGAGGATAGGAGTTTCAGATCAACCTGGGCAACATATTGAGACCTTGTCTCAAAAGCAAACAAACAACAACAAAAAACCCCACCCCATCTCTTTAAAAAAATTAGTTTGGCATGGCGGTACATGCCCAGCTTGGGCAACAGATTGAGATTTTGTCTCCAAACAAAAATTATTAACAATCTATATTTTTGTTTTATTTATTCTATATCTAATTATTTTTCTAAATTTTTCTAAGGAAAGTTCAGGTATCATACCATTTCATTTATCTATACTTTAATACATTTCTGTAATTTGTTGACATGTAACATACGTATTAAAGTGTATAGCTCAATTTTCACAAAATGAAAACACTCATATGACCATGTTCCATATCAAGAAATAGAACATTACCAATGCTTCGGACATCCCTTTTCATCCTCTCTGAGTATCTATCAAAAGTTAAGCACTATTTTGACTGCTATCAGCTTTAATTAGTTTTGTGTGGTTTTGATCTTTATATGCATAGAACTGCATTACAAACTTTACATATATAAATGGTATCATATTGTTTGATGTCATTCAACATTGTTTTTATGATTCATTCATATGTAGTTTGTTCATACATTATATGAACAAATATACTTTTTGTATATATACAAATATAATACTATAGAGTATTTACATACTATGGAGAATAGAAAGAGTACTTCATTGTATAAATATTCCATAGGTTTTAACTATACTATTGATATTTGGGTTGTTTTCAATTTTTGGCTATTGAAAGTAGTGCTGCTATGATCACTCTTGTACAAGTCTTTTGCTGCACATACAACTTCCTTTCTGTTGCGTGTACACCTAGGAGTTGCTTCGTTGGATTATACACTCTGCTCATGTTCAGTTTTCGTAAATTCTTTCAGTTTTCTAAAATGTTTGTACCAAGTTAGACTCCCACAAGCAGTATGAGGGCTTTAATAGTTCCTCATTCTCAACATTTGGTGTTGTTAGCAGTAAATTGGAGTCTCTGGAAAATAGATTCTGAGGAGATTATCAGGCAGAAATTTTATAAGGAGGTGCTCTTGGGACCAACACATGTAGAAGGGAAGGGGCAGAGGCAAAATCGGACAGAGGCAGAAGTTGAGCTGTGATGCAATTTCAAACCGTGCTCCACCTATCCCCATGGAGAGCTGATCCTTTTGCATAACCCACACCTTGCCCACCATGGTATACTGTTTGTATCTATTATATTAGCACTAGAAGCTGATGCTTGAGGTTGGCTGAAGTGAACTAGTCAAGTCATTTTGTCTCCTGGTTGTTCAGTGCCTCTTCTTAACATGCACTCTTCATGCCCACTTTGTATCCACTCCCATATGGCCACCTTTCCCTAGACTTCCTTGTCCCTGATTTTCCAATCTTTTTCCAGGCTCTGAGTAGCTACTCAAGCCCTTTGCCAATGCTTATGACTCTGTGTATATTCTAACCTCAGATTATTTTTTTTCTTTCTACACAATGTAGATAAGTATAAGGAGACAAGTATTTATTGAACCTACTTAGTGGTTCAGTACCAGACTATCTACTCAAGTCCCATTAAGTAAAAATCTTTGTGGGTGAAACCCAGGCATCAGTGCATTTATTTAAAAAGTTTTTCAGGTGATTCCATCATTCATCCAAAGTGTGCTCAGTTGTTCAGCTTCCTGTTAATACTCGAAAGACAATGGTTCTCAAACTTTATTGTGTATTAGAATCAATTGATCAGTTTATTTAAAATGCAGATTCTGAATCCTCGCCCCCCATAGATTCTGATTCAGAGGACTGAGTAAGGTTGGTCCTCTTTGCATTTTTAATTCACCTGAGTGTAGGTGATTCTGATGAAAGTGGATCAAAGAGCTAAGTCTTTGGGAAGTATGGAAAACTCTAATATTGGTTCTTGCTTTCAAGGAACTTAAATCTCATAAAGAACAATGTATTTTAATTGGTGGCAGGAGGAATTTTAGCAAAGAGTATTGAAAAATCATCACTAAATGATTTTAGAAATTGAATAATCCACTATCCACTTAGATGACTTAAATAAAATCTATACTTGAAAAGGGATGGTCTATAAGACATTAAATAAGCCAATGTTTAAAATGCTCTATAATTGATTTGACTTTTTAAAAAGCTAGGCTATGCCAGGTGCAGTGGCTTACACCTATAATACCAGCACTTTGAGAGGCTAAGGCAGGAGGATCACTTGAGACCAGGAGATTGAGACCAGCCTAGAAAACAAAATGAGTCCCTGTCCCCTGCTCCAACCCATGTCTCTAAAAAAAAAAAAAAAAA
>NW_003852419.1:20985915-20987271 GCF_000181295.1 Otolemur garnettii
AAATAAAAACCAGGCTATACTATAGAAAATGTTCTCAAAAGAATCAGCCAAATTAAAATTACAGATGGCTCTTCGCTATCTTTAGATACATGTTTTAACATTCATGTGGAGCTCTCTTTTCTGCTAAAGCCCGTAGACAACTGGCAGTAGCAATTTTCACTGTCTGGAGCACAGCCTCTCTAACTTGACATGCATGAGAATCACCTAGAGTTCTCATTTAAATGCAGATTAAGATTCAGTAAGTCTGGGCTACAGCCCAAGATCCTGCATTCCTAACAAGCTCCCAGGTGATGCTGATGCAGGTGGTCTGGGACTCATACTTAGAGTGGCTAAGTTCTATGGGCTCCTATCCTTCCCCTTCAGCCACCACTTCACCTTACAACAAATTCTGTCCCACTTTGGTCCTTTGGGCTAAGCCCGAGAAGATGTTCAAATCTGAGTGGTTAAGTGATCCCAATCCATGTTCTGCCTTGAAAGTTAGAATGAGGACTTAAAGAAATGAAAAATTAAACTATAGTCAAGTGCAGACTTCAACAACAGTTACAAATTTTAAAAAAGCAATCAACACTCTACATGTTAATTCAGATTCTTCACATCCATTGACTTTAGCAGTATTGAAGTAATTCCTTGATCTCTTGTTAATTAACAAGATTTAAAAAGAAATCTCACTGGAAATGATGTGTTAAACAACTTCTCTGTTGACATAGCAAATAAAATTCTTTTAGAAAGCAATTTAGTAGCCTGTATCAAGAAACATTAAATTTGTTTATGCCAGAATTATTTTAATGCTCAATCTCATATTCTTATTCCTGATAACTTATAGTAAATAATTTACCTAAACAATAGATAGCTGCTAAACATTTGCCACATGCTTCTCGCTGTAATAGATGGTAGACTAGTTCATAGTCAGGAATACACCCACTTTTCATGAAGACATTTATTTCAGTATTAACAAAAATGAAAAACTTGGGAAATGAAATATTCAACAGCTGGCTAAATTTTGACATAACAAGTCAAAGGGATAGTTTGAGACACTAAAAGTGGTGTGTAGATTATAAAATTGTGTGCAAAATGTATATAAAAATACTATTGAAGTAAAAAAGAAAGAAAGAAAAGTTGAGGTGGGATTTTAAATATTTAGCATTGTTATAATATTTTGATAAATAAAATGTTGCCTTAAAAAACTTATTTGAGGGCTCGGCACCTATAGCTCAACCGGCTAAGGCACCAGCCACGTACACCTAAGGTGGCGGGTTCGAATCCCCAGCCCAGACCGGCCAAAACGACAATGACGGCTGCAACCAAAAAATAGCCGGGTGTTGTGGCGGGCGCCTGTGGTCCCAGCTACTTGGGAGG
>NW_003852419.1:20987748-20998720 GCF_000181295.1 Otolemur garnettii
AAAAAAAAAAAAAACTTATTTGAAAAACCATCACACACACAAATGTGTAGTGGGATCAGATATAATAAAAGTTCATTTCATTTCTTTAGCTATTGATGCAACTTTTAAAAACTGTCATCTTATATGAACAAAAAAAATTTTGTCCTTTCCTATCTTTATGCCTGCTTATCCCTATCATTGAATGCAGTTGGGAGATGTTAGAGCTTACCAGTGGTTTACACTGTCAACTTTACAGTGTAGAAAATAAGAGTTTCCTCAACAGAGTGGCAATCTTTTGCAGATATTTTATAATTGCATTAGCCATGCCAATGCCATGGATTCTATAAGACTAAAACCAGGCAGTACGTCATCTTTCATTTTTGCTTTGATGTTTGGTCCTATTTTTCTTATATTGAAAAGTTTGGGGATATTAGATATTTAGTTTTAAATGTCAACTTGTTTATATTCAAGTTTACTCAATGCTGTAATCCCTAATAATTCTTTTTTTTTTTTTTTTTTTGAGACAGAGCCTCAAGCTGTTGCCTTAAGTGATTCTCTTGCTTCAGCCTCCCAAGTAGCTGGGCCTACAGGCACCTGCCACAATGCCTGACTATTTTTTGGTGGTAGTTGTCATTGTTGTTTGGCAGGCCTGGGCTGGATTCGCCTACCAGCTCTGTTGTATGTGGCTGGTGCCTTAGCCTCTTGAGCCACAGGCACCAAGCCCCTAATAATTCTTTATGTTCAGTAGGTTCTCAGGTCCAAAAGCATAATTTAGGGAGGGAGTTGGGGTGAGGGGGCACCCTTTGCAGGAAGATCTTGGTAAGCAAAACCTGTTCTTTGAAGTTGGTGAGTGGATACAGACCACAGCAGCTGGTGGGAGATGAATTGCCTCAAGGCAGGAGTGGAGAATGCAGAAAGGGAAAAGAGGGTTCAGGGGAATGAAGTGAGGGGTCCTGTAGTAGCCCCTCATTCTTGCTTTTGCAGGGCAAGAATGCTTTTGTAGAAAAAGACCTCCCTTCTTTCCTTCTAAGTTCAATACCTAGGTCAATGAAATAAACTGACAATGAGCAGGTTAGCACCAGGGAAAGTATATGAATGTATTGCATATGTGGGATGTGAATTCACGTTCACATTCAAAACAATGTGAATACCCAAAATACCAGTGAGAATTGGGAGTTTATATACTGTTTTCATAAGAGAAAGGAGAGGAAGGATATAGGTAACTTAGGGGAAAGTAAATAATCTGGGGGAAAGAATGGGCCCTTAGAAGAACAGATGTGAGATATAATAGTTTATCTGGGACAGTTTATCTGGGCATGGTATCTACTTGTAGTCTCCTGTCCTATAATAAGAGTCAATCTTCCCTGGTTGATGAAAGTCCCAGGGAGATATTAATGACAAAGTTCCTTTTGGAAGCTCTGTCTATAGGCAGATAAAAGGAGTTCAGATAAAAGCTTTTCCTTGCATTTGCTGTTTTTCAAGTGCCTTCACCTCAAAATAATCAGTATACCAATGTGGCATACTTTGGGGCAGCATATCTCAAACTTCTTTGCTTTTGTTTTTCTGAGTCTAGAAAATATTATTCCTTTTCTTGGACACACCTGTCCCCACCAAGAAGATTGAGAAACAAAGAAACAAAGATTTTATATAATGACAGAGGCACTGTGGCAGGTCTGGCCCCCAAGGAGCAACCTGGAATATGTGCAGGAAGTCAGGAACAAGGCTCAGGGAGGCTGCCCTGAAAACAGTCAATTTTTATTCTCCTCATCCTTTTAGTTACATAAGACTTGCCAGGATTGTGAATAGACAAAGACACACAGAACTAGTAGGACTGAGGATATCATAAGCCTATCAATAGAGATTTTCTGAAGGTTACTGAGAAACATTCCTGCTGACTGCTGAAGAAAGCCTGCTCCTATACTCAGAGTCATGGTGATCCCAGTTCCTTCTGGGTAACACAGATATGGATGAGGCTGGCTCCTTTCTTTACAGTGCCTCCTGTGTTGGCTTCCTCTTTATGCTCCTTGGACACACAGAGGGGAAGATAGGTGGGGCTGTGTACATATTCATTTCTCATGGAGGAAGTGGCTGTTCAGTGACCTTGTAAAAGCCCAATGCTAATGTATTACAGCAGGTGGCAGCCTTTCCCTAGGAGAGAAGGAAGAGCCTTTCCTAATCCAAAACTGGTATGGGATGTATGGCTTTTCTTTGATATGTCAGGGGATTTATCTAGGTCCTGAAGTTGAGAATGGCTTTGTCACAGTGCGAAGAGGAGCAGGGACCCTGTACATTGGAAAAGCAGGTGTAGACTCACTTCCGTAGCACGGTCCCACAGCTGCTGGCTCTGAGTAACTCAGTGGTTGCCATCAGGGAGCCTGGCCAAGACCAGACACTACCAGATGTCTCTGAACAAGGGGCCACAGGGATTCACAGAACTGCCCCAAATACACAGAATCAGAGCACATCAAGAATTGTGCTGCTTAAAAATTAAATCAAAATAAATTTTATAAAAGAACATATTGTGAGGGAGGACATTTGATTGTAGAAAGTACCCCTTTTTACATTCCAGATCTGTAAAGCAGCTTTTAAACTAATTTGCCAAATGTGTGTGTGGTATTTTTTCAAAAGATGATTAAGTTATTTGCCTTTAAATTGGCAGAGAGCCTAGTAGAAGAAATGTTAGACTTGACAGAGAAACTTAACACTGGAAATACAGAGGATGCCAAAAAAAGGTATACACGTTTAAGAAAAGAAAAAAAAAACTGTATAAATTTGTGATACTCAATATATACTGATAACATTTGTTATATTGTATCTTGCAATTGCAGAAGTCAAATGTGACTCGAATATTACAAATTTAATACAGTTTTTTCTTTCTTAAAATGTGTATACCTTTTTTTGGCATCCTCTATATATCTGGTTTGTTTGTGCTTTCTTCACTTTTTTAGAAATAGGATCTTTCTCTGCTACCCAGGCTGAAGTGCAGTGGCATGATCATAGCTCACTGTAACCTTTAATTCCTGGCTTCAAATAATCCTCCCACCACAGCCTCCCAAAGTGCCAGGATTATAGGCCTGAGCTACTGCACATAGCCTATTTCTGCATTGTTAATGGTAGAGTTGTACTTACCATTTATCAACATGTATATAAAAGCTATGTATATAGAAAATGATGTTGGCTCGGCACCCGTAGCACAGTGGTTATGGCACCAGCCACATACACTGAGGTTAGCGTTTGAACCCAGCCTGTGCCAACTGAACAACTACAACAAAAAAATAGCTGGGTGTTGTGGTGGGTGCCTATAGTCCCAGCTACTTGGGAGGCTGAGGCAAGAGAATTGCTTAAGCCCAAGAGTTTGAGGTGGCTGTGAGCTGTGATGCCACAGCACTCTATTGAGGGCAACATAGTGAGACTCTGTCTCAAAAAAAAAAAAAAGAAAGAAAGAAAAGAAAGTGTTAGTCAAAATGTAGTGTGGCCAGGCCTAGAGGCTCACATTTATAATCCTAGCACTTTAGGAAGCCAAGGTAGGAGGAATTGCTTGAGGCCAGGATTTAAAGACCAGCTTGAGCAAGAGCAAGACTCTGTCTCTACGCATTAACAAAAAAATTAGCTGGGTGTGGTGATGTATGCCTATAGTCCCAGCTACATGGGAGGCTGAGGCAGGAGGATCACTGGGAGCCCAGGAGTTTAACGTTGCAGTGAGCTATGATGATGCCACTGTACTCCAAGCCTAGGTGACAGAGCGAGATCCCGTCTTGGAAAATAAAACAAAATTTGGTATAAATGAGGCGACATTTACTAAAGTCCCTATAGATGGAACTACTTTGTGGCTAAAGGAAATAGGGTTAATTAGATAGGGATAGGAGGAGACAGAAATCAAAGAACCAGCTGTGACTATTGGAATCAATTACAATTAAATTAAACTAAAACTAAAAGTTCAATTCCTTAGTTGCACTGGTCACATTTCAAGAGCTTAATAGCCACATGTAGCTAGTGGCTACCATATTGGACAGCACAGATTTCTGTGAGTAAAATTTACTTTAAAGCCACTTTCCCCTAAGGCTGTGTCACATAATTGTCTTTCTGACTGAAGAAGGCATCATGCCAGTTCTAATAGAGTAACAATGATCCCTTGTTAGTCAGGATGTGAGCCACTTCCTTCCCTCTAAAGCAGAATCTGCTGTCTGCACAAGGGAAGTTGGTTTCTCAGAAGCTCACCTTTGTAGAAACATGTCTATTTGGGGGAAAAATATGAAGTACAGTATTCTTATTTTACTAGAAGACTAGAAGAATATATGGGAAATGCTGTTTTTTCTAGATGGTGAGATTGTAAAAAATTGTTTTTCTGTTCATTTGTATTCTGTACTTTTTTACATAAATATGTATAATAAAATTTTAAAAATTAGATACTGGCTGGGTACAGTGGCTCACACCTGTAATCCTTGAGCTTAGGAGTTCAAGACTAGCATAAGCAAGAGCGAGATCTCATCTCTACTAAAAAAATAGGTGTTAAAGTGGGTGCCTGTAGTCCCAGCTACTCGGGAGGCTAAGGCAAGAGGATGGCTTGAGCACAAGAGTTTGAGGTTGCTGTAAGCTGTAATGCCATGGCACTCTACCCAGAGCAACAGGGTGAGATTGTCTCAAAGAAAAAAAATCAGATACTAGGTCATAGAAATTGTGAATTGGCTTTTTGTTAATATGCTTTTGATAATATAGTAAATGCTTTTGTACTCGTAGCAAATAAAATATTTTTGAGTACTAAATACTTTAAACAATAGCAGAGGAAGTGTGGAATTTAATTATATGGTTAAAAAGGATAATGCCTGGGTACTCAGTCATTCTCTGAACATCAGGATTCATTTATTTGGGGTTGATGGCCCCCATCTTATGTCACACAGTTCAAAGTGAAGCTCAGTCTGCTAGACAATAAACAGGGAAAGGCTGTGAATCATAGTATTACTTTTATCATCAGTTAGCAGCAAACATCTTTAAAAATAAATAAACTGGGGCGGCACCTGTGGCTCAAAGGAGTAGGGAACCAGCCCCATACACCAGAGGTGGCGGGTTCAAACTCGGCCCTGGCCAAAAACAAAGAAACTAAAAAAAAGAAAAGAAAAGAAAAAAGTTTGGAAAAAAAGAAAAGGATAAACTTGGTTGGGGCAGGGGAGAGAGGGAGAAAAGGGATCTTTTCAAACCATAGCATCTGTTGTTTCTTGTTCCAGGTGAGACTCATTAAATAGAAGCCAAAGTTATGTTGTAAATGTAAACAATTTGGAGGCAGAAAAAAAGGCTGAGAACTAAAAAAATAAAAAAGGCTGAGAACTGATCAGTAATTGCCAAAGTTCTTTTCTCTTCCAAAATAGTAAGGTGTTGTGATAGTTTATATAATTTTTAATATATTCTTTATATACTTTTTTGGTGTACATACTTCATTATAGACTTTTAGAAAATTATGTACTTTTAAATTTATATATATTTCAAAGTTTTCTTTCATTAAATTTGTGTGCTGCCAAAGATTGTCTTTGTATACATTTAGTTAAATCTCCAGATGAGTCCACTGTAAAATGCTAGCTGAATGAAATAGTAGCCAAAAATGTTTTCAAATATCTAAGTATCCTGAGTGAGTATAGTATACAGAATCACTCACTTTAATGGCCAAATAAAGGAATTTTAAGTACAACAGATAATTCAGAGGAAGAATCAAGTGATAATACAGCACTAAAGACTCAAGAATTTACCCGCTCACACATACCTTTCACTTCCTGCTTTCTTTAACAGTGTAATTTCAGTGGGGTGACTATAATCTTAAAGCTAAGGAAAACAAAAGACATGTGAGTTCCCAGCAATCATCTGTCTAGGCAGATAGTTGGACATGAGAAAGAACGAACTGAAAAAGGGCAGCAGTCTCATTGCACAGGTGGTGCTTGCAGCTGCAAGGCCTTGGGTCAGACAGCCCTTCTCAGAAACACAGAGAAATAGTCAGCCTTGTATGTTGCACTCATTCTCTGCAAGAGGACAGACCTGGCAGCCTTAAAAAGGAAGAGTCCTGGAATCAAACCAGGCTCCTTTGTGTTTCCTGTTTGAGAGCAAAATATTGCAATCAATCCACTTTTAAAAAATTACATATACGAACACATACGTATGTACATTTTATATTGCCTGTTGAGGTCAAATAATCCACCTTCCCAACTAAATATCTTTGAAGATGTCTCAGAGTTACCCATTTGTCTCCTCCGTTCTGCTTTCATAGTCAGATAATATTTCAAATAGCTTTTCTTTTTGCTTGATGGAAAAAACCAAGCTAGGGTCACTGATCTGACCCTGTAATATGTTTACTCTTGGTCTCACACAGCACTTCTAGTTTAATAAATAAGGCTGCATTTAGGCTTTGGTTTACAGAGTTAGTTTACAAGAATATCCTTCACTCCATTTTATTTCTACTCTCTGACTTTTCATGGATGTGTGTTTTACTTAAGTGTTCCCAGAGGCCTGGAAGGACTGGCTCGATGGAGGAGTCTTGAATTGCTGCTCACACAGCTGTTTACATGAATTATCTCAAAAAAAAAAAAAAAAAAGCAAGCAGGGAAGCAGGGACTGGATCCCATTTGTGGGATGAAAAAATTCAATAAAGAAAGATAGGATTTATATCTTTTGTTTTCTTTTAGATTTTGTGTAAAGACTTGCACTAATCACCTTTGTGATCAGATTACTGTACATGATCGTCTATGAGATCTGACAATTAAGTTTGCAAGCTCACTGTCAAAAAAGTGCTACATGCCTCATTGCTGAATATCATTACAATTGCCTTCAAAGCACCAGTGCCTAGACCACTCTTCAAAGTAATTTTGGAACTCTTTCTAGAATGGCTATCAAAGCTGTCATATTACCCTCGATGCCCTGAATGTCATCAAAATGTCTTCTTGTCAATATTTCCTTTATCTTTGGGTAAAGAAAAAAGTTACTGGGAGCCAGATCAGGTAAGTAGGGAGGGTGTTCTACGTTGTTTGTGTACTGGCTACAAACTCCCTCACAGACAGTGCCATGTGAACTGGTGCATTGTTGTGATGCAAGAGCCATGAGTTGTTGGTCAAGATTTTCTGTTAAGATTATCCTAACTAGGACCAGGCACAGTGGCTCACACCTGTAATCCCAGCATTCTGGGAGGCCAAGGAAGGTGGATTACTTGAGCTCAGGAATTCAAGACCAGCCTGAGCAAGAACTTCTCTAAAAAACAACTGGGCATTGTTGCAGGTGTTGGTAGTCCCAGCTACTCAGGAGGCTGAAGCAAGAGGATTGCTTAAGCCCAAGAGTTTGAAGTTGCTGCGAGCTATGATGTCACAGAAATCTACTGAGGGCAACAAAGTGAGACTCAAAAATAAAATTTTTCCTAACTAAAAAACAACAGCAACAAAACAACAACAACAAAAACATTTTCCTAACTGTTTCTATATCGATGTTTACTTGGTCTACTATGCTTCTAATAGTCAGTTGATGATTTTGATATACAATTCAACAAATTTTTGCATTTTTTTGGTCATTACTAGCCACCTTGACCTCTCTTCATCAGTAATGCTTTCTCTCCCCTCAGGAAAATGTTTAATCTATTTGTACACTGCTATTTTCTTTATGGCATTATCCCCATAAACTTGGACTAACATGTACCTGATTTCACTTCCACTCTTTCCAAGTTTAACAAGAAATTTACTATTTGCTCTTTTCTCTAATTCAAGCTCCAACATTCTTGTGATTGCACACAAAAACATGCAATAACACAGTGAATGCCACCCAGCAAGACACTGCCACACATCAACACAAACACAGCTGTGAGACACTGATATACCAGGGTTATGAAACCTTACTGAGTTGTTTGTACAGTGCTGCCAACGTGAGCACATGGTGGCAAGTTCAGGAACTTAATTGGCAGATCTCTTATATGAGCATTTTTCTTGTTTTATTTTACTCTATTATTTTCCTTCTTTATCACCAGCATTGACAGCTACTCTGATGTATTTAATATGTGTCTGGATATGTATGTATCCCTGAGGTTTTTGTTGTTGTTGTTATTCTTGTTTGTTTGTTTTGGAGACAGAGTCTCAAGCTGTAACTTTGGGTGGAGTGCTATGATGTGGCATCATAGCTCACAGCAACCTGCAACTCTTGGGTTCAAGTGATCCTCTTGCCTTAGTTTTTCTATTTTTTTAGTAGACACAGGGTCTCACTCTTGCTCAGGCTGGTCTTAAACTCCTGAGCTCAAGCAATCTACCCACCTTAGCCTCCCAGAGTGCTAGGATTACAGACATGAGCCACTGTGCCCAGCCTTTTTCAGTTATTTTCTATATAATATCTTATGAATGTATGTGTTTTGATTTTGTAACATCTAATGGCTCTCATTCTGTTACTTCTTTATGCAACACTGTTTTAAAGATCCATCCACGTTCATTTATGCACAGAAAGCTCATTTCTTCTAACTACTGTATACGATTCCATATTATGTATCTGATATTCTTTTTTGTTGTTGTTTTGTTTGGTTTTGTTTTTGATACAGAGTCTCAAGCTGTCACCCACGGTGAAGTTCCGTGGTATCATAGTTCACAGCAACCTCCAACTCCTAGGCTCAAGCATTCCTCTTGCCTCAGTTTTTCTCTTTTTACTAGAGATGGGGTATCACTCTTGCTCCAGCTGGTCTCGAATCTGTGAGCTCAGGCATTCCACTTGCCTTGGCCTCCCAGAGCACTAGGATTACAGGCGTGAGCCACTGCACCTGGCCTTGTATCTGATACTCTTAACATCCATGGCCCTAGTGATGGACCCCCCCCACACAATAGTCTCTAACTTTCTTATACTACAGACAGCCCCATGGGAAACACACATCCTCAAAAACTTGAATAGAAAGGGATTGCTAGATCATTGGTTGTGCATGTGTGTGCACACATACACACAACACAATGAAATATTGCCAAAATGCTCTGTAGAATACCTTTATTTATGTACAGTCGCAGCAGCAGCACATGAGGGTTTCCGTTTCCCACATCTTTGCCAAAAATGCTAAGATTGCTCAGCTATCTAATTTTTACAACTCTACTGGGTGTTAGGTGGTATCTCAAATGATTTTAATTTATATTCCACTATTTACTAGTGACACTGAACTTCTTTTTAACCCTTCTTAGGCATTTGGGTTTTCACTTCTGAAAACTGTCTATTCATATTTGTTGTAAATGTTTCCATTAGGTCCTTTTTCTGATTTATAGGAATTCCTTATATACTAGTCCTCCATTATGCATGGTTTCACTTTCTAAAGTTTTAGTTACCCACAGTCAACTGCAATCCAAAAGTATTAAATGGGAAATTCCAGAAATAAACAATTCATAAATTTTAAATTCCATGCCATTCTGAGTAGCGTGATAAAATCTTACGTGTCCCACTCCATCCTGCCCAGTATGTGAATTCTCCCTTTATGCAGTATATCCATGTTGTAGAGGCTACCCACCCATAGTCACTTGTAGCCCCCTCAGTTATCAGATGACTATCAAGATATTGCAGTGCTATCATATTTTTATTATTATTCCATTTATTATGAGTTATTGTTAATCTCTTACAATGCTTAATTCATAAATTAAACCTTATCATAGATATTTTTGTTCTGGAAAAAACATAGTGCATATAGGGTTTGGTACAATCTGAGATTTCAAGCATCCACTGGGATTTTTTAGAATGTAGCCCCCATGGATAAAGGAGACTATCCTATACGCTAGGTTTTAATTCTTTGATTTGAAATAATTATCTTCTAAATGTTTCCTTTTTGGAAATGAGCAAATGTTTGCCCATATGATGGCCTTCATTAAACAAAAGTCCTTAATTTTGGTGCAATCGGATCTGTCAAAATGTTCTTATGCCTTGTGCTCTTTGAGTCTGATTTATAAAATTGTTTCCCATCACAAATTCTCAAATATATTCTATAGGTTCATCTATTAGCCTTATCATTTTATAGCTTTACAAAAGGCCAAGTAGCTACTAAAAATATGTGATTATAATTATTGGGTATCATTAACACTGTGTAAGACTTACTGGCCACATTGTGTAAGACAGTACTGGCCAGTACTGTTCCTGTTATAGGAACTTAACAAATAAATAAATCGTTTCAGCTTCCCCCCCCTTTTTTTTTGACAGAGTCTCACTCTATTGCCCTTGGTAGAGTGCCATCACGATGTCATAGCTCACAGCAACCTCAAACTCTTGGGCTTGAGCAATCCTCCCTAGTAGCTGGGAGTATGGGTATGTACCATCAAGCCCAGCTAGTTTTTCTATTTTTAGTAGAAACAAGGTCTCACTCTTGCTCAGGCTGATCTCCAACTCCTGAGCTCAAGCAATCTACCCTCTTCATCATCCCTGAGTGCTAGGATTATAGGCATGAGGTGCTGTACCTGGATCTATTTCAACTGCTAACCCTGTTTCTCTTTTAGTGAATTGAATAACCCCTCTGGTGCAGATTGTGTGGTAGCTGAAGAGGCCAGAGAGCCCTTTCTGCTCTAGGCATCAGTACGTTATCAACGTGCCATCTCTCTGCTGTCACTCTAGTCCAAGCCATCATCATTTTGTGCCTGGACTTCTGTAGTAACCTCTATTTGGCTTTTTTCATCCATTTTCAACCCTGGTACCAGAGTAGTAGAGCTCAGAAGAGTGCTGGCATGTAGTAAGTACCAAGAGATGTTAGATATTATTATTAACAGCAGTAGCAACATCATTAATATAGAGCTTATGCTTATAAATACTTAAAATAGTTATAAAAGAAAATGTGTTCTGTGTCTATAGTATGCATTGTACTGTTGTACTGGTTAAACGTTATCAAAAAAACCTGTGTTATTTCAACCCTGATTTTTTATGAATCTTTTGCTTTACTAAATTCAGACTAACAACCTGTCTCCAGCCATTATTGTCTACCATGATCTCAAGATCATCATTTTGGCTTGGCGCCTGTGGCTCAAGCGGCTAAGGC
>NW_003852419.1:20999344-21007161 GCF_000181295.1 Otolemur garnettii
AAAAAAAAAAAAAAAAATCAACCTCTGATTTTAGCATACTTTCAATTATTATTTGCCTTTTTTTCATAGATGTCAAATGTACTATACAAGTCAAGGTCTAGTCAGGAGATAACACCACAATAATCTGAACAGGGAAGTTTAATATAAAGTATATTAACTAGAAATGGGATTAACTACTAAGGGATAAAGAGAACTCTAAAGAATATAAGAATGGTGGATATAGGGAGCAACTACTACTTTCACAGCCAATGTTCCTGAAATTTGTTTTTCATTTTTTTCCCCTATAAGGAAACTTTTTAAACATAATTCCTCACCTTATCACCACCACGACCCACCCCCCAGTGCTCCATGAAACTTTAATACTACAGATGCATTGTATGTGTGTGTACTTTGGCCCTTGGTGGGAATAACCTAAGATTGTTTCACACACACTCCCCACCAAGAACCAGTTTTTACTTCCACTTATCTATCACAGAGCTAAGCTGAGGACTCAGACAAGGAACAAATTTAGAAAAGCCCTCTCTTTCTCAAGGCTGACCTCACTGGAGAGGATGGAGCTCTCACCCACTAAGGGTAAGAAGTTTATTGCAAGTCACGTCTGGGAAGCAAGAAACTACCTGCTAGGGTACCTGTGAGACTCCCTAGGTGGTTGAGTGCAGCTGTGATTTCAATACCCACTGGCTGCTATATACCCTAGAAGAAGGAAAATCACATCAGAACAGAGAAGAGAGAAATGCTCCAATGGCCCTCCAGTACTATTGACTGACAAAGATTAACATCTTGCCACCTGCAAAGGAGAGGCACACTCCAGCATTGCAAAGTAGAGCAGGGAGGGTGGATTTGGAGCTGAGAGGAAATAAGTTGATAACTGAAACATGTACCAAAATAAATTCTTTCAAATAAAGAGTTCTAACTAATTTCTGGCTAATCAAAGTTTTTTGACACCCAGGTTCTACCATGTTGTTGTATATACATATCAAAACACCCAGGAATTTAGAAAAATGCAGGTCATACAGTCAGTAAAGCAAATTATTATATGTTGTCATTTGTGTGTGAAGTTTATGCCTTTGACTCACTATCAGTGGGATTTACACTTTGAGTTACTTCTTGAGAATGAAACTGAATGTCTGATTTTATATTCTCCCTCCAAACACATCAGCCAGAGAATGTGCTGACTGACACCAGTCTTATCTCTTTGGAGGTAACTTTTTTCAGCTTAATTCAATTACCAATAAATCTGCTGTGAGGTTGGTAAGTACATCAATTCAGAACCTGATTATTCTTGGGTAAACAGATAAAACTGAATTTCTGAATCATAGAATTAAGACCTAAACCTCAGAACAGAGGTATAAGTCACTGTAACAAGGATTGTCTTCCTCACCTACCAGATACTGCACCAGCTAAGGGTAATGTCTATAGCCTTATAGACTATTCTAATGTCTATTAGAGCAAAGACTACTAATCAGTTTCTTTGACCTTATTTGAGGTCACACTGCTAACTTGTTGTATAAGCCTACAGCTAAATGTCTTATATATGCCTCCATTAATAGTTCTAGCTCAGATTTGAGTGAGAAATGTCTTGGGTAAGGTGACCAGATTTTAACATTGGTAAAGCGGGACACCATTGGGTGGGGGCAGGGCCTGACAACAATGCAAACTTTGATAAGCAGTTCTCGATAATTAGTTCTCAACAATTATTTGTTATTATTAAAGTTTAACATTACAAAATTAACAAAAATAATATAAAACGCATATCCTGGCGAAATAGCCACATGGCAGCCGAAAACCATATATTCCCTTCTTGTTGTCTCGTGTTCCCTAGCTTGTTGTGCATTCTTTCCAAAAATCGGGGCTTTTTTAAAACGCCGCAGGACGCAGGACAAATTATTAAAAATTGGGACTGTCCTGCCAAAAGCGGGATGTCTGGTCACCTTACTCTGGGGGCGGGGCGGGGGACTACTTGTTTGTTCCAGACAGTTTGGCTCCTTCTGAGCTAATTGTCCTTGCCTAGAAGCAAGGGAGGGAGCCAGTCTCCTTCTGATACCTTGCCTAGGAGGGGAGTAGGGAGTTTACATTAGCCTTTTCATTTCCAAATGAAGTTACCTTAACCTCTTCATTCCCAAATGGAGTTACATTAACCTCTTCATTCCCAAATGGAGTTACATTAACCTTTTCAGCAGCTGAAAACTGTATATTCCCTTCCCATTCTCCTGCTGTTCTCTAGCTTGTCATGCATTCTTTCCAAAAATCGGGACTTTTTAAAAACGCTGCAGGACACAGGACAAATTGTTAAAAATCAGGACTTTCCCACCAAAAGCGGGATGTCTGGTCACCTTAGCGATGGGGCATGGGAATCAAACAGCTTCATTGTCTGTAAAGTGAGAAAGTTGGAAAATATTATGTTGAATTAGTACAATTCTCTGACCTAATCAAAATGCTGAGGGAGAACAGGCTGTGAGGTGGCAGGGCCACCACAGCCTAGGGAGACATTCAGGGAATGACTCTCCCCCCCTCTTCTCCTCCAGAAGTCGCATAGCCCATGCATGCTTTCCTTATTACTAGCAAGCCCAAGCTTTTCCTCCTTAAAGTTAATCTTTACCCAGGTGTTAAGATTTACTTTGTTAAAAGACACATTATAAATAAAGCTATTACCACAGTTCTGTGCTGGCTGGAGTCATCATTTTCCTCAGATCTTCTGATCCCATCCTGTCTCTTTTCTCTCATTTCTCACCATTTCCACTCAGGTTATTTCTCCTTCTCCATGTTGGTTCATGAAAGATGGCTCCTAACCAGGGACCTGAGTATGGGAAAGTGAGTGCAAGCAGGTGAGGGAATCCTTATTCCCCCACCATTCCCCCTCTGGGGTTCAAACAGGGACCTGGGGTATAGGAAAGTGAAACTAAGCAGGTGAGGAAATCCCCTGTGATAAGAAAAAGTGAAACTGTACAGCTGGTAAGTGTTTGGGGGGTGGGGGGTAATCAGTGTCAGGAGTAATAAATTATGGGACAGTCAGGCTCAAAGCTAAAATTGCTAAAATATATTTAAAAGCCAGCAAATATAAAGTCTGTACATCTATGTGTTTGTAGGTGTCATGTGCCTGTGATATTTCACTATCAAAATATACAAAATTGGCAAAAAAATTGTAAGGTTAAAACTAGAAACTGTAAGGTTAAAGGAGAATATCTAGATGGCTTTTCTTACTTCCCAGTACTAGAAATTAATCAACAGGACAATTGAGTAAGAGAGCATCCAGCCACTTTCTTTCAAAATGCTTAGGGAGTTAAAAAAAAAAAAAGCAT
This sequence comes from Otolemur garnettii, assembly GCF_000181295.1. Taxonomy (NCBI): domain Eukaryota; kingdom Metazoa; phylum Chordata; class Mammalia; order Primates; family Galagidae; genus Otolemur; species Otolemur garnettii. Next base: position 21,002,644 of record NW_003852419.1, read on the forward strand.
GTGCTCAATATGACCTCACAGCCCCTTTTACTTTGGCTTTAGTAGATACTTGAAGTAATGAGGTGCTCTCTCCTAATGACTGGAAGTCAGTTACTGAGGCTTGCCTTTCTGGAGGTGATTATTTGTTATGGAAATCATTTTGGGTCAAGAAAGAAGCACAGGAAATAACATTCCTTTCACAGTAGATGTGTTATTAGGTGAAGGGGCTCAGACTTCTGTGACAAATCAATTACATTATCCACCTGAAGCCTATCAACAAATTAATTAACTTTACAAGCTTGGAGAAAAAATTCAGACAAGTGGCCTCTTTTACAAGATCTTAGAGCCACTAACAAAACAATGGATTTAAAGGGGTATCTCATCAGTTGATAAAGCTTATTTCTCTGGGGGAGAGGATATGTTTGTGTTTTTCCTAAAATAGCTGACAGCCCTGGCTGGCTCCCTGAATGGCTGGTCAGACATGGAGCCACAAGAACTTTAGAATGAGGAACATCAATATGAAGCAGAACCCTCTTTCTCCTCAGATGAAGACCCGGAATCCCAAGACCCTTGTTAATTGGAAATATTTCTATAAGGTTAAATATAGATTTGCTTTAAAGTGTATACATCGTAATTTGTTTAACTGTGTTAATCATTTTAATCTTGCTATTGCTGTTTAACAACCTTCTTTTGCTATGCTACCTGTAAATTTATCTCATCCTTGGCATGATGAATCAGTGCTCTGTAGAGTCAGAGTTGACCAACTCCTCCCACTAAAATTGTTTATTCACAAATTGGAGGGAAAAAAGAGGATATGTGAGGAACAGGCTGTGAGGTGGCAGGGAATGACCCCCCTAGCTGCTTCTCCTCCTCTAACAACAAACATTCTTTTCACCTGCCAGAAATCACAAAGCCCATGCATACTTTCCTTATCAGCAAGTGCACAGCTTTTCCTCAAAGTTAATCTTTACCCAGGTGTTAAGATTTACCTTGTTAAAAGATACTTTATAAATCTGTTTTCACAGTTCGGTGCTGGCTGCAGTCATCAGCTGTACCAGTCCTTTCAATCCCATATTTTGTCTCTGGTGTCTGTCTGTCTCATCTCCCACCATTCCCACTCAGGTTATTTCTCCTTCCTCACACTGGTTTGTGAGGAAAAAAATGCAACTTAATTTTTGTCTCTACTGTCCCTTTGCATATATAAAGTCTATTTTTCTCTGATGCAGAATGAAAATTCTGGAAAGCCCTTACATTTTCCAGCCACTTTGAGGTCACAGACTGTCACTTTCAGTTACAGTCTTGATGTAGAAATTAGAATGTCTAGTGTAAAATATTAATCAAAACTCCGAACTGATTTTAAGGACATATCTGCTCCATTCCTCAAGCCAGAGTCAGCTTCACCAGGAAAACTTGCAGTGGATGGGGAGAAGTGTGGGTGGCTCTTCCACAGGACTTGTCAAGTATATGGTGGTATTGTTATGCTGAGATCTCCTATTTGCTCTTCCAGATCCACAACTCTATCCTTTTCTACCTTCCCTCTGCCCTGGAAGACTGACCCAGATGAATGTGCTCCCTTTCCCTTTGTCTTCCAGTTAGGTTTGGCCAACAGAAAGTTCTGGCAGAAAACCAGAGGGAGGGAGAAAATGAGATTAGTCTTTATTCCCTTGGCTTTTTCAGCTTCTGGCTAGCTGTGTCCCTTGAGTAGAAGTCATTACTGCTCCCAAAGGAGCCTCCTCCAAATGATGCTGCCTTTCCAGGTTCTCATAATCACGATCCTTTAGTGCTTAAGGGTATAAGCCATTTTGCTGCTTCTAACTCCTAATTCCTAGACTAACTTTTGGGTTTTCCTTCTACCCCACCAATTCTCTTGTAGTCTCTTTGAAAATAAACTCTCCTCAAATTATCCCAATTTAAATTTGTCATTTTTCCTGTTGGGACCCTTCTTCCTGAGGAAGAAAAATCAATCAAAATCATATTGCATAGCAACACCTGAAGTTAAAAAAGTACTTTAGTCCCAGCTACTTGGAAGGCTGAGGCAAGAGAATTGCTTGAATCTAGGAGTTTGAGGTTGCTGTGAACTAGGATGATGACATAGCACTCTAGTCTGGGGCAACAGACAGTTTCAAAAAAAAAAAATTCATTTTATCAGATTAACCAACTCATGTCACAAAGTTCATAAAAATCATTTGCCTGCGTGTCATGATCCAAAGCAGCTCAATAACTACTGTGGTGTATTGGGTCCATTCCAAGTTCAGAAATGTTAGAGTTGGTACACCTAGTCTCCCCTGATGCATCTTTTTCCGAGCTCACAGGGAAGAACATGGATCTAATGAGTTTCCTTTTCTTATGAATTGGTCTAATAGAGGACTCCAGGTTAAAAAGGTAATGTTGCCATTAGGGTATCATGGAGAAGCAATGTCACAGAGAATAAACATGCAATTGAAATTGTATTTATTTTTTAATTTTATTTATTTTATTTTATTTTTTTTGAGATAGAGCCTCAAGCTGTCCCCCTGGGTAGAGTGCTGTGGCATCACAGCTCACAGCAACCTCCAACTCCTGGGCTCAAGCGAGTCTCCTGCCTCAGCCTCCCAAGTAGCTGGGACCACAGGCGCCCGCCACAATACCAGGCTATTTTTTGGTTGCAGCCATCATTGTTGTTTGGCAGGTTCGGGCTGGATTCAAACCCACCACCTTAGGTTTATGTGGCTGGTGCCTTAGCCACTTGAGCCACAGGCGCCGAGCCTTGAAATTGTATTTAAATAAAGGGGTTCACAGCTTGCTCAGGCATGTGACACATTACTTTATTTATCCTGGCTTAAACAGCCAGGGACCACTGCTCTCTCATGGTGAGTGGCAGGTTGATTTCTTTACTCTTGGTTTAAAAAGTTAGCTGTGCACATGTGCACTATACCTCATTAATGTTCATTACAATCCCTGTGCACATGTGCACTGTACATCAATGACTTTATTAATATTCATTACAATCCATAATCCATCTCATGAATAAATATCTTGTGACTATCTCATGAGTAGCTCCTCTCTAGTAATCTACATTTTAACTGATATCACTTCATCTAACATAATCCTTTTGAACATAATCCTTTTAATACAACTTAATGGAGAACATGTCAGTCATTGCTTCTTTTGTTCTTATGTGATGAAGCCTGAGGCTTGGAAGAGGAAGGTGGATTGAATACCTGCCCTGCTGGCCTCACCGTTTGGAGGCAGTTACTTCAATTTTAGGCAAGGCATAATTAAGAAATTTCTAAGACATACAGAGAACTTGTTTGCAAGCCTCCACTCCCATGTGGGCCTTAAGTCAGGGAGCTTTTATGCCCACAACTAACCAGGCCAACCCTAGGTCAGGGGGTTTTTATGCCCACAACCAACCTAGCCATATGACATTCTGCCTCAGTTTCTCACAAGTATGCCTGAACAAAGTTTTTTCACTGCTCTCTCTCAAACAGCTTTTTTGGTCAGAGCTATATAGGCCTTTGCCTATAAGGTAAAGCTTTAATGGTAGAAATTTTGGCTGCGATGACACTAGGGATGGAGAAGGATGTTTGACCTTACCTGTTCTGATCAAGCTAAGGTCTAATTTTCCTGCCTTTTGTTCTAGATATTTTACTCCATGCAGAATTTTAAGGTTCTTGCTTCAGGGTTTATGCCACTGTTCCAAACTTCTCAGTGTATGTTATTCAAATGTTTAAAGCACCTATCAAGGACAGCTTAGTTTTCATTCTTGAAAGTGCAAGAGATACTTAAACATTGTTGTTGTTGGTTTTATAGTGTGCCTAAAAAAATCATTAACATTTCCTCTCTTTTTCCTGCTTGCCTCTGATCAGCCATTTTAAAATGAAAGAAATCAAGTAAACAACTTTCAGCAATCAGGGGACCCTAAAATAGCAGACGAACTGCAGCAGGTTAAGCACAAAAGCAACATGCATGCAAATCATTCAAATTTTATACCTGGCAAATGGGGCTAACAATTTACACTTTGACTTGATTATTTGAAAAAACTACTTTTCTGTGGCATAAATATAGATGCTAGTTCTGTCTTACAACCAGCTTTCTCACCAGAAAGCCACATTAGTCTTATGATTCTCTTACACAGAAATTAATATTCTCTAATATATAAATAAAATGGCATCCACTGCTTGTAGCGTTAAAAGGTATTATCTCTCTCCTTTGCCTTCTGGTTGAAATTAGTTGGTTTTGGTTCATAAATATTTACTGAGGGTTTACAATGTGCCAGGCAACTGTTTAATGTGAGAAAAACAGTGCTGAGGATGACAAACCAAGTCCTTGTCCAAGGCTGCTGCATTCCAAAGGGGGAGGGTATGGGCAATAGACATGAAAATGAACAAATAATATAATTTTAGGATTAAAGGCCATGTAGAAGATAAAATGGGTATTATGGTAGATAGTACCTGGGGTGTGGTGTGGCTATTTGGTGACATCTGAGTTGAGATGTGAAGGCTGGGAAGGAAGCAGCAGTGTGATGGAGCTCTGTAGACAATAAATGCAAAGGATGTA
>NW_003852419.1:21007312-21013374 GCF_000181295.1 Otolemur garnettii
GAGGCCAGAGCCAGATCACAGGGTAAGAAGCTGGTGGAGGATGCAAAGCAGGGAAGCTGGGAAGAGACAGAATCTAATTTATATTTTTAAAAGATAACTGGTTACTTTGTGGAAAATGGCTTGTAGGAGGTTATTTTCTCCTCTTTTATGGAGACACCAGGGGAAAGGCTATGGCAGAAGTGAAAGATGCCAGTGGCTTGGCCTAGAGTTGCAGCAACAGGCTACTACTGGCCTACATAATACCTTTGTGAAAATTAGGAAAAGGCTCCTCCTCTTCCTTTTGGGTGCCTTGAATAGCAGACATATCAAATGTGAGGTGTGAAGAAAAGAGAGGAATCCAGGATGACACAAGTTTGCACCTCAGTAATTGGGTGGAGAGTGATGGAGGACCATGAAGTTTTCACATGCAGTGAGTGTACCCATATTACGATGTGAAAACTCAGTAGCATTTACCACACTGATGTTGGCTCCTTTTACCCGGAACTGGAAACTTTATGCTCATGCAATGAGATAACATTTGGGAGATATTAAAACCAATGTATTTTCCTTCCCAGTAAGCCCTTGTTCCCATTGTTCCTCTACCCATTGAATCACTGGAAGAAAAAAACCCAGCCAAGATGAGGTTAAGTTATCTTAGTTTCAAAATAGAAATTAAAATATTCATAGACAATAGTTTAAAATCAAGTGGTTTTGATTAGCCACAACCAGACTTTGTTGAAAGAAAAAGATATATTTGAATATACCAATGAGACAGAGCTTGGTGGATTACCCCTCAACAGATCATAGACAGGGCTGTGAAGAACAGAGGTTTTGATGTCAGAGCCATTTTCCCATGACTAGAAAGGAAAATAAAAGTTTAAGTGGGCAGGAAGTTGGGAGAGTCAGAGTATGAGCACAGAGTATGAGCACATGAGTGAAGGGGAACCCTAAAGCAGAAGAAGTGCATACCTTACTTCCCATTCAGAACTGGGACAACTACAGAGAACTGTAAATGCTGTGGTTAGTCAACAATGGCCTTGACATAGTACTTCTTATTCCTTGGGGCCTGTGCAAGAGATCCAGTGGCAAAATGATGGAAGCTATCAGGACCAGTGGACCCAAAGGTGCAAGGCTTGTGGTCTTTACTACTGGGTGTCACTGGGAGGGCTATGGCTGTCAATAGGTGAAATCACTGTATGCCCAAAGGCTTGAGAGAACAATTTCCTCACCAAGGGAGCCTGGAGAACCTGAAGGGTGGTAGATAGACGTCTCTGTACCTGGGGAAAAAAGGGGAAGAGGAGAACACTTAGATGGGGGAGAAGACTGGAAAGACTAAGTGACTTCCCAAGGGAGACTGTTTTAAACCCAAAGAGACTGAGATATTTAATAGGCAAAATCAAGTGTTTTCTACCTACATCACAAATTGGGGCTTTCCGGCAAGAAGTCATTATAGAGAGTAAAGTTGCTTGTCTTTATATACATCTGATTTTTAGTGGCACATTTCAATCTTGCTACATTAGGAAAGACTGCATTGTTATCAAATAAAGAGAACTCAGCTTGATGTACCTCTGCCTACTATGGATAGAGGGGGAAGAAGAAGAGGGAAAGGGAAAGAATCTGGTTGCCTCGGATCGGTGCCTGTGGCTCAAGTGGCTAAGGCACCAATCACATACACCTAAGGTGGCGGGTTCAAATCCAGCCCGGGCCCACTAAACAACAATGACGGCAGGAGCCAAAAAAAAAAAAAATAGCCGGGTGTTGTGGCGGATGCCTGTAGTCCCAGCTACTTGGGAGGCTGAGGCAGGAGACTCGCTTGAGCCCAGGAGTTAGAGGTTGCTGTGAGCTGTGACGCCACAGCACTCTACCCAGGGGGACAGTTTGAGGCTCTGTCTCAAAAAACAAAAACAAAAACAAAAACAAAACAGTGGTTGCCTCTGAGGAGGGTAACTGAGGAACGGAGAAAGACATTTTTTACTGTACTTTTTCTGTATCTTTTGTATTTGTTCCACATGTACACATTAATCATTCAAAGATAAAATGTGAAAAATAAGTTTCTGAAATGAAAATATCTAGGTGCACAAAATCTGATATTCAGTGTTTGACAATTAACATTAAATATTTTTCATCTCACCAGCATCTTTGAGTCACTTCTCCCCAGTGTACCTGTGGGTATTCCTTTCATTTATGCTCATGTTGGCTCTGCAAGCTATCTGTCCCACCTCTCCACCTACTCCAGACCTGCTATTACACACCTATATATGGGCCATTCCTTATACATGGGAAAGCAACCCCACTGACCGCGTCTTGCCTGCCATCCTGTATTGAGGCATGGGAACGGTTGATAAGATTTCTGTCCCTACTCTGGTTGTGTCCACCCCTTTGGCATCACACAGCAATGGGGCAGTAGTGAAAAGCACGTACGTAATAGAATCAAACTCACTAGGGCTTACCTGTGCCAGCTACTAGCTTTAGGTCCTTGGGTAAGGCTTAAGTTTCCTCTTCCATGCATTAGAGTAACATGAACCTCATTGGGTTGTCCTAGCACAATGCTAGTACTGTTCTGATTACTCCCAATAGCCAGTCCAAAAGAACAGACTAATTTTTGTAAAGTCTTGCACCCAGCCAAACTTGGCATACCTATTCTGTTTTGCTCTGTTTTTAACCCAATGTAAGCCCCTTCATTATTGTATCCCTTACTCTCATATCTTTCCCTATGTTTTACTTCCTCAACTCAATCTCTCTGTTCCCCTCTTTTATTAATTAGTATGTTTTCATTGGCACATAACAGGGAATATAAGTCTAACTGGTTTAAATATTAAGGGGATTTATTGGCTACAGTAACTGAAAATTCATGAGTGGTGAGGGCCTTGGGGTCAGTTGCTGTTCAGACTTACCAAGGACCATGTTTGTTTCTGTCTTTCCATTCTGCTACCCTCAATGTTGGCTTCTGAGGCTGGGTCTCTTAGTGGTTTTGTAGGCTGGATGTCAGCAGCAACTGGGCCTATATGCTTTTTCATTATGCTTACCAGGACAGAGATAAAGTGAGTCTTCAACTACCAAACAAAAAAATCCTGATCTTTTATTAATTGGAACAGCTTGAACCAATCATAGGGACTAGGGAAATGCCATTGCTAATTCACTTAGCTCTGAACTAAATTGTCCACTTTTGAGCCAACAATAGTGATAAGGGAGTTGGGATTACCATGCTTAATTTAGACCAGTGATTCTCAACCAGGAACAGTATTGTCATCTCAAGAGTATTTGGAAATGTTGCTATGACTGCGGGGCCACTCGGTGGGTGAGGGGAAACCAGGAACATCATAAGTTTTGCAAGGTACAGGACAGTTCTATATAATGAAGAACTGGCCTTTACCAAATGCCCTCAGTTCCCCTGTGAAGAAAAACTGTCTTAGACCACCAGGGCAGACCTGATACTGGGGATTCTGATTGTCTCTGAAGTATATAAACCATACTGAGGCAGTATGGAGACCTAAACAAAATGAGACCTCTCAGCTCCTTCCTAAGCTTTACTGGCTCCCTCTATCTTCATTTAGATCTCTACTCATCTATTGCTTTACCTTCTTGACAATTTTATTTCCTAGTCCCATTCTGTCATACCCACCCAGATAAACCCTATTGTGGCAGTTACTTGAGAAAGAAACTTTCTTTTTAGTGTGTTGAGATAAGGTCTTGCTCTGTTACCCAGGCTAGAGTGCGGTGGCCTCATCATAGCTCACTGCAGCCTCAAATTCAAGGGTTCAATCAATCCTCCTGCCTCAACCTCCTCAAGAGCTGAGAGTATGAGCATGTGCCACCAAACTCAGTGCTAATTAAAAATTTTTTCTGTAGAGACAGGATATCACTCTTGCTTACACCGGTCTGAAACTCCTGAGCTCAAGTGATCCTCCCTCCTCAGCCTCCCAAAATACTAGTATTATAGGAATGAGCCACCAACCATGTCTGAAAAGAAACGTTTTATCTGAAAAATGTGAGCACCCTTTACGTAGGCCTAGAGAGACATTGAAATGTGGCATCAGTCACATCCCACCCCCTTTCCTCCAACCCCATGCCCTTTAGCTAAGTAATCATTTTGAAGCTGTCTGCTATATGGACTCTCAGCTGTGTGTTGCCACCAATAGCTATAAACTGACCTAACAATTGTACTCTAGCACTGTGTGACACTGTAACTCATACCTTATAGTTCAACAAAGTATAGCCAATCACTAATGCTCTTTCTGCAAGCCAATTAATTGTCCTAATAGACAACTTTTGTCATCACCCTCTTCTCCTGATTTGTCATTTTTTTCTTTGTTTTTTGTTTTTTTTTTTTTTGAGACAGAGCCTCAAGCTGTCCCCCTGGGTAGAGTGCCATGGCTTCACTGCTCACAGCAATCTCCAACTCCTGGGCTCAAGCAAGTCTCCTGCCTCAGGCTCCCAAGTAGCTGGGACCACAGGTGCCCACCACAACCCCCGCTATTTTTTTTTTTTTTTGGTTGCAGCCATTATTGTTGTTTGGCGGGCCCGGGCTGGGGATTCGAACCCGCCACCTTAGGTGTATGTGGCTAGCGCCTTAGCCGATTGAGCCACAGGCGCCGAGCCTGTCATTTTTTTTTCTTTAAGAACTTGAACCTCTCCTTTGTTTTCTGGAGGAGGCTGCAGTCCTCAAACTTGGTCCAAATAAACTCTCTACCTATGTTAATTTTGCCTGGGTTTCTTTATGTCTCTTAAATCTCCCAGGGACTCCCCTTTCTAGTCTCTTTGAAGATAAGATCTCAAAAATTTAGCTGGCACATGGCTATCCATAATAAAGACTGTATTTGTCAACCTCCCTTGTGGCTAGGTATGTCATGGGACATATCTATGTATGGTCAGTGGATTTAAGTCTTCCTGTTGAGTAGAACACAAACAAAATGGATGGAGCTGCAGAAATTGTCTTGGACTAGGACACGGAAGCCAAATTCTGAGGATGGCAAAGCAAGGAGCTAGGAAAAACATCCGAATTTCTGACACCATAGAGCTCCATTTCAGCTTTACTTGTCTACCTGGATTTTTAAGTAAAATAGCAACTTCTTTCCTGTTTAAGCAACCATTATTTGGGTGGCTTTTCTGCCATTTGCAGCCAAATATAACTGCCAAGACAATCAATATAGGGCCACTATAACATCCTTCACCACCAGGTGAGGAAGAAGTTAGATTGGCCCAATATTGGAAGCTCTAAGTTCTGATGGTCAAATCACATAACTCAGCAGATCCTTGTCAACATCAAGTATGTTCCCCAAACTCACTGGGCCCTCCTCAGTGCTTCCAGCAGTCTCTCCAATTCTCTCCAACAGCTAACTTAAGCCGCCTCCTTCATGCTTCTCAAACTTCTCGATTCTCCTCCTCCTCCTCCCACTTTCCTCTCAGTAACTGACCTCTGCTTATTTCAGAGGGAACATAGAAGAACCATTAGATAAGAACTCTCAACTGCCTACCTCTAAGATTACTCTTTCCAAACCCTTTCCTTCACTTTCCTCCAATTACAATGAAATCGACCCACCTCAGCTAATTCCTCCTCTCTGCTATGGATCAATCTCCTTCATCCTGCTCAGGAAGTACCCTCTATCCCATTCCTTCCTCCCTTACTCTACCGGCCCTTTCCTTTCAGTTTCCTTCAGCTTTGCATCTTCTTCTAGTTCCTTGCTCGCTTTTTTCTTCCCTTCTTACTTTATTCTTTACTTTGTCTCCTTTCCTTTGCCCTCTCCCTCTCCTATTCCTCCCCTCCACAGACAAATTACTTGACTTTTCTGGGTCCATTTCTTCATTTCTAAAGATCTCAAAACCTCTGGAGTATAGCTTTTCTTTCACCACTTTATAAAACTGCTATTGTCAAAGCCACGGTCATTTTACTTGTAGTTGAATCCAGTGGAGATTTCTCAGGCCTTAATTTGCTTTGCTTCTCAGTAACGGGGTATTGTAGATCACCTCTCCTTAGCATTCCCTTCTCTTGGCTTCTGTGCCATTGATCTCTTCTGGTTTTCTTTGTCTTTTATTCCCTGCCACCTCTTTTTTTTTTTTTTTTTTGAGACGGAGCCTCAAGCTGT
>NW_003852419.1:21013675-21015845 GCF_000181295.1 Otolemur garnettii
AGTCCATGTAGGTCATGGCTCCTAGGAGATTTAATTCACTTGTAGGACCTCAGGCTGATGATTTCCAAATCCATATCTATAAGGCAGATATCCATTAAGGGCTTTGGATTCATACATCCAACTGCTAACAGAACAGCATCATGAATATCCCATAGTCATCTCAAATTACTTTCACCCTCCTCCCTTTCCCTATACACCTGCTCTTGTGTTATTCTAACAATCCAGTGAATAGACTACCATCCATCTAGTTGCCCAAGCCAGAGTCATGGCTTCTCTTTCATGTAATTAATCATAAAGTCTTGCCAAGTTTACTCTTAAACATGTTAAATATATTTCAGATCCACCCATCTCCCTCCATTCTCACTACTACTTCCCTTATGCAGTCCCTCATCATTTCTCACTTGGGTGGATTCTACCATTTTCTGTCTCTCTGCCTCTAGTCTTGCACACCTATTCTCCACAGTACAGCCCAAGTGATCTTTCAAAAGTAGAGATCTGATCACATCATTCGCTGATTCCTGTGGCTCACAGGATAAAACTCAACATCTTGACTGGTTATAAAAGCCTTGTCTGATGTGTCTCCTGCCTGTGTCTTTGGCCTCTTCTCCTGACACTTTTTTCCTTTTATTCTCCATTTAGCCACATTTAATTTCAGTTTTTCAAATATATACTACTTTCTATTGGTGCTGAGTCTTTGCATAAGCTGAGTTATTCCCTCTTCTGGGAACCCTTCTTATTGCCCCCACCTGACACCCTGCCCCCTTCCTTAGCCACCTCCCTTTTCCTTCATATCCCTGATTCCTATCACTTCTATCTAGAGCTGGGGTCCAACCTGCAGCCTGAGGACCGCATGCTGATTTTGTGAGGACATTTTTTGCTTATCTGTGGTGTCTGATAGCATGAAAAGTACGCTCTGACCTTTTTTTTGGTCAATCAGTTTTCTTTGGTGTTTGTGTATTTGATATGTATTCCAAGATAACTCTTCTTCTTCCAATGTGTGGCAGAGGAAAAAAAAAGACTGGACACCTCTGAATTCTAGAGGTCTTCTCTGACCTCCCGAGTCTAGTTCAATGCCCCTAATTATGCTCTCCAAGACCTTTACTTCTGTCATAGATCTCATCACACTATATTGTAATTGCTTATTTCCTTCTACTACATTTTCAGCATTGTGAGGGTAGGAACCACATCTATTTTATTCATCTTTATGTCTCCAAGGCCTCTCACTTAGCTCAATATATTTTTATTGAATAAATGAGCTCAAAGTAGCTATTCAGTTTTTAATATATGCTTTACTTTCCTAGTGAATAAACATGTCTGACTAGCCAGGCAATTAAGAGATACTCAGTATAACAGCCACTCTCATGGTGAGTGAAAAGAAAGAATTCTTCTCTCCAGACGTCTTCATTTAATGTTTTAAAAAGCCACTCATTTTAACCAAGCACTGTAAATTGTGGTGTGCATGCACAGAAAAAGGTCAAATTAAAATCAGTCCTTGCTTTCCAGTTTATTAACAGGCTTCCTGGGTTGAGGCTTCTCCAGGAGACCCATAGGATGAGAGAGGTTTATCACAACTGTCAGCCAAGATTCTTACTACTTTCCTACTTCATTTAAGAGCAGAGTTTCTCTTCCCTATCCTGTGATCTCAAGGTTGCTAGAAAAGTAAAAATAGTTCTTCAATACATTAAACATGGAGGGTCCAGCTCTAATCTCAAATATTTAATGAGTATTAAACTGTAGGCTGACTATGTGCAAGATATCCTTTTATTTTTTATACTCTCAGGTTTTATGAAGAGTCAAATCTTTGTCTCCTGGACATATTTTATCCTTTCATACAGACTTCTCTTCAGGACAATAAGACTCTTACTCTATAGCCAAAGGCCCCCTAGCCTTTAAGAAGCAGAATAAAATCACTTTCAGTTCCAGTCATATAGGTCCAAAGGGCATTACTAATTTTAGATATCAGAAAGAGGATCCATTAATTTAAGGTATCAAAAATCCTCTTTTCGGTATCTTAAATCATCAGAGAATTTTGCTCTGAACTGTTTTTCTAATCATATTGATCACAATGCATTGCACTATCCACACTCTCTTGTCAATTTATTTTAGTATTAGCCCTTGGTACATGTTTGTGAGATTGCTGGTCAGAATAGTTTTTCTCCATAGAAAATAA
>NW_003852419.1:21016126-21021195 GCF_000181295.1 Otolemur garnettii
AAATAATTGGCCAAAAAAGGGGATCAAATTTTAGATTTATTACAAAATAACTACTTCCAATTCCACTTGAAAGCAAACTGATGAACTGGAGTTCTATTGAAAACATGACATTATCTTGTTGGCACCTACATTAGTTTGCTTAGAACAACACCAGAAAACAAAAAGCAAATGCTGGCATTTTAGAAGTGCTGGGTTAGCTGGAAATGAACCATGCAAACAGAAGCACATAAAGGAGAACATTTAGAGTCAATGTGTTCTTTCCAGCCAGGAAGATGATGCTATCATTGCATAAGGTTGCCTTTTGTTTAATTATACCTAGTTCTCTTAATAAAGACTTCTATTACCTTTCCATATAAAGAGAAACTTTAAGGAAATAAAAGAACAAAATGGATTTTTTGGAAATGTTTTCACTCAATGAGGTGTGAGCTGCTTGTGACCAAGACTTCTCTAGTAAATGCTGGGTCATATGGTTACAGGTGAACTTACAAATCAAACCAAGGGTATTTGAAAATCCAGAAGGTTAATTGGTATCCCAAAATGTCAGTCATAAGGAGCAATAGTGATGACAAAGATCAAACATTCTCAGAGTAAAAATGTATTTTTTTTTTCAAAGACAGAATCTCATTCTGTTGCCTGTGGCAGAGTACAATGGCATCGCCACAGCTCACAGCAACCTCAGACTCGTGGGCTTAAACAATCCTTTTAGCTCAGCCTCCAGAGTAGCTGGGACCACAGGAATAAGCCACTGCACCTGGCCTAAAAAGGTACTTTTCTGCATGTCAGTTATTTTGCTCATGACTTTCCCGTTATAGTACATCGCATTGGTTGCAGGCTTTATTATAATGAAGGAATGAACAAAAGGGTTAAGATCAACTTTCTATCTAAATTCCCATTATAACAACATTTTTGCAGATAAAAAAAGATGTTTAAACTAGTGTCATAGGTCACATGTAACTAAATTCCAATACAAGTGAATAGAGACAGGTCTTCAGAATTTATTTTTAGGGAATTTAATATGTTGGATCATGGTTCTGTATTCTGTCCCCAAATAATTTGGATTATCTTTTCCATTAGCCATTGAATGACTAGAAAGTTTCTTAAACTGAAGATAACTTTATAATTCATTAAAGATACTCTGATTTTGTTGTACATATATATTTCAAAGAGGCTATTGAGCTCCTCAAATAAGAGGATATACATTTATTAGTCTGGCACCACCTGCTGTTACGAGTCTAATTTCACACATAGAACCAGCACCAAAGACCTAAGGAACAAAGATGAGGTAGAACTAAAATTAATTCATTGATGCCAAAGGGTTGAATTATTTCCTCCCATAGAAAAGCAGGTAATAAGATTTATGTCCACAGAGCCAAGGAGTTAAATATAAAAGTATGTTAGAAAATTAAAACAAATGCTGGCTTCGGTATAACTGGATCCTCTCTAAAGGGCAGACTCTTATCTTGATATTTTCTAACCCTCCTCACTTAGTCTCTAGTTTATTTACAATGAATAACTGCCCATTGTTACCTACTCTGATAAAGGAACATTTAAGGATTGGTATCTGAGCCCGGACTAGATTGAGACTTGGACTCCTGCCTTGTCTGAAGAATTCCTAGTAGTTGTGAAATTCCACCCAGACAACATTTTCAATGGTCCTTTTGTATTTAAAGAGGAATTAAAACACTCTGGTAAATAAATATGGCCATATTTGAAGTCAGTAGGAATAATGAAATCAGAAAAGTACCTTCAAATAAACTCGTGATTGTTAACTCTCAAATTTCAAAAATCCTATAGCATACACCAAAGCAGCTAAATGTCCTTTTAATGCTTTTCCGCAAAAGGCCACATCCCAAGAGTAGTATCTTTGACTTTCATTTCCATCATGTGACAAGTATCACCTCAAAGCTATATCACATTACCTCTGCAACAAGATACCAACTGTGCATAGGAAACTTGATTCAGGAACTCCTGCCATGGTTGAGTTCTTTGAATAAAATCAATGAAAAATAGAATTGACATTTGCATTTATGCAGGATGACTAATATAGAAATAACACTAACAAACTTGCTAGAACTTACACACTCAAGTGAACAGTTTCTTTCAAACTAGTCATCTTGAGAAGCAGCTGTCTGTTCTGCGTGTGTGTGCACACACTCGCTTGTGCAGGTGAGACCCACAGTAGGGAATTCCCCCCACTACTCCTCTTCAGCTGCCACCTAGCCCATCCACGCATGTTTTGGGAGCCCTTGGCTATAAATAACCAACAGTTTGTGGGAGCCTCTCATTCTCCCATCACTGTACACCTGATCCAATTCAACCCCAGCCTCTTTACTTAGGAATCTGTCCCTCATGATTACAGATTTAGACAACTTAGGGACACTTGGGGTCCACGTTATTATTCAACTATACTATGAACTGAGAATTTTCTTTGAGTTGCTTGACAATGTAATAATTTTAACATTTTAATAAGACATTACCATCTCTATTTCAAATAACTCATTTTCCAAAGGTCATTTAACAAAGAAGCCAATTGAAAGTGGGGTGTCTGAATGCATTGCATTCTGCAGAGATGTGGTATGCAAAATAATTGTTCTAACTTCACAATAAATAGGAAAGTAAATTAAAAGTCTTGTCATTGTGCACTTATATATTTGCTGAATGATTTTTATGATTTATACAGAGTACCAAAGTGAAACTATTGGGCAACCCTACTTTTGTCTTTCAATTCCAAACCAGACAACCTTTTAGTTAAATGAAATCTTACTTTTACTCTGCAGATCCTTATAATTTAAAAATACAAACTTAGTGCAACATACTTGCCTCTGCTTTAACAATAACTTTATAATTAAAGTGACTCAAGTTTGTGATGATTAGCAGGGGTTCTCAAACTTTTTAAATAGGGTGTCAGTTCACTGTCCCTCAGACTGTTGGAGGGCCAGACTGTGGGCCCTGGGATGAGTCGACTGCTAAGCAGGACAGGCAGCGGTGGCAAAAACACCCAGTGGGCTGGATAAATGTCCTCAGGGGGCCGCATGTGGCCCGTGGGCTGTAGTTTGAGGACTCCTGATTAAGAGTATTAGGATATTAGAGAACTAAAAATTGACCTGCCATTCAATCCTACAATTCCTTTATTAGGTATATACCCAGAAGATCAAAAATCACATTACAATAAAGATATTTGTATCAGAATGTTTATTGCAGCCCAATTCATAATTGCCAGGTCATGGAAGAAGCCCAAGTGCCCATCGATCCATGTATGGATCAATAAACTGTGGTATATGTACACCATGGAATACTATGCAGCCCTTAAGAAAGATGGAGACTTTACCTCCTTCATGTTTACATGGATGGAACTGGAAAATGTTCTTCTTAGCAAAGTATCACAAGAATGGAAGAAAAAGTATCCAATGTACACAGGCCTATTATGAAACTAATTTATAGTTCTCAAATGAAAGTTCTCAAATGAAATCTCAAAGTTCTCATATTCCCCAAGAATATGGGGAGGGGGTGGGAGAGGGGAAGGGAGAAGGGCAGATGGGTGGAGGGAGGGTGATTGGAAAGATCACCTATGAGTGAATTTTTCTAGAACTAGAGTATGTTTTAACCCAATAACTAAGTAAATGACATAAAGTCTATGTTAACCAGTTTGATGAAAATATTTCAAATTGTATATGAAAACACTACACTGTACTCCATGTTTGCATTAATGTACACAGCTATCATTTAATAAAAAAAAAAAAGGAAAAAAAAGAGTATTAGGATAGACTGAAGTTCTAGTATCAGATCTGTCAATCAATAATCACTTCACCTAGGCCTTTATTTCTTCTTATATAACTTGATAGCCAAGAGGCTCTCTAATTTATATTTTATTTTTTATTAATAGTTATAAAATAATATAACGCAATATCAGGAACATCTAAGGTAGGTATCCTTGATTTCCCTTTCAGTATTGGGTAACTTTTGTGCCTTTCCTCCTCAATAATAGGTTCTCAAAAACTTGAATGTTGGCCAGTAGAGTGGCTCACACCTGTAGTTGTAGCACACTGGGAGGCCAAGGTGGGCAAATTGCTGGAGCTTAGGAGTTCAAGACCAGCCGAGTGAGACTGAGACCCCCACCTCTACTAAAAATAGAAATATCAGCTGGGCATTGTGGTGGGCACCTCTAGTTCCTCTAGCTACTCGGGAGGCTGAGGCAAGAGGATTGGTTTTGGCTATACCTGATATTTCTTATATCCAGAATATTCCTTTCTGTTCTTTTATAGCACCATCCATGGGTTTTTTTCTTGTTGCCCCGTCTACCTTCCAGTTAATGCCACTTATTACAGTATTTCCACCTTTTCTCTTCTTTTTCAGCGAATGAAGACACGTTTTCTGATCAAATAAATTTGCTTCTGTAACCTGAACTTTGACTCTTTTTGTGAATGCACCTATTCAGGGTATTTTGGTAGCTTACAGGTTCAGAATTCTGTTTTCTCCTGTCATCCAACAAATAGGTTTTGAACATCTACCATGTGCCAGGGACAGTGATACTTACTAACTTATAAAAAATTCCTTCAATGTGTTCTAGCATTAAAACAGGGAAGCTAAAAGTGGTGGCTGTGCACACACAAATTGGGTGAGACTTACAAGGTTCTAATTCTAAGTCCTCCAGTTATGAGCCATATGTACCTTTGGCAAGTTACATTGCTGTGGCTGGTCCTAGGGTTGTTTTAAATAATCAGTAATATTCTTAGTCTGGTGTATATAAAACAGTTCTTGGAACATAGCAAACACTCAAATGTTAGTTGAAAGGAATTGATTTTATGCTGTGCTTTTAACTCTGACATACATAGCTGGGTTTACAACCTATTGTCAACCTGAAGAATCCAGCCTTACTATCACATCCCTGGCACAATGTTTGGATATGATTCTTTATGATAATTATTTGGGAAACTCTTTTGATCTTATTCAATTTTCTGTTGGCAATTATCAAACATAGGTGCATTTCCTTCAGGGAAACTGGAGATTAAAATCTAGACTATAAAATAGAGTTCAAGAATTCTTTTTTCTGGCTCGGCGCCTATAGCTCA
>NW_003852419.1:21021760-21037842 GCF_000181295.1 Otolemur garnettii
AAAAAACAAAGCAAGAGCCAAGTAAAAAGGTACATGGGTCAGGAAGAAGAAAAAATGTATCGGAGTACTTGGCTAAAGGAAATTACTCTAGTTGAAAACAAGAGGGTGCCTTTCCTCAGAGGGTAGCCAAAGCAAAGAGAGAAACACGAGAGGTGTCCCAAATCTATTTCAATGAAAGCAAGTTCACCATTAATCAGAAGGAATACTTTTTTGTTTCTAAACTGATATGGGGTATATAGAAAATACTGATCATAATGGCTGAGACCTTTGATTGCAGTTAAGAGAAAAAGTGGAGACATCCTATCTTTGGCAAGTATCTCATCCAATAGGAGCCTCAGTCTAATGTCTAAGACTTTTAAGTTCTTGATTTCACCGCTAGTACAACTCTCCCCCCTAAACGGCTTTTCTCATAATCTTCACTGATCTTGACTGAGCCAACTTATCCTTGACTCCTCTTTCTTCTTTCATACCGCGTATATGATTTACTACTAAATGCGGTCAGCTCTGCCCTTAATACGTTCAGAATCTCACCATTTTTCAAACCACCCTCACGGCCACTATCTTGATCCAAGCCACCATCATTCACTTCTAGGATCACTGCAATTCCCTGATCCCACCTTCAGTCTATTTTGATCCCAGTAAATTATGTCAGATCATGTTACTCTTCTGCTCAAAACTCAACCATGGTCCCTACCTCACTCAGAATACAACCCCAACGTCCCAGGGGATCCTCCATAATCTAGTTTCATCCCCAGCTCCCACTTAACCTGTCATTTTCTTTCTTTACTCTCCCCCTTTTCAAGCCACTTGACCACACACTGGCCTCTTTGCTATTATAGAGATATTCCAGGCATGCTGTTATTTCAGGGCCTTTGCAATGGTGTTTCCGTTGCCTAAATGTTCTCCTGAGTAGCGCATGTGCTTTTCCCTTCTGCGCCTTCAGAACTTTTACTTGAGTACCACCTTCCCCAGGGGGCTTTCCCTGGCCCTACTTGATACTGCCAACACTACCCCTCCCGCTCATAGTTTGTACCTCTTTCCTGCTTTATTTGTCCCCTTAGCATATGTCCCCTCATGTATTTTTAAACTTTTTTCTGCTCTTTTTCTATCTTTCCTACCAGAACACAAACATCATGAAGACAGAGATCTTATTTTTCCTTTCTCTGCTACATCACCCTCTTTAGGACAGGGCCTGGTACATAGTGGGCATACAAACATTTGTTGTTGGAAGAATGAGTAAAATTTGAGAACAAAGCATTAGAGAATACTTAGAGTAATTCTGAAGGTGGGGGGTGGGTAAGTAATAGAGTTCAGTTATGTAGAGTTTTGCTAATCTGATTTGTGACAGGGTCAATGCTTAGCACATAAAGAAAATGTATCATAGATCTATTAACCAGTGTGGTCTCTAAAGTGAGTAGCACAAGATGATCCATTGGGATGAGGGGTCAAAGTGTTAGAATTATGTTTATCTTATAAACTTAAAGACATAATGGATGGTGTTCTCAGTCTATGTCAGCAGTCATACATCATTCATGGTTCCTGAGGTATCCTAAGGAAGAGTGGAGTGGGAGTACTCAAATGTTAGATGTAATTAATTATTTACATTATTTATTCCTAACCTGCTTTACATGTACTAGACAACTTTCATATGAGGGAAGTAAGCAATCACAGCTGCAAGAGGATAACCTGATAAAGACTCCTGTATCTGAATGTCTACCCTCATGTTTTGCTTCATAACCCTAACATATGAACGGAAATTTAGTTCTTTATATGAATTAAGGAATATTTAAATACAAAGATTGCTTTGATAAAAGAGCCAATAAGATTATCTTTCTTGACAGTACATTCAGGAGACCTAAATACAACTTTTTACCTTTCTTGATCAGAATATTGACATTCCCTTAAGACAAATGAGTAAGTAAAATTATTCTATTAGGCATCGGCAAAATGACAGAAGCAATATTCAAAGTGCTTAAACAAAAAACCCTGATTAATGATTTAAATTGCCTGAGTTTTCAACACTTGAATTTGAGAGAAAATGAACCAGGTTCTTCCCAGCTACTAGGAGGAAATTCAGGTACTTTGGGAAGGACATGAAACTTTTATGGTCACTGAGGCACTATAACTTGCAAAGAGCCAACCCCCCGGTCAGGGCTTAACTTCGAAAAAGCCTCAATTATTCAACCACTACCAGAGCTCCTTTGTTAATAAGTAAGAGATGCTTTCCAAAGAGAACCAGAGACTTTAAAGTATTCCATTATATGAAAATTCTTCATCTATTTCAAATGAATATTTTGAAGTGTGGAGATTTGTCTACAATTTTCACTTCTGATTTCCCATTCTTGGTGGTGCAAAAATGAACTCACAGAGACAAATTCAAATATCTATTTTGAAAAGTATTTACTTAGTTTGAATAAATTAATTGCAAATAAAAATTAAGCTACAATATATAGCCTGAATAGAAATGACTAGAACAAATACAACACAGGACTTGATTTCCTTGCATTAGTCACAAAGGATGTGACAATCTAGAAAACTTCAAAATCAATTATATTTCTTTGAAAAAGGGGTAACAGCAGTTACTGATACATCACAACTAATAAACTTATAATACAAGTTTCCTGACATGCATTTCCTGAGTGAACCCAAATGATCATTTTTAAAAACAAGGAAATTTTGACAGCTGGAGTAAAATAAAACAGTTCATGGCTTCTAAGCAATAAGTTTTGCTTTTTTAAAACCAAAAGAAAATTCAGAACAGCATTGTAATAAGATAAATTAAAGCTATGCTACCACATACAAAAATTTGCTATGGTCAATTGGGTATTATACAACTTTTCAAACTAAAAAACAAATCAAAAGGTTAAAAAAATGATTCTGTCTAAATCTAAGTGTACTGGTTTCTACAAGTGTCAAAAAAGGGTTTGATGTAGTGCAACTGTCTATAGTTTTCTTGTGGTACACCTGTCTATACGCTTCTTGTGTTACATGTTAAAAAAAGTCAGGAGAGAAGAAACTTGTCCTTGCTTCAGAAAGCAAAGGACTTTCTGAAATTAGAGAATAAACAGACCATGCCAGTATAGTCCCTTCCACTCTGCTGTCATTGTTGCTCACCTTCCAACCAGCTGTTTACTGGAGTCCACTGTGGCAACTCTCCTTAGGATTCAGGCCCACAGTTACGGCTGGTCTACTAGGTTAAAAAAAGGGGGTCATTTTTTTCATATAATCCTTTATATGTAGTATCTCCAGATTTCCTAAAGTCTGGATAAGGCCAAATACAGAATGATTAATTAATTAAGCATTTCATTTTCTAAAAGCAAATCAAGTCATTCTCTTTCTTTGTTAATTTATGCTTTTTCTTATGATTTTTTTCTAGAAACAGTGAACAGATGAACCACAGTTTATATCCAAAAAATAAACTTGCCAAGTGTTGCTGATACTAAAAACAGAGTAGTTATCATGGGAGAAAAATAGATAATCTAGATTAAATTGCATATTCAAAGGAGCATATAAAATGTTTCTTAGCATTAAGTTTTTGTTATAGTACTACAATCGAGAGAAACATTAAGGAAAAAAATATTTCCTGATTAAATTCAATGTGGTTAAAAACAAACACTTCTTACACAATGGTAATATGAATTTGGTTTTATAAAATATTCTAATTTACTAAATTCCATATTTAGATGAGGGGTGGGGGAGAGGCTCTCTTGTCCTTCCTAACTTTGCAAATCCTTGAGCCATGTGCTCGCTAATCTACCATTCACACCAAGAGTGTGACACCATCATTACCATGCTACTCTATCAAGAACATTCTAAGAGACTTCCTATAGTAAAGATAAATAGAAAAAAGTTAATATACACGTTGCTGTATTTTACAATGTTTGCAACAAACAGTAAACTAACATAGTTTGAACCAACAGTACCCTCAGTTATACAAAACAATTTTTCAATACTGAGGATGGATGATTCAAAAACACTAAAATGAAGGCATCAAATTAGACTATTTTTTTCTCCTCAAAATATATTTTCAAAACTCAGAATTCAGAAGACTGGTACTTTCAGAAATTCCTTTGCTTGAGTTTCCCAGATTTTTACTCAGAAATTGCAACTGTTTATTATAAATGTTTTAAAAAATTCTTCATCTTAATGCAAATGACCAGAGCAGAAAAAACTGTGATGTGGACAACAGGTTTGAAAACCCACTCACTTAGCTTATAAATTTATAATGCAGTCCTGGAGGACAACTGTCTGTTAGTCTAGAGGTCCTTGGAAAATAAGTCTGATGTAGCCTTGTTCACCAGCCAACTGATGTGCACAAAAGGGACAGGCTGCATGAAAAGTATGAGTACCATGAGGAAGTGGGATCTGGGACCAATAGGCAGTTGTCTTTTCTGAACAAACGTGCCCACATGGGCTAAACGCATGGGTTGGAGGGCCGGCGTCCACATAAAATCCAGCTTCACATCCAAGCCACAGAGGAACATAGGGACCAACAGACCTACACATAGGACATTCACGATCTTTTCCATCACGTTCTTCTTTGTTTCCCCAGTTATGATAGCCGTGTACGTGGCCACAGTTTAGATATACCCATGGTTGTTTTTCATCTACAACATCTTTCCTCTTCATACTAGGAAATGCTAGTGTGTTGAACCCTACAGGGCACTGAGGTCGTGCTGCATTGATTTCCTGTCTTAAAGCTTCTAAATGCTTCACTGTGGGAGTGTGGGAAAGGCCTTCTGCAGTACGCCACAGCAATGTTGCACCACAGAGGTCAATTAATGAGCCATCTTGTAATTGATTGGTTTCCATTTCCACCTACAGAAGGAAAGAATCAAAAAATGCATTCACTACTGTTTTGAAATTTTACCTAAGTTTTGGTATTATATGCTTCTTTACTCAAGAAATGACATTTTCTAGGATTATCACTAAATAATCAAACTCTGATGGCAGGCATGAAAAATACAGAGGGTGCCAAAAAGAACGCATGCACATTCTAAAAGAAAAAGCTATCTTATTCACGCCTGTCACACAATGATGCTAACATTCATTTGATTAATTCCATCTTTTGAGCAAACGTCATACTACACACTGCTACCACAATTCAACTTTGAAAAGTAATACATAGATAATAACATCTCTTTAAATGTGTATACATTTTTCTGGCACTCCTGTATATGTTTGAAAATCAAGAATAAACACATCAAATATCTCTTGAATCAAATATCTCTTTTTAGACTTATGGCTAGTCAATGTCTAATATTTGTAATTAGGAAGATATGATCAACGATACACAGATTTAAGTAGAAAGATCAGAGTGCTGTTTAATTTAGGAAAACTTTAAAATATATTAACATAATATGCAGAGCAATAACTTTTTAGAGTTTACTAAGTGAAACACTAAAATACTCTTCTCTAGTATAACATGATAGTCAGCATTTGATTCCTTACATTTAGTACTATCAACAACAGATTTAAAAGTTTTTTGGAATATACATAAATCATATAGTCCACTTCATCTTATGTGTTTACTGTAGCTGAATAAGAAGATACAATTTAGTGCTTACCATTTTTCCTCTCTGCTGAGCTGATCTGGTTTCACGCAGGCTAAATACATTTCCACATACAGATATTTCTCTCCATATTCCAGGCTTGGAGTCTTCTGTGAATCCATTGCGTGGATGCATCACAAGAACTCCATTAGTGGTCAAGCCATCCATCTGCCCATCTGATGTCTTCCATTTGGCAGCCTTTTCCTAGTAGAAATAATATAGTAAGTTCCATTTATTTGTAATTTGGAAATAAAAGCTGGTACACAGAAAAGTATCTTTTAGGAAAAAAAGTTTTTTACCCCAAGAAAGATGTTTTTTGACGAGTCAAATCCTGCGGCATAAATCCGTGCTGTAAAGGGTGGGTTCCGCTCACATATGATTCTACAGGCAAATCTTGATATAGTGCTTTGTACTGACTGTGTATCAGAATTACTTTGACTTCCAGGAACTGTGTCAGTTACCACAAAATCAATGGGGCTTTCAGTAGACCGACCAATCTAAGAGGAAAAAAAAAACCTATAAGCCTATTGAAAAAGCACAGTGGAAAAATCCATTCAAGACAGGCAAACATTAAGGAGAAAACATAAGCTTCTACAATTTCTAAAGCTCAGACATAACATACTTAACACTGGGGGCATCTATGTCCTTGAAAACTAATCTGTCAGACTTTCTCTGATGTTGTGTAATCACTCAGAGCACAGAATTAAGTGGGAACTTAAAACAATACATGAAACTCTCAGGGAATGAAGAATTCAGGATGGGTGAGATCTCAAGATGGCTGCAGCTTTTTGGCTGGAAATATGTCTACCATGTATTACTCTAACACCTTTAAGAAAATATAGTGAATATACAAGTCAATCTTTTGTGATGACTCCAGGACATTACACTATGAATACCATCTATACTTAGCTTAAGTGCAGTGATGTCCTCAGCAGCTGTAAGAGGTATATAAGACCAGTGATTATTAATGTTAAGGGCTCTGCATGGCCTTTTTGGGAAGTTTTATGTAAGCTTCATAGATTTTCCTGTTTCTTTTCTGTCAGGTCGCCAGCAATCATCCTTCATTTTGGTCATCTTATTACCAGCAACAAGCCTCTTCTCTAACTGGCTACTCTTATTCTGCCATGTGTTGAGAAATCAAATAACTCTTCAAAGAAGAGTAGTTTAAAAGGTTCTTGGTGAGAGCCTAGGGATTCTTTAGGGTACACAGAAAAGGAATTTCATTCAGTGAGTGGACTTAGTGACATATATTTTACATGCATAGATGTCCTTTCTATTTTATTCCTGGTTCTTGGTCACTTTTCAGAGAGATAAGGTTCCCAGATAAGAGTTCTGGATGGGTGAGGAACCCGAGAATTAAAAACATCTTCATGAAGAATGTGGATACTGACTAGAAATACTAACCCTCTTTAAAGATAATGACTTTTTTAAAGTACTGACTCTGCAGAATAAGGGGTAATGACTTTTTTTTTAAAGACAGTGTCATTTTGACACCTGCCACAACACTTGGCTATTTTTAGAGATGAGGTCTCACTCTTTCTTAGGCTGGTCTCAAACTCCCGAGCTCAAGCAATCCATTTGCCTCTGCCTCCTAGAATGCTAGAATTATAGGTGTGAGCCACTGTGCCTGGCCTGGGATAATGACTTGTAGAAGTTATTCTTCACATAGTTGAGCCTCACTTTTATATAGAACTCTTTAGTGTTTTTGTCCAATCTTGAAGTCATGAAGTATACAAATTTTTTTGTGTGTGTTTTTGGAGACAGAGTCTTGCTCTGTTGTCCTGGTTAGAGTACAGTGGCATCATATCTCACAGCAAACTCAAACTCCTAACTTCAAGAGATCCTCCTGCCTCAGCCTCCTGGGTAACTGGGACTAAAGGTGTGTGCCATGAAGACTGGCTAACTTTTTCTATCTGTGGTAGAGATGGGGTTTCACTCTTGCTCAGGTTGGTCTTAAACTCCTGACCTCAAGACATCCTCCCGTCAGGAATTTCCAGAATGCTAGGAGCCACTACACCTGGCCAAGAATAAAGTCTTTATATTTAGTGTAGTTTTAGGGGGAAACTGATTGATTAACAAATAGAAAACTAGATGTCCCTCTTCTTTATTTTTAAGATAATGATATCCAAAGAAAATGGTCTCAGATCTTTGAAACTAAAAACGTGTCCAAAAATAAAAAGACTCTTTAAGAGCCAAAAGATGTAGGCCAAGAATTCAACTGAAGAGTAATAGTCAGAATCAAGCAGAAGCAGCAATTATTTGGGAAGAGAGATTGTTCCAGAAAGTTGTCATTTGATCTGGGTCTCGGAGAGGAAGATTTAAGACATCAAAGCAATATTGGTAATGACAGTGAAAAGGAAGAAATCTTAAGTATCTATAAGGAGAAAAAGCTACAGGACTGGGATAATAGCAAAATAGGAAGGACTGCACATTAGGATAAATTTTAGCAATTATTCCCCTAACTGCTATTATTAGTTTTAAAAATACAGATCTTACAATGTCACTCTCCCTCACCCCGTGAGAAATTCAGTGGCTCTTAACAGTTTATACAAACTTTTTATGTTCTTATTTCTGATAAAAGTTAGAAACTGACACAGGATTTGTCTCTCATCTATCAGTCCAGCCTAACTTCCTCCTATTTTGGTATACAAAGTATACTGTAGCTATTGAGTATAGCTTATTCACCAATCTTTTATCACACTGTGTACTTCTTTGCCATCTCTTTTCCCAGAATGCTTTCTACTGGTTGTTCCTACTCAATCTGATAAAAAGATCTAGATAAAAAGTACTGTAAGTCTTTTCTCCATTCTTCTTCAAAAGCTGTACTTCTGTAGACTGCCGGTGTAGCACCTGGGCATTTAATTAACTCACATCTCCCTTATTGACTTCAAAATGCCAAGCAATGCACAGAGCTGGAGTAGGAATATCCGATGGCTTGGACAATCAATGTTCTTATTTAGTTTAGAGGGTAGACAATCCTAGAGTGCTTATAATACAAGTTCCCAAAGACTGGCTAGTTTATTAAGTAAAGTAGTTTCTGATAGATTTCACACTTTTGATGCAGAAATGCTTCAATTTTCTAAAGAAATGCTCGCAGAAAGGGCATAATCAGTTTATGATACTGGGGAAAATTCTTCACTTTATGAAAAATGAGAAAACCAAAAAGGTTGCAACTTATTTAAGGGCATTCATTAAATGGTGAAGACATTGTTCCAGAATTCAGAATGCCTGGTTTAATTCCAAGTTTGCCCTCCAGTAATTCTATAATCTTTAAGTCGTAAGACTTCAGTTAACATCATCTACAAAATAAAAATAAGGTACTTTCTGAAGCTAAAATTCTAGTCTACGATCAAATATCTTGGTAGTATCTTGATTCTAAAAAAAGCTAAGCTCATTTATTTTAACTGCTGTGGGTGCAGTAAAATGTGAAAAATTCTCCTAGAGCTTTGTGTTAGGTTTTTCTTAGATCTAAACCTTCATCTTCGTGAAGGATATTATTTATTTATTTTTAGTAAAAGCAATGAAAACATAAACCAATACCCACATTCTAATTTAACTGGAGAAAAAGATGTCATCAACCCATTTAAAAGGGTTAGGGTAGAGGGAGTGACTTTAAAGAAATATGTTGTTATTGATTAAAATTATATATATTTCTGGGCCTTTCACATGACTTTAGCCTTGTAAAATACGGAAAAATAGAAAAGTTACTTGTACAATAATTATAAGAACATCATTATCAGGCAATCCATGCCCTACTTAAGTTTGTTTAAAAAAAACTCAAAGTTTTAGAGAGTCCAAAATTAAGGGAGAAAATAAAGGATTTTGGGCTTGACTATCCTAATTATCTGTTGGTTTATAAAAATATCAGCACTGGATGGTACAAAGAATGAGAGAAAGAAAACTCACTGTACCAGTAGCTTTGACCAAGTATATGCTGAGAAACAAGTTTGACTTTGCATACAGTATATGACACGAATAGTTAGAAACTGACTGAACTTCTTGTTGCCTTGAGAGAAAAGAAAGAAATAGTGGCAAAAAAAAGTCATACATGTGTGCAGAGTATTTCTTGGTTTCTTTTTTGGGACAATAATAGCTAACATTTACTAAGGGATTACTAGGTACCTGGCATAGCTCTGAGTATTTGACATGTACTAACTCATCTAGGCCTCCTAAAAGTCATTTAGGAGATTGTATTATTTGTACTTTACAGAGGAGGAAACTGAGGAATGCAGTGGCTAAGTAATCTTTACCAGGAATTCTAATTCCAGAGCCTTTTTCAACCACGTTACACAAATTTCTATAGATTAGGTTTAGAAATCAATATACATTTCAGTGAAATACATTATTAAAATACAATGATCCTTTATGTGACCACAGCAAAAACCACCAACAATACATTTTTAACTTTTACGTTTTTTGAGAAAAAAAATTTCAGATGTTACAATACCTGAAACATATCAGTGTTGCTGTCATGAGTATATTCGACCACTACTGTCTGGGCCCGAGATAAAGTATATGATATGCTATGCTGGTCCTTGTTACTTATTGCCTAAGAATAAAAAGGTTAATAGCAAAAATTAGTAGGCAGATCAATCAAATCAGATAACCTTTTCATTAAAAAAGAGACATCTATTTGTCTCATATATTATATCCTTATGTATTCTCCCCCTGAAATTTAGGGTAGAGATTTATAACTTCAGTATAACCTCCCCTGTGAAAGAAATTTCTCAAGTTGAGTGGGGTACAGAAGAATATTTAGCAGTAGTAACAGAATAAGAATTTCATTTTTCTGAAACTCTATAAATTCTAGGTCTCCCTTATATGTATTTTAAATTATAAAATAATCAAAACCATTCCACATGTAGAAACTGAAAACAAAACTCAGTACTGCTCTGGTAAAGAATAAAATACAAAATCTTGCAAGATAAGAGGAATCTTATTTTTGGTATAATTCAAAGAGTTATAAAGTTCACTAATAAGCAGCAATTTATTTGTTTTCTAACAATTTTGTGACTTTACAGACAATAAAAGTTTGCCATATTCTGGGCTCGATATGGAAAAATTCATAGACTGATTAAACATTGCCAAAGGAAAGGCATATAATGTTCATGATTATATCTCTGACTTGTGCCAAATGAAAAATACTGCCAAAAAGAACTTTTCAGTTTTGTTTTCAGGTATTTTCTATGCATATGAGTTAAAGATAATATCAAAGGGGGAAAAACCTAGTCATTGCACAAAGGAAGTAGAAATGGGTTGTGTAAAAAAGGAAAACAGATACAAAGACACGAGAGAGTGATTATACAAAGCAAAGATGCTAAATGAAAAAAATCTTTCTGAATTAGAAGTTTGGCATTATAAACTTTTACTTGATTTTAATTTGTAGCTAATCTGTAATAGATAAAGCCTTAAAAATACAGTTTTAAGATTAAATTTGTCAAATTTTCAAATATACAAAGAGAATATACAAATAGCTGGGTACCAAATTCTCAACTTTATCAAAGCTTAATAATGTCACTATTGCTTCTGATTCATTTTTTTTAAGGAAATTAAATTACAGATATAATTGAGGCTGCATACATTCCTATTCCCCTATTCCCCTTTCTCTCATGAATGCACTGTAGATCATTTATATGCATATTATTAATATTTTTTACTATACATTTGAAGTAGTCATAAACACTATATAACTTTTAGGGTGGTGCCTGTAGCTCAAGCAGCTAAGGCTCTAGCCACATACACCAGAGCTGGTGGGTTCAAATCTAGCCTGGGCCTGCCAAACGACAACTACAACCAAAAAAATAGCTGGGTGTTGTGGTGGGCACCTATAGTCCCAGCTACTCAGGAGGCTGAGGCAAGAGAATCGCTTAAACCCAGGAGTTTGAGGTTGCTGTGAGCTGTGACACCATGGCACTCTACCCAAGGTAATAGCTTGAAGCTCTGTCTCAAAAAAACAATATTATATAACTTTTATAGGTTTAAAAACCTACAATTTAACTCAGTTATTAAACAACTGACTTTTTCCCCTCTTTTTTTTAAACTTCTTTTTAGAGACTGGGCCTCACCGTGTTGCCTAAGCTGGAATGCAATGTCTATTCATAGGCACAATCACAGCACAGTACAGCTTCAAACTCCTGGGCTCAAGAGATCCTTCTGCCTCAGCCTCCTGATAGCTGGGACTACACAAATAATCACTTAGTATTTTGAAAATTAATTCTTAATGGCTAAAGGGATATAAAACCTTTGGTTTTTTTGAGATTGTTATCTTTGTTTCTTAGCTATTAAACCTACTCTTAGATTAAGAATAAGAACTATGTCAAGGTAAGTTTGAGTCTTACTGGACCGGCAGGCAGGCAGGATTTTCACCACGGATCCCAGATGACTGCCAAACTAAACACTTAACTTTTCTTCATGACCTCATTAATACATTCCTTCAAAATTTAAAGAGGAAAGAGTCAACCCCTAAGATTCTTGTTGCCAGGTAAAGATGAAAAGGAGGTAATGATGAAAACATGAAGTACAGGACAATACTTTACAGAAGTACAGTTAAGAACATTTTCCCTGACAGTGAATTTCAAAGGTAGTACTAACTATCTAAAGGGCATCTAAAAACATCTAAATGCATGTTTTGGGTTATAGGATTTGAGTTGCAAGGACTTGAAGACTTAAATAGCACTTAGTGGGTAGGGGACCAAGAGTATTAAACATCCTGTAATATGTGGGATAATCCTGCACAATGAAGAACAGGCACACCCAAGGTGCCAAGAGCACTCCTGTGGGGAAATATTGCAAGAAGCTCCTCAGAATGGATCAAATAAGCTGTTTACTTCTACCGCTTGCTTACCACATCCATTCTCTGCAAAGGAGGAAAAAAGAAACAACAAAAAAGAAACTATCCCTTTTCTACACTTACTGGCTCCCAAGTAAGTAACTAAGGAATCATATTCAAAGGTTGAGTACTCTGCTTTACACACCATCTTTCCAAAGATGGAAACCCAATTAACTTCAGAGACTGAAGTTGTGACTTAAAACAGGGCGTCATATGCCAATTTTACTGTCTCTTGTTTATTTAACTTACAAAGATATACTTCAGATGGTACAGTATGAATGTATCTCCTAAGATTACTTAGCTAAAGATACAGACACTTTCAAAAGCCAGAGAACTCTTTGTAATTTTATTTGCTCATCACAGAAATTCATGAAAATGTAAAGATCTGGAATTCCCCCTACTTAGTACTCCAGGAAAAGAAAAATGGGATAGAAGCACTAACTAAGCCAGAAAGTTGAGAAGTTATATTGTAGATGCAGTTGGGCATTTGCTTTTATGCCTTTGACACAATTAAATAATTACTGAGGTCTACTTTGTACAAGGCATTTTTAAAATCTTTGAGGGTCATACAACAAAAATAAAAATAATAGAATCTTGGAAGATCCTTAGGTAAAAAAATTACTTCATCCAAACATGCTTCTAATACCTGAATACATATAATTACACACCACATTCTTCACCTAGGCCAGGTGAGGTCCCCCTAGTAACAGAGTAGGAGAGTGGGAACTCCCTACTTCTCAGAGCAGATAACTGTACAATTCTGAATATTAGATAAAGCCCCGGCCCTACCCCCATTTCTTTTGATAAGGAAAGGGAACATTTCCTTCTATTTTTCGCCCATCAATCCTAGCTTGTCATAAAAATAAAAAATCCAATTCCCCTTCCATATGGCACCTCTTCAAATACCATGTCTCCAAAGTCTCTTCTCCAATTCAAAAAAAGGAAATTTCTGAAACAGAAATGTGAGGGGAATTCTAGAGAATATAAACATATAAAAGTATAAAGGTCTTTCAATTTCTCCAAGTTAATTTATTTAGCTTTTAAAATTTTTTTACCTTTGCAGCCTGAGGAGTACAAGCAATATGCACAGTGCTGGGCTTCACCCCATTTGCCTTAGGTCTTTTAAACAAAGCAAATCTACTTTTCCTCCTTCCTCTATCGCCATTTGGGAGAGACCCATTATACCTGATGGGGGAAAAAAAGTTTAGGTCATCTCCTGTAAGAACAGCACAATTATAAACAAATGTTTTACTTTGCCTTGTAGACTCAATCTCCAATTAATGATTTATTAGCACATTATAATTATCTTAAATTCCTTTTAGCAACTGTTTATCTCTAGACTAGAGACTATTTCTGGATGTGAAATAAAACAATATTCTTTTTAAGAATATTAAAGTCACAAAAAAGTACCTTTTGGGTTACTTTGTATACGTAGGGGTTTCTTCTCTCTTTTATTGAAAAGAATAAAAAGCTTATCAATCTGACTCCTTATGAACTCATTCTATTTTTTTCAGGTGAATGTTCACATGTGCTAACAACCTTTAAAATGTATAGTATGTATTGTTAAAAAAAGAATCTCCTTTAACTGTGAACCAAATAATTTAAATAGTTGAACTTTTGAAATAACAAGTCTTAGACTTGTTTGTTAAGTCTGAACATACCTCTACACCTTATCTTCCAATTGGCATGTCTGCTGAACAGCAAACATGCTTTTGTTGTTCAGATTTTTTGTCCACTCTCTATGATAAATATATATGTGTGTGTGTGTGTGTGTGTGTGTCTATATACACACACATACACCCTAAAGATAAGTAAGGGAGGATTGAATCAATAGGAAAAAAGTTTAAAACAAAAACGTCTGGGTGTTTACTATATACTATTGAGTTACATCCCATATATCACCACATTTAATCTCCAGAAAAACTCTGCAAGATTGGCATTGTCTCCATTTTTACAAACCGGCTCACAGAAACTATTTTCTGAAGGTCACATGTGTGACACTGGCAAAGCCAGTATTTGAATCCATGTATATTTGTCATAGTATTATATCATTCTTTACTGCTTCATTGAGGCATAAACAGTAGTTAAATCAATCTTTCCTCAAACATTGCCCACACCTCTGGCAAAATCTCTGGTTTAATTTCTATATATAGTTGGTCAATCTTGGGTGGGGGGAAATGAGGAAGTGAATAGGGACAGATTTGAAGTTGGAAGAGAAAGGAATTATAAAATGGCCTGCAATAGTAGCTGAAAGGAAGAATCATGTTTTAAAACTGAGAGATGGGGCGGCACCTGTGGCTCAAAGGAGCCAGCCAAAAAACAACAACAAAAAACCCCTGAGAGATGAGTTTACTCAACGACTGCCATATACAAACAGAAATTATAGTGACCCTGTGAAGTATAGCACCTCAGCTAATACATTAATTTTGCTATTCTACACTGTGTGTTGCCACCAGGCCCACTATGGAGTCCTCACTGCTCTTCACTGCTATTCTCTGAGTTGGCGTAACTAATCCCTCCTCTGGATCTGTTCTTTAGTCCTGATCTTTTCCTTTTCTTCTTCGTCTTCTTCTTTTTTTTGGATAGAGTCTCACTTTGTCACCTGGGTGGAGGGCCATGGGATCATAACCCACAGCAATCTCAAACTCTTAGGCTTAAGTGATCCTCTTGCCTCAGCCTCCTAAGAGCTGGGGGATTACAAGCACCCCCACAACGCCGGGTTAGTTTTTCTATTTTTAGTAGAGACGGGGCCTTGTTCTTGCTCAGGCTGTTCTCGAACTCCTGAGTTCAAGCAATCCACCCTGCCTGGGCCTCCCAGAATACTACTGTGAGCCACCACACTGTGCCCTTTCTAAGTAGCAAAAGCACAAAACTGGCAACTCTTCTCTCCTGTCATGTCTAGAGGGTTGGAAAGAAGAATTATTTGCATTTTAAGATACAAATGCCAGATACAGAGACAACTGCTACTGTTAATGATTAACTGGGAAATTTCTAAAGAGAGCAGTTTAAAACCAGATACTAAGTTTTGAACACTATTCCTCAAATGACTGTCAAATTTCCTGCATGAAGAATTTAAGTTAGAATAGTTTTTGGTAGTTAAAAGATGTTTGTCATTAATACCATTAAAATCCATGTGATTTGAGGTTGGAATATTATAGTTACTATATTAAATTTATGATCAAATTTAAGTTTTTTGAGGAAAAATATTTTAAATCTCAAAGGGTCTCAGATGATCTTGTGTAATTGCCATTTTACTAGTGGAGGAAACTAAGGCCCAAAATGGTTAAGTAACTTACTTGCCCAAGGTCATGCAGCTAGCAGTGCTGGAATAAGCACTGGACTCTAGGATTCCTGACTTCCAGTCAAGCTCAATAACTCCATAGATTATCCCCCTAGTTTCTCTTACTCTTTTCATCTGAAACAACACAGTCTTTGCTTAAGAACTAAACCAACTGGATTTCTAAACACTGCAATGTCTAGAGATGCTTTTTAAAGCAAACGGAGAGAAAAAGTAGGGGGAAAGAAAATTTTATAATTTCTAGTTTCTGAGATCTCTAGTTAACAGAGTCTAACTATGTCTCCATTTTGATAGTTATGGCAAGTTTAAATAGAATAAATTGGAATAATTTGAAATGATGGAATTATCTATTCCCCAATAGATTGTGTTTCTGCGAGTTATATGGATAAGATTACTTATAAAG
>NW_003852419.1:21037985-21039288 GCF_000181295.1 Otolemur garnettii
TCTGCGAGTTATATGGATAAGATTACTTATAAAGCAAATAAGTAGCTAGGTCTTGGGTTTCGAAGTTATTATGCTGTAGCCATATGCCTATATAACTGTTTAATTAATTATAGCACGAAGCAATAACTAACTCAAAAGGGCAAAAGAATAAATAAGCACTAGCCTTCATAAAATGTCCTAACGCAGGAAAAAGGAAAGGGAATTTTAAGTCAGCAGAGGCAAATTTTTGTAAAAGATGGGACACAAAAGACAAATGGAATGACTATGTGACATTAGAAAAATACAATTTTCATTTCACTTTTAAGAAACTTTGCACTTTCTGTGGGTGAGGGAGAGACAACGTTTATGCTTATTTTCAGTATTTATAATAAAGATAGCATAAATTTGAGACCTAAAAAGAATTTGGTTTGGTAACATTACCTTGGTAGCTTTAAATTATTTTTAAAAGTAGGTAAAACAAAAATTTATAAATTCCCCCCAAAGTACTTTTAACCTACATGCCAAAGTTAGTATGTATTATTCAATTTTTATACTCATCAAACGGAGAAACCTTACCCTAAGACAATGAGTTCACCATATTTTACTGGTGCTTTAGATGGATGATTTTCTTGATCAGGAGAAAACATGAGCTTGGCTGTCTTTCTCAAATCTTTGTTCACTGGTCAGGAGCCTTGGGACACCTTTTGCATTATTTCCTAGGGAGGAAAAGTTTTCATTAATAATGTGAACAATGAATTCCAGTTTCATTAAAGATATTATTTTCCAGTAGCCCTCTTGAGTACAATATTATATAAATTGTCATGTGGTTAACAATGCATGACATTTTGCCCAGTGATGGTTGTAATGTGACAGAACTGTTTAAATGGATCAAAAATATAAATCTGAGACTTTCACTTACAGGAAGATGGAATAGATGTACTTTTCCCTATTTCTGCTAAATACAACTAAAAACCCTGGACATTATATATAAAACATAAGAAGATTATGAAAAGAAGAGAGAAGGGCAGACTAGGTAAAAGACCTAGACTAGGTAAAAGATCCAAGGAGTAAACAAGGTGGTGTGAGTTCTCTGGGTTTCCTTTTTGTCTAACATATCCTACACTTGGAGCTAAAAAAGTCAGCAATCTGGAAATGCCAACTGTTATAGGCAAAAAAATAAAAAGCCACAACAAAACTTTGCCTCTCTAGCCAAAGCAACAAGGGATAGCCAAGTAAGACAGAAAACTCTTGGCAGTAACATCTCTAAAACTACTGTACCCTCACCACCTCCCAAACCAAAATTAAGTGAGGAGATTTAACTTCC
>NW_003852419.1:21039496-21047258 GCF_000181295.1 Otolemur garnettii
AACCCGCCACCTTACGTGTATGTGGCTGGCGCCTTAGCCACTTGAGCCACAGGCGCCGAGCCAACTTCCACCTTATAAACCATAATAAGGAGGTCCAATGCCCAATTAGGGGGAGGCCAAGTAAGGAGACAGGATTTTCACACTGATGGTCAGGCATGTCCCGACATCCATTCCAGTGGTTCGTGGAGACTATGTGGAAATGTGAACTTTTACTCTCACCCAGTAATAACAAGAAGAATCCTCTTTCCTCTGTTATTAATGGAAGCTGAGTAGGGAACATGGACTTCTACATCTACCTGGCAGAATGAGGAGGTACCCCCATCACTCTGTTGAAGACATGACAGAAAAAGCCAGTGGAAACAGAAAAAGTCTAAATAATCACCAGAGTCTCTGAATACAATAAGAAAACACCTAGGTTTTAACAGAAAATCATCCATCATCATAATAAGAACTAGAAAGATTTTTAAAAATGTAAAAAGATAATCAATAGATGCCAAAATTGAGATGACAGAGATATTAGAATTATCTGACAAAGTGTTAAAAGCAGCCATGATAAAAATGCTTCAATAACCAATTACAAAATACACTTGGGACAAGTGAAAGAAACAGAAAGTCTTAGCAACCCCCCACCTCCCAGCAGATATAAAGGAGGAGCAAATGACAATATTAGAACTAAAAACCACATTAACAAAAATAAAATGTTCACTATATAGGCTCAACAGCAGAATGTAGGAGACACAGTAAACAATTAACAATGGAAAGACAGAATAGCAGAAATTATCCAATTTGAATATCAGGGAGAAAATGGGGGTCGGGGGGGTAAGAGCCTAATGGACCGATGGGACTATAGTGAAAGATATAACATTCATGTCACTACAATCCAAAAAAAGAGATGTGCAGAGCTGAAAAAGTACTCAAAACTTAAGTACTGAAAACTCATCAAATTTGGAAAGAGAAATAAAATTACAGATCAATTGAGAACCTGAACAAACTACACATGGAAAAAAACTAGAAGAAATCTACACCAAGACAAATAATTAAACTTCTAAAAACTAAAGGCAAAGAAAATATCTTGAAAGCAGAAAAACACCACCTTATTTATAGGAAGAAAACAATTAGAACTGGCAGATTTCTTACTAGAAACCATGGAAGCCAGAAGATAGTGCCATAGTATTTTGGGGGTACTGACAAAACTGGAGGGGAAAATCAAGACATTCTCAGATAAGGGAAAATTAAGAGACTTTGTCACCAGCAGACCGACATAAGAATGGCTAGAGGAAATTCTCTGAATAGGAAATAAATGATATAAGAACCTTGAAATATCAGACAGAAGTGAAAAAAACATAGGGAAGAGTAATAAGCTTTTTTCTTGAATTTTCTAAATTATGTCTGATGGTCAAAGCAAAAATTATAACATTGTTTTTATGTGGTTCTAATGTATGTAAAGGAAATACTTCAGACAATTATATTGTACTTCTGAGCATTTCAGGGAAATGAAGACTTACATTCCCACAAGTCTGTAATGTACACAAATGTTTACAGCAGCTTTATTTGTAATAACTAAAAACTGGAAACAACTTAGATGTTCCTACTGAATGAATAATTCAACTGGTACATTGATACCATGGAATACTACTCAGCAAGAAATAGAAACAAACTACTGATAAATGCAGCAACACAGATAAATCTCCAGAGAATCATACTGAGTTTTAAAAGGTTCCACAAATAATTCTACTTATATTATGGATTCTTGGAATGACAAAATTATAAAAATAGAAAGCAGATTAGTGGGTGCCAGGAGTTACCATGGGGGTGGGTGTAGAGGAAAGTGGGCATGGCTACAAAAGAGCAAAAGGAGGGACCTCTGTAATGATGAAAATGTTCTCTATCTTTATCAATGTCAACATCCTGGTGTGATATTTTACAACAGTTTTGCAGGATACTACAATTGAGGGAAATTAGTTAAAGGTTATGCAGAATCTAAGTCTTATTTCTTAAAATTGCATGGAATTATACAATTATCTCAAAATAAAAACTTTAGTTAGGCCGGGCATGGTGACTCACACCTGTAATCCTAGCACTTTGGAAGGCCAACATAGGAGGGTCCCTTGACACCAGGAGTTCAAGACCAGCCTGAGCAAGAGCAAGACTCTATCCCTACAAAAATGAGAAAACTCAGCCAGGTGTGGTAGCCACATTCCTGTAGGCAGGACCAAACAGGAGGATTGCCTGAACCTGGGAGTTTGAGGTTGCAATGGAGCTATGATGATACCACTGTACTCTAGCCTGGGCAATGGAGAAAGAAAAACTATCTAGAAAACAAGTTTAATTTAAAAAAATAGAAATTTGACACAAGTAAAAAAAAAAAAAAAAAAACAAGATTAATACTTCTGATAAGCCAGAGAAATCACTACAATGAATAAGTTCCCAATACTATCATGTCTATTTCATCAAATAGGCCCAGTAATTTCCTTTATTTATTTCTTCTCCCTGGCCCCTGATAAACTTGTTATAAAAGTTTCACAGCAAAATTCTTACAAGCTAGCTCATAAAGTCTCCTACTTTTATACCTCCACCAATAGGTTTCACAGGAAACTTATGAATAAAAAATGTTTACCTGTCTTTTTCGACAATGAAATATAGTCTGTTCAGTAGCACTTTGAGAGAAGGCAACATAGAATGCTTGTAGCCAAAATGAGTAAGAGTTCAAAGGAGAAGGCTTAGCTATTATGACCCCCTTTAATTCCTTGGAAGTTTACAAACACATTCAGACCAGGAATTCAGACAAATATGCTAATTTATATTATCAGTAAATTTAAAAATACTAACTTAAAGAAATAAAAAATGCTTCAGAATTATTTCAAAAAAACCATTTCCTTCATTCAAATACACTTAAAAAAAAACCCTCTCAATCTCCCCAGATGAATTTAAAAGGTTATAAAAACCAATATATTGGTAATTCACTATAATTGTGAGACATTAGAATTACAATGAAATGTTTTACTAAGCAAAAATATACTGATCAAATTCCCTACTTAGGAAAAGAAACACACTGGTTTCAATGTAAAAATTTAAGAGTTTCAAGAAAAATTAACTGAAATTAACCAAAGAGTAGTTTAACAGGACTTTCTTATATACATGAAATTGTACTTTAGTATATGAACATGTATTCATACCCTTTCATATCCCCCTAAGCAGCATTCCATTTTAAAAAGTTATACAGAAGTGTAACTATAGGCATTAGCTGTGCTTTTTTTTTTTTTTTTTTTTTTGAGACAGAGCCTCAAGCTATCCCCCTGGGTAGAGTGCTGTGGCATTACAGCTCACAGCAACCTCCAACTCCTGGGCTCAAGCGAGTCTCCTGCCTCCGCCTCCCAAGTAGCTGGGACCACAGGCGCCCGCCACAACGCCTGGCCATTTTTTGGTTGCAGCCATTGTTGTTTGGCGGGTCCGGGCTGGGGATTCAAACCCGCCACCTTAGGTGTACGTGGCTGGCGCCTTAGCCGGTTGAGCCACAGGCGCCGAGCCAGCTGTGCTTTTTGACAATTACAGTCTTATTATCAAATATGAAAACACTGCTTTGACACATTTCTGACCCAGAACAGCAATAATTAAAATTTTAATAACATAAAGTAATTAAAACTAAATTAATTTTAAATTCAATTAAGTTTTAATACCACTGCTTTGTTTTGATTTGGATTCCTATTTAGTATTACTTTGTATTTAAAGGATATGATAGTTTTCCATTTATAGTAGCAAAACATTTCCTTTAAAAAATAAGTTTATTTATTTAAAGAAGCCAATTTAAATAGCATTAAATTGTATTAGTAGTACATGGATATGGCAAAAATCTGAAAGTGTTATGTGAATGCCCATATTTGGCTGATATTGGTATATCACATGTGTAAAGTATTAGCCTTAGCCTGTGTTCTAGTCCTAGCTCTCTGAACAAAGCAATCTGTTTCTTTTTTTCCAAAAATGAAGAGACTAAAGCAGAATAAAAAATATTTTGGAGTTGAAAAAATATAAGCCACCATCTGGTCTGAAATAAGAATTTACAAGTAATGTACATTATAGGTTTAGTTCTATTGCTTCCAGAGTAAAAGGAACACTTTTTAGCTTAGACAAGGAACTAAAGAATAAGAGTAGGACTATATACTTTCTAGAACCCTTGGCCAAATTAGTCAAGACAAATAATATACTTCCAACCAGACATATTTTTACTCTGCTTAGATGGCTTGATCTTGGGATAGTTTATCAGTGACATCAAAGTTTCAATCCCAGGAACACACTCAACCTTGGCTTCTATTTCTATATTTAATAACATAAAACATTTCAGTAGTATCAACTATTTACTTAAATGGATAATTTTCTTAAATTTAACATCAATCAGTATATTACCAGTATTATGGAACTGCAAATGAAATGTGCCATGGCAGCTATTTTTCCTGGAACTTTTCATTGCAATTCTAATGTATGATAGGTGATTGTTGTAAAGAAGTTGGACTCTTCATGTGCTCTGAAGAAAGATTCATGATCTTCACAATAATTTAGAAACTTTAACAAAGCCTAGTAGATAGTGCTTTTGTATTTACTCTTTTTATATAGTCTCTCTATATTTTAAAACTGAGTAAGATAAAGAATCCTTCACAATGAATTCCTGAAGTCATGCACTTGAGAACTTGAAATGGATATACAGACAAAGACTATCCTAATGCCTCAATTTCTGCTCCGCTTCTTGGTCTTCAATTAAGTTAGTTGGTCTATCCTCTTATCTCAATATGATCTAGCACTAAGAATATAAAATAGCACCATTAATTTATCTAAGACTTAAGAAAACATTATAGAAAATCTTGCTAAGATAATAAAGCTGTTTTCTATAGTACCTACACTTTGAAACTCGCTTGATCATGGAAAATTAAGCATGTTGCTCTCATTGGGAGTAACTAAACTTTCCAAGGTAAAAAAAAATTAAATAAATATATTCTGAAATAGTGTTATTTTCTGTGTGAACTAGGAAAACATGAAAAGTTAGTTATAAAATATATATTTCCTAGAAATAGCTGTATTAATTTGACTGATAAACATTCTAATAATCCTTTGTTCTTTGAAGTCCAGTGAAATAAAATTATTTTTATATCAAGTCTTCCCAAAGGAAAGACTTTCTATAACATGTAATTGTCAGTTTCACCTAAAGAAGAAAAACTGGGAAATCAATCTTTTTCTCTCAACATAACAAATTTTTTTTTTTCTTGTTTACATCACATATAGCCTTTTGCTTACTACTTAGTATACACAAGTACAAAATTCCTGCTCTGAAAAAGAAAAAGCAAAATACTTTTTTTTTTTTTTTTTTTTGAGACAGAGCCTCAAGCTGTCCCCCTGGGTAGAGTGCCGTGGCATTACAGCTCACAGCAACCTCCAACTCCTGGGCTCAAGCGAGTCTCCTGCCTCCGCCTCCCAAGTAGCGGGGACCACAGGCGCCCGCCACAACGCCTGGCTATTTTTTGGTTGCAGCCGTCATTGTTGTTTGGCGGGTCCGGGCTGGGGATTCGAACCCGCCACCTTAGGTGTACGTGGCTGGCGCCTTAGCCGGTTGAGCTATAGGCGCCGGGCCGCAAAATACTTTTTAGGGGACAAAATACATCTTATGCAGATTATTTATACAATCTTTTGGGCATTTCTATTTTGGTGGGCAAACAGGTAGGCATAAAAGGGTGCTGAGAAAAAAATGGAAAATGTTTTAAAACACGAAAATATTTTTTATAAGGCTTCTTTATGATGAAAAATAATGTATATTATCTCTGATTAAACAGATTTCCATCTACACGAGAGTTCCCCTGTGGTTGATTTCAAAAGGATGACAGAAACAGAAAGAACTGTTTTGGTGTAACTGTGGTGGTAGTAACTGGAGGTTACTGCTTTCTGTTAGGGTCTTTCAGCTTCCCAGTAAAGCAGTGAAGGAAATGAAGGCCATGTTCCACGTCCCAAGGTAAAGGGCAGCATCTTCGCAAACACTCAGCCTCCCCCCTTAGAGTAGCCAAATGACCTGCTGGTAGTCTATCACCTACAGGGATAACTTCTTTTCAGCCAGATGGGAAAGCAATTAATCTTTCCCAAGGACAGTGTTTGTTCCTCTAAACTGGGTTTCTCAATTTGGGCACTACTAACATTTTGATATCGTGGGATGCTGGCCTGTACATTTTAGGAGGTTCATAAGCATCCCTGGCTATTAGGGATGCAGCAGCACTAAGGACAGCACATCTACACTAATTGTGATAATCAAAAACATCTCTTCTTGGCTCCTACCTCTCTCCCCCCACTCTGTGAGAACCATTGGTTTAAACTTAAGTTGGGGATAACAGAATTTGTTTTTAGGAGGGAAACTTCCCCTATTTTTGGCACACTGCTTGGCACATAGGTACTTAATAAAAGTTTGCTTACTAAAACTTTGCCCCGCTTCTTGATCTTCAATTAAATTTGTTGGTCTATCCTCTATCTCAA
The DNA here is from genome assembly GCF_000181295.1 of Otolemur garnettii. Taxonomy (NCBI): domain Eukaryota; kingdom Metazoa; phylum Chordata; class Mammalia; order Primates; family Galagidae; genus Otolemur; species Otolemur garnettii. Next base: position 21,046,001 of record NW_003852419.1, read on the forward strand.
TACGATCTTGTTTACATCACTCACAACCTTTTGCTTACCACTTACATATACAAGTAAAAAATTCCTACCCTGACAAAGAGAAAGCAAAATACTAAGTAGGGGACAGTAATACTGATATCTAAAAGTTTATTTATACCAAGTCTTGTGTTAGTGATGGCAATGATTATGAAGGTAGCTGCAGTTTCGGTATTTTACTAGAATTGATAAGAGTGGGTGAGAGAGAGAAAATTATTTTGCCTTGATGGCAATTAATTATTAATATTTCGGTGCATTTAAAATAGTTTAATACTGTGGCTACTTCCCTCACATGGTTAAAGGAAAGGGATTAGAGCTTGGGATGGCACAGAAGTAGCCATAAGGCTAGTGCTAGGTAGCCTGATATTTAGGGAAAGGTTATCTTAGCCACATAAGCAGCTTCTGAATATAAGGAACCTACACCTAGAAAAATAAAAAGCAGGCTTTGGAAAAAGCAGACTCCTTTTAAATCAAAGGAGGTGTCAATTTGAATCAATCTTGGAGTAATACATATCTTGCACTTGCATAAAAATGTTAACTAGAAAAATGCTTTCACGTAAGATTACTTTATTTGACCCTCACAGTAGCCCTATGAATTGGTAAGAAAGTCTTGACTTCATTTTCCAGATAAGGTAACTGAGTGGATCAGAAAGGTCAAGTAGCTGGATCAAGGCTCCTGGCAGAGCTAGGACTAAGATCCACATATTAGCTCAGCATACATTCACTCCTTTACTTTCTATCACAATACATCAAGTACAATATTTATATTATAATATTTATTTTACAAATGGGGAAACTGAGGTTATCAGAGGTGAAGGCTTTCTGATACCACTTATCCACAACCCAGACAAGGCTGAATGGAGCTAATTCATAAATAGAATAAAAAGACCTTTTAAGAGAAAGACTAGAAAGTATACCCATGTAAAATAAAGCCTTAAGTAAGTTCTACTTCAGCATAGATTAGTAACAACTATGTGACTATGACTGGTGTTTTTTGAGATTATTTCAACCTTTGTCACTTCCTCAATGTTCACTGTATTTGTCAACCCTGTTTCCTGATAGTGACCAACAATAAAACCTTCAGCATATGAAGTGGACTTTGCATGCTTGTTTAAAAACTGAGGAGGGGAAAAAGGAACCCAAGTGGGGAAAGCAGAGTATTGCACAAAGGCAAATTCCTGGTAATACCAGGAGGAAAAACATATACATTAGAAGGGAGTCTGATGGGCATAGTAGCTCACAC
>NW_003852419.1:21047355-21054242 GCF_000181295.1 Otolemur garnettii
GCATGCCTAAAGTCCAGCTACTTGGGAGGCTGAGGCAGGAGGCCCACTTGAGGCCAGGTGTTTGAGGTTGCAGTGAGTTATGATGGTACCACTGGACTCTAGCCCAAGCAACAGAGTGAGATCCTGTCTCAAAAAGATTAAAAAAAAAAAAAGTGAGTTCTGACAGCTGGGGATAGAAAGCTTCATGTGCTCCCTGAATGTAACAGACAGAAGAAAAACTATAGGGCAGAATTCTTGACTCGGGAAGTGGGAGATGTTTAAATGTAATCTTGCCACCCTACTCCAAAATAATCACTTAATTCTCCAAACCTAGAAAATGTATTTAAAGACACAACTAAGAACTCATTTATTGTCCCTGCTCATTCAATAACTTAGATCACTGAAGTTCTTATAGTGGTAATATGCTTCTCAGAAAGATAGACTGGAAATTCCCCAAGGTTTAACCACTGAAATCGCAAATAAAATTCTGCGTAAAGCAGCATATTCAGTGGGATTCAACAGTTATCTGGAACAAAAACATAGGATAAAAGTATATTCATGGGAAATTCTTTCATTTTCTAAAGTCAGCAACTAACACTGGTAGTCCCTTTTCATAATGGCTAACACCACGTTCTGTTTCAGTGCCTATCACTATTCTAAGCATGATGCATGAATTAATTGATTTAATTCCCAGAACAATCTTAGGAAATAGGAACAATTATAACCCTCATTTTTTATTTTTTGAGACCAAGTCTCAAGCTGTCGCCCTGGGTAGAATGCTATAGTGTCATAGCTCACAGTAACCTCCAACTCTGGCTCAAACGATGCTCTCGCCTCAGTTTTTCTATTTTTAGTAGAGGCAGGGTCTCGCTTTTGCTCAGGCTGGTCTCGAATGCACGAGCTCAAGCAATCCACCCACATCGGCCCCCAGAGTGCTAGGATTATGGGTGTGAGCCACCGTGCCCAGCCTATAACCTAATTTTATAAATAAGAAAACTAAGGTTACAACTCAAACTCGAGCACTCGAAACTGCTGGTATGATTGAGTTTTTAAAAGTACAGACATATGTCATTTTATTGAGCTTTGCTTTATTTGTGTCTTACAGATACTGCGTTTACAAACTGAAGGTTTGTGGCAACTCTGCATCAGTAAGTCTACTGGTGCCATTTTTCCAACAGTATGTGCTCACTTTGTGTTTCTATGTTGCATTTTAGTAATTCTCACAGTAATTCAAACTTTTTCATTATTACTTTATTTGCTATAGAGATGTGTGAGCAGTGATCTTTAATGTTACTATTGTAATTTCGGGGGGGGGGGCACAAACCATGCTCATATAAGATGGTGAACTTAATAGGTAAGTGTTGTATGTGTTCTGACTGCTCCACCAACTGGCTATTTCCCTGATTTCTCTATCTCTCCTCTGGCTTCACTATTCCTTGAGATACAATAATATTGAACTCAAGCCAGTGAATAACCCTACATGGGCCTCTAAGTGTCCAAGTGAAAGGAAGTGTTGCAAGTCTCTTCCTTTAAATAAAAAGAAAAAAATGATTAAGCTTAGTGAGGAAAGCCCTAAGCATGCTGAAAGCCAAGACAGGCCCAAAACTAGGCCTCTTATGCCACAGTCTGCCAAGTTGCAAATGTAAAGGAAAAATTCTTGGAGGAAATTAAGTGCTACTTTAGGGAACACAAATGGTAATAAAGTAAAACAGCCTTATTACTGACATGGAGAAATTTCCAGTGGTGAAATGTAAATATGGCCTACAGTTGAGTTAATAGTATTATACCAACGTTAATTTCTTGAGTGTGATAAATATACTCTGAGAAAGTTGAGTAAAAGGTGTGTTCATTATCTTACTGCATTCGTTTTTCAATTTTTGTGTAAGGCTAACGTTTCCATTAACAAAAAAAAATTTAAAAAGAAACAGAAAAGAAAAAAAGCTCTTTAAATTTAGTACAAAGCATTAAAAGGAAAGAAATTCAAGATTCACAGTTTGCCTCCTTTCAGCCTTTTCACAACTTAAAAGATTGAAAGTTCTGTTATACTGGGCCTGTCAAGTGTCATATTCTTTTTCTGATGTGAAACTGCCCTGTCCAAAGGCCCCTTGGTCATGGAAATTGTAATGCACAAGTGTGGCCACTCATTGGACTGAGTGATACCTGAACCAAAGTAACCCATCCCACACTGACCAGAATTTAGCACCACCACGTATCTTGGCTTCTTCCTAAAGGAAGTTATGACATTTGCCACTGTTGGTGTGTGTGTGTGTGTTGGGGGCGGGGGGAGTTATGACATACAAGGGCAATTTTACTATTGAATGCTTTTGGAGGTTTGTTAAAAATCACATTGTATATGTAACTATATTATAGTTTCTGAATTAATTTTTTTTTTTTTTGAGACAGAGCCTCAAGCTGTCCCCCTGGGTAGAGTGACGTGGCATTACAGCTCACAGCAACCTCCAACTCCTGGGCTCAAGCGAGTCTCCTGCCTCCGCCTCCCAAGTAGCTGGGACCACAGGCGCCCGCCACAACACCCGGCTATTTTTATTTTTGGTTGCAGCTATCATTGTTGTTTGGCGGGTCCGGGCTGGGGATTCGAACCGGCCACCTTAGGTGTATGTGACTGGCGCCTTAGCCGGTTGAGCTATAGGCGCCAAGCCTCTGAATTAATTTTTACCAAATTTTAATAGCATTTGAACTTATTTCAGTTCTGCTGCCTACTCATGATTCCTATTCTCAAAAGTTTATGAAAGGGAATAGAAATGAGGGAAAGGAAGGGAAAGGAAGAGTGAAGAGTAAGAAGCAGCCCTAAGTAATCTTGATACATTTCATTAAAAAAAGCTTTTGGTGAGAGACCAAGCCACTCTCACTAATGAACAAAAATTTCATCTTAAGTGAAAGTCAGATATTTTCTTGAATTATCACTAATTATTTCATTAAAATAGTGTTTTCTTTAAACTTTAAAGAAGAGACACTAGTGAAGGACAAAGTCATGACTGTATTTAGGGCCAACTCTGAGGATGTGGCCCTGATAGTTATGAGGGTCTCTCATAAATTCTCAAATGTACAAGCCAGCTCTGTAGCACATGATTTTCTCATCCTATAAAATAACAACAGTACTTCCTATATCTCATAGGATTTGTTGTGAGGACTGAACAAGAACAACAAAGCTGCACTGAGATTTGGATATTGGGCCATCTGCTTAGTTCATTCACTAAAGATAACCATTTCTTTTATAAACCAACCTCCTAGAAAAAACTCAAAACTGTGCCTCAGCAAAATTACAAATGACTACAAGCCATAGACTTAGATTCATCTTTCTCAGGATACAAACAAATGTTTATATAATCTGTTCTCTACATATAACTTTACTACCATGTAGAAAGTTCTAGTTTTCTACTGCTCTTAATACTAAATAACCCCTGAAATATAATCAAAGACGTCAAAAACCACTGCAATTAGTTTCAAGGTTGAATGCTGTATAAATGTTTGATTCTTAACAGGGGAAAAAAATAGTATATCTAAATCAAATGAATTAGGTCATATATATTCCCTGCTCTTTTAGAGAAGTTAACTTTAAGTCTTTAGCTTAAAAACCCCATTTGAAAAGAATGGGGAAAAAACATAGTTGAAAATTCAAATTATGAATGAATCTCCAATATTGTTTTTAACAGAAAAGTCAGCTAGTAATATAGAAACATCAATATTAAAAGATGACAATTATTTCTACTCTTACTAATGAACAAAAATTTCATCTTAAGAGAATTTAAATTTTTTTTGGTTCATGAAAAGTTCTCAAAAGTAGCAGCTGATCTTTCTTTGATCAAATCATGTTTTCCCCATGAATGTTAAAATGTTTATAGCAGTAATCTAGAGATACTATGTGTGCAAGGATCAGAATGTCTTTATTTTTTAAAGCACAGCAAGTATTTTTTTTTTTTTGTAGTTTTTGGCCAGGTGGGTTTGAACCCACCACCTTTGGTATATGGGGGCCAGTACCCCACTCCTTTAAGCCACAGGCGCCGACCAGCACGGCAAATATATTAAATCACTCAGTATGGTATCTCTTTCTTTCTTCTTTTTTTTCTTTTTAAAGTCTCTTTATTGCCCTCCAGGAAGAGTGCTGTGGTGTTACAGATCACAGCAACCTCCAACTCCTGGGCTTAGGTAATTCTCCTGCCTCAGCCTCCTGAGTAGCTGGGACTACAGGTACCTGCCACAACACCTGGCTATTTTTTTATTGCAGTTTGGCTGGGGCCGAGTTCGAACCCACCACCCTAGGTATATGAGGCTGGCGCCCTACCCACTGAGCCACAGGCGCTACCCCAGTAAGGTATTTCTATGTAACCCTTTTCGTACAGAAAATCACAGTAATATATATAGCTGGGATAGTTCTACAAATTTTATTATCCACTCTAATTATTATTATTAACATTATCATATTACAAATATGCCAATATGGTAAATTATTATAGTCAATTTTCTCTCTGTTTTGTAACTTGTCTCTTGTCATTGACTTAATATCCATTTTATAAATATAGAAGAGGATGAATACTTCTTCCTCACAAACAGATTAGAAAACTGGATCCAAAACAATTACACTTTACTGTGGCAGGCAGCATGTCAATATTCTAGAAATCAGAATAAGCTTTTCATGAATTTTCTATAGAGAGAAAAGAATTTCAATTATACTTTTTCTCTGGTGAAAATAAAATGTTTCAGAAAAGAATACTGCTAGGAAACTGTTCACTTTTTAGTACAAAGAGTCTCCCTAATCAATCATCAGATCTAAAATTATTAAATCTCTTCTGACCACATCTTAGGAAGATAAAACAAAATATTCGGGTAGAAACATTACTTAAAATCCCTGTAAAGCATGGCTGTCAATATTTTAAAAAATCTTTATAATTTCCCCCACCTTATGATAATGTTTAAATATTGAATTATAGCTCTTTCAAAGGCTCAGATCCCCAGAGAATCTTGGGAGATTTATGGCTAAAAAACTAAGATTCTGAATAAGTTGTCAACAGCTAACTAAAGTTAAATGATAGCACCATCATTCTAGCTACCAAACAATTTCCTTCAGAGACCAAAATAATTCTCAAATTTGTAATTGAAAGGAAACCACAAGACATGTTAAATTCTAAAACATATTTTAAAAACCTAAGTACTGGCTCGGCGCCTGTGGCTCAAGCGGCTAAGGCGCCAGCCACATACCCTAAGGTGGCGGGTTCAAATCCTCAGCCTGGGCCCGCCAAACAATGATGGCTGCAACCAAAAAAATGGCCGGGTGTTGTGGCGGGCGCCTGTAGGCCCAGCTACTTGGGAGGCTGAGGCAGGAGACTCGCTTGAGCCCAGGAGTTGGAGGTTGCTGTGAGCTGTGATGCCATGGCACTCCACCCAGGGGGATAGCTTGAGGCTCTGTCTCAAAAAAAAAAAAAAAAAAAAAACCTAAGTACTGTAGCTTGTATGGAAAAAGTAATAAAGATGAGCAGCTTTCAGTTTTCTGTTGACCAATAATCTACAAGCAATAAACACCTAAAGTTGTATTTCCTAGGCTTTCTCTGCAATTGATAAAAGATGAGATTAATAGTGTAAATCCTCCCTAAGAACACAAAACCCTTGGAGTTTGAGATTTACTCAACCCCTTCCCTAAAATGGGAGAAAATTTAATTCATACAATATAATCCCTAAAGCTGAATGTGAAAAAAATGTGCAAAATTAAATATAAATGATCTGATGAACCATGCTTCAAATCATTCCTTTTGCAAGTTTACTTTAACCTGAAGCATCGACAATGTGATACTTAAAATGAAGCCATAGAAAACCTACCTCTCTATTCCATGGCTATCACAAGCTACACAGACAACTTTCTCAGAGAACAAAATCCATACAGCACTGAAGCTTCTGCCAGTTACACTTGGAATCACAATGAATAGCTAGCTATCTGCTCATTGTTCTTTTACTTAAACACTTCATAATATATGTGGGTGGGCTATGTTACACAAATTATAGGTAATAATAGGTAAACACTACATAATTCTAGATTCCATGGGCTAAAGTAAGAATTCATTTCTCCCTTAGGAAGTCTGTGGCCCAAAGGCAAATTGCTTTGTGCTTAATTACATTTCGAGATTTTTTTAAAGAATGCTAAAATATGGCTGGAGGTAGTGGCTCACGCCTGTAATCCGAGCACTCTGGAAGGCTGAGGTGGGCAGCTCTGCTTGAGCTCAGAGCTCAAGAGTTCGGGACCAGCCTGAACGAGAGCAAATGCCCTGCTCCCCCCACCCCCAAATAGCTGGCTGTTGTGGTGGGCACCTGTAATCCTAGCTACTCAGGAGCCTGAGGTAAGAGAATTGCTTGAGCCCAAGAGTTTGAGGTTGTTGTGAACTATGACACCACAGCCCTCAATCCCAGGGCAACTGAATAAAACTCTTGTCTCAAAGAAATACATAAAAACAAGGCTAAAAAGTCATAAGAGTAAATGCTGTTCATACTTTCCAATAAGATACACATGCAAATCCCTATTAAACTGAAGTGCAACTTAAATCTAGGTGTCCAATATTCTCTTATTAAAGTAGCTGAGTAGTCCTTAAGTGTTCAACCTTCTTGTAAAAAGTAATCACCACTATAGCAGAACTCTAAAATTGATATTGATACCCACAGTTGAGAGCCACCTATGTAAATGACTAGACAATGTGAGACTTAATTCAATTACACTATACTGCTAGAAACTCAATAGGTGACCTTAATTGAAATCACTGAAAGTCCTATTTTTAAGTACATTGTACTTTCTTTAAAAAAGTTATATAAAAATACTTTTGGTGGCCCAAGTTTATCTTCTCGTAATGTGTCCACAGGACAACAGCTCTGGTTCACAGTAGGGCTATCATTTTTTTTTTTTTTTT
>NW_003852419.1:21054510-21057924 GCF_000181295.1 Otolemur garnettii
ATATCACTATGATGATAACCTGCCACTTGATGTGCTGGCACAAAATAAACCATCCTCTGCATTCCATAACTGTGTCACATTCCTGAAGTTGTTCTTCAGTAAGTTTGCATAACATTTCTTTTGGTCATTATGCTGACAGCAGACTCATTTAGACTAGAGTGAAAAAAATTTGCTTAGGTATTCTGCTCATGTCCAATGTAGATACATGGTCAGCCCAGGAAACACACCTGCAAAGATGATCTGGGCATATTCTAAGACGTTGCTGTTTGGTGATTCTGTCTTGTCACATGATTCTAGCCTGATGAAATTGCTCAAGAAGCCACACGATAGATTCAATACTCATAACAAAAAGAATGGTGCTGTAGTTGACTCTCTCTGTCTCAAGCTTGATTCCATAACAAAACCCAAGGACCAGACACACTTTGGGCCAACATATCAACTCTCTTAACTTTGGAAATGTATTTCTTGCTCAACCCTTGGGAACAGAGACATCAACCGTTCATATATCATCATCACTACCTTAAAATTAAAAACAGAGTATAAGGAATATAAAAATATTTAAGTTCTGTGTTTACAACAAATAATCTGAGGGAATACTTTTTATTTTTGAGACAGAGTCTTACTACGTCACCCTTAGTAGAGTGCCATGACATCATAGCTCACAACAACCTCAAACTCTTGGGCTTAAGCGATTGTCTTGTCTCAGCCTCCCAAGTAGCTGGGACTACAGCTACACAATGCCTGGCTATTTTTTTGTTGCAGTTGTCTTTGTTGATTTTAGCTGGCCTAGGCTGGGTTAGAACCCACCAGCCTCAGTGTATGTGGCCGATGCCCTACCCACTGAGCTATGGGCGCTGCCCAAAATACATGTTTTCTTTAAGAGCTCTAAGACATTAAAAAGAACTCTAAGACATTAAAGATAAAATCTCCATATTTTTAAAGTGGTTATGATGAGCTATTTTTATAATGGGACAAAGATCCATATCCAGAAGGGAGAAAAGTATTAGAATTAAATTTCTAAGGTTCCCCTCCTCATCTTAACACTCCTGACTTATTACTTTGTTTTTTCTTAAAAAGAACTTTTCTTTGTGCTTTTCTCATGTACTTCATTTATAATGATGTTTGATGTCTGATTAATAACATCATGGAGGCTAGTCAAATACAAAAGCGAAAACCAAAACTTTAAGTAGTTGTTGGTGGGAATCAAAGTCACCAAACTTTGACAAATGTATCTGAATTTCAATGACCCTCTGCTTACTCTTCCATACCCTGCTTGGTTCACAGATGTCAAACTTGCTTATCTTCTTCTGTGATGTCTGAATCTTTTACAATTATTAATATCTCAGTTGAGATCAAGGACCAATGATAAACTTTCAGTATCCTGAAGGTGTAAAAATATCACTCCAGAAGAAAACTAAACAAAACAAAGCATACTTACCTAACAATTCCTAGGCCTTTTTTTTTTTTCTTATGGTCCTAATTCTCTTCTTATTAGTTGTAGTATAGGTTTTGGTTTCATCTTTGGTTACAACTGACCTCTCAGAGCTTGCTGCTTCCTTAGTGATCTCTGAATACTTTTAAAGAGGCAAACAAGAACTCATTCCTCACAGTCCCTGTACCTCTAGCCACACCTTCAGCAGATATATAAATTATTTCTTCCTTCAGTTCCTCCTTACTGTGACTCAGGTCATGTTCCTCTATCCGACAGGGTAAATTCACACAGATGGTATGTGCTAGTCTACAGTAAGTGTTCATTGAGTATCTACATGTGCCCAGGTGTTTACTTGTCAAATCTGTCTAACCCTAATCCTTTTCTGAAAATAAACATGAGGCCTAAGATTTTTCTACAATGTCTAATTCTTCCTTGTTAAGGGGGAGAAAAAGAAGACAAAATCACTTATGTTACTGTAGTATATAACCACATTTTAAAGCTGGAAAGAACCTAAAGAATATACTATTCAATCTGTTCGATTTTCCTATCAATTCCCTCATTTCACAGATGAGAAAACTCTATATCCAAAGATGGTTAAGTTATTTGATAAAGACCATAGAGCTAGGGGGCGGCACCTGTGGCTCAAGGGAGTAGCGCACTGGCCCCATATGCTTGGAGGTGGGTTCAAACCCACCCTCAGCCAAAACCAAAACAAAACAAAACACAAAACTGCATAAAATTTTTTTTAAAAAGACCATAGGGCTAAGCAGTGGCACTAACAGATCTTTTCACTTCTATATTAAAGTTTGTTTCATTAGTTTTGGAGGCAATACCACAAACACTAAAGAACAGAGCAGTCAGCCAGCAAGTTTCACTCTGTACCATGTAGATATATTATTACATGAGATCATGAGATGGCCAAGTGGTCAACTTTATCTCCACTTTTTGATGTGTGTTGTTTTAATTTTATACCATAAAGAGAATGCTGAAATCAAGACAAAAGTTTGATGACAGGCATACCATAAAGATTTGTTTGTTTTTGCTCACCAAATAGGGTATGCCTCCCTAACTTGGCTGTTCACGCTTCCACTTCTTACGCTTTGCTCACCTGGAAGTCTCCTTAACCAAACAAAAATAAAGAGAAACTAAAACAAAATCCAAGTATCAAAAGTAATGCCATAAATAACCCACAGAGTGGGGAAAAGAATTTGTAAATCACATAGCTGATAAGGTACGTGTATTTAGAATACATAAAGAACTCTCGCAGCTCAAGAAAATATAAGCAACCCAATTAAAAACTGGTAAAGGACAGAACATTTATTTCTCTGAAGAAGATATTCAAATACCCAGTAAGTACATGAAAAGAAACTCATTAGCCATCTGAGAAATACCATTTAAAATCACAATGATTCCTCTATTTATATACAATTTTATATTTCTCCTTTAAATTTAATTTAAAATCCTCCTTTAAATACAATTTGAAGTCACTTCACATCCACTAGGGCAGCTATAACCAGAAAGCCAGATAATGATGATAAATATTAGAAGAGATATAAAAACGTTGGATACTTCCATTATTTCTGCTAGGAAAGTAAAATGGTGCAGTCTCTTTAGAAAATAGTCTGGCAGTTCCACAAGATTAAACATTAAGTTATCATATGACCCAGGAACTCTATTCTTCTCTATGTAATCAAGAACAAGGATAACCTATACCCACACAAAGACCATGCAAGAATGTTCACTGCAGCATTATTTGTAACTGCCGAAAAGTACAAATAATTCAAATGTTCATCAACTGATGAATAAAATGTCACATAGCCAATGAAAAGGAAAGAAGCACTGATACTGATAAATGGTAGAAACATAGACAAACTTTGAAAACATTTTTCTTTTTTTTTTTTTTTTTTGAGACAGAGCCTCAAGCTGTCCCCCTGGGTAGAGTGCCGTGGCATTACAGCTCACAGCAACCTCCAACTCCTGGG
>NW_003852419.1:21058706-21059993 GCF_000181295.1 Otolemur garnettii
AAAAAAAAAAAAAAAAAAAAGTACTCTGCTACTACATATAGACTTAAGGATCACTGGGATCCTGGCATACATTTGGAATTCAAATATGGTACTGATCTGAGAACTTAACATAAATCTTAAAAAACTCTAGATATTGAAACTCCTATTTCTTGAGAAAAAGGAATTGAGGGGAATTAATCATATGCTACAAATATGTAAATTTTCACAAACAGAGCTGAAGACTTTCCTATACTATAAATCATGAAATTTACAGTAGAAATTACAATCAGGCTTGGAGTTTTAAACTTCATATTCTGTTAGTGGTAGACATGGGTGTTTTTGTTTATGTTTTTGCTGACATCGTATGCAATGAATGCAACTCAGGTGTGTTCTGACATTAACCAATTCTCCAATTCTCTGAAATCATCTCATTGTCTAATAATTCAGTTAAATTGACACTATTGACCTGGAAATAGTTTCAGATACCACAAGTTAAAGGGCTCAGTTCCATAAGACTTCCCCCACAGCAGAAGACAATCAAAAGTCTTGAGCTACTTATAGTTCTGATCAACTAGCTACAAATTGAGGGTCCTTACACCCCCTTCTTGAGTTCCATAATTTACTAGTATAGCTCACAGAACACAAGAATATGTTTCATTTATGTTTACCAGTATTTTACAAAGAGTATAACTCAGAAACAGCCAAATGGAAGAGATGCATAGGACAAGGTATTTGGAGGTGGGGATGCAGTAGGGAGGGGGCTGTAGTGGTGCTTCCATGACCTCTACTGGATTTAATTTCACCACCACCCCCAGTACCTGGATGTGTTCCCAACCCCAAAACTCAATCTCCAGGCCTCTGCCCCTTTCCCAGAAGTCAGTGGGTGATTTCTGGTCCTTCTGTTGACCAGACCCATCCTGAGACTAGGGGCCCCTCACTGAATCACCTCACTAGCATTTTCAGTTATAACAGGAAAGGGACTTGTTGTAAGTAACAAAAGACATTCTTATCACTCAAAAAATCCAAGGGTTTTATGATAGGAACCTGACATGGCACAAAGATGAACATATTTGTGTTATTATACCATAGCAACAGTATCAAATTAAATTGAATATGCAAATAACTCAATATAAACCTATGGCCAATATAATTTCATTTGATTCCTGTAACTAAAGATTATTTAATACAAATACCTGATCTCTTAAACTAATTGCCTAGTCTGCCTATCTATTTAGCTAACAGTCCTATTTGGCTAAATTGCTAAAAATAAAAATCCTCCATCAACACGTATTTCTTCTTTTTTTTTTT
>NW_003852419.1:21060114-21068888 GCF_000181295.1 Otolemur garnettii
TGGCATCACAGCTCACAGCAACCTCCAACTCCTGGGCTCAAGTGAGCCTCCTGCCTCTACCTCCCAAGTAGCTGGGACCACAGGCCCCCACCACAATGCCTGGCTATTTTTTTTTAGTTGCAGCCATCAGTGTTGTTTGGTGAGCCGGGGCTGGATTCGAACCCGCCAGCTCAGGTGTATGTGGCTGGCACCTTAGCCACTTGAGCCACAGGCGCCGAGCCATCATCAACACATATTTCTAGGTTACCACATGATGATATACCTCTACCACAGGAGTGAAGAGCCATCTAGATTAGTACAGGTTACAGCAACCCTAATCCAAAAATCTGAAATGCTCCCAAAGCAAACTTTCTGAGCACTGACATGACATCACAAGTAGAAAATTTCACACACAAGTTTTTAACAGGAACTTTGTTTCAATGCACAAAATTATTAAAAATATAAAACTATCTTCCAGCAATAAGTCATATATAAAACATAAATGAAGTTCACATTTAGAGTTAGGTCCCATCCCCAGGATACTCATTACATGTGTACAAATGTTTGAAAATCCAAGAAAATCCACAATTTGAAACACTTCTGGTCTCAAGCATTTTGGGTAAGAGATAATGAACACATTCTTTCCCTAAAATGCTTAATGATTTCTCCTATTTTAGCAACTGTAGGCTTCTCTTGTAGTTTAGTTTAAATGTCAGAGTTTCAAACCAAGAGCTGTGGTCTCCCCACTTTTAATTTTACACATCTAGAATCACCAACAATACAATTATTAACCCTGGAAAATGTTGAGCATTCACTATGATGTCAGAAGTTATGGGAGTATTCAAACTAATGCAAAAGGTATGATTTCCTATATCAAACTTGTTACTTATGTAAATAGAAAAAAGGGCGTAAAACAATCAACCCAAACCAAGTGCAGTCAGACTTTAAAGAAAAGTCTTCCCAGGCAGATGGAAAAGGATCCAGGGAAAGTTTCATACAAGAAGAGATATCTGAATTGGATCTTGGGAGACAGACTCAATTTTGATAAGTGGAAAAAAAAAAAAAAGAAGACATTTCAGGTGGAAGAAACAATTGTATCAAGATACAAAAAGAAAGGGGAGAAAATCATATTATTTGCTCAGGAAAGGGAAAATCAGTGAGTTCCCTAAAGTGAAGGGTTTGGTTAGGAAACCAATGGAGTAAGTTTATGGAAATTAAGGACCAGTTCTTTGTAAGCTCAGCGTGTATGGAGGAGGGTTCAACAAATGTTTAATAGCTGAATGAGATGCAGCTGAAAAGGTAAAGAAGCACCTGATACAGTAGGCCTTAAGAATCAGGTGCTTAAGACTGAACTTCATCCCAGAGTTAATTAAAAGTGTTTAATTTGAGGTTTCAGAAAGGGGAAGAAAACAAACATGTATACAGCGGGTACTAAAAACTTTCCATACATTAAACTCAATCTTTACAACTGTGACAGATGAGGAAATCAGACTAAATAATTTGTTCAAGGTAATTTAGAAAGTGGTAAAAGTGGAGATCTGAATTTATACATCTATTCTTTCTAATATTCTACACCACATGAATAAATCAACCAACCAACCAGGGCCACAAGATGTCTGGTGACAATGTCTAGGACAAAAACAATGTATCATTATCAAATTTAAACTTTTAGTCAGTTTATCTGTACTATGGCTTTTTTGTCAAATCTGAGTGGACACTGAAATAGTCTAACCCCAGATGGGTTGTGCAGCATAAAACTCACTTTGGGGATTCTTGGGAAGTCATTTCAAACAAAGTTATGTTTCAGAACAGATAAAACTAATACATATGTGAAAAGTTAATCTAAAGTCATATATTAAGATAAGTGGATGATGTAAGCCATAAATTTAAAAAGCTATAAAACATATACACAGCATGGCCCTCTTTTTGGTTACTAATTCTTCACACATACATTTTTTGATATTTTTTAATTTATGAAAATCTACACTGATGAATACAGGAGCCTTGTATGGGCTTTCTCAGTATTAGTAAATATTATTGTTCCATTTCTCCCAGGATAAAGGCTCTCTCCCTAAGGCAGACAGAAGACCCTTCGGATCATCAGACGGGGTTGGGTTTGCAGTCTTCCTTTTTCTCAGGGTGAATGGATCAAGAACAGATTAGTAATGTGGTTCTTTCCTCAAGTAATGCACAGACATTTCTGAATGCAAATATATTATTAAATAAATTAGTAACTGTATATAAAGCTGGAAGATACTTATTAAACTATGTAAAACCAGGTAGGCCAAAATTGATCAGAAGGATAGGGTCCTCCTATGACATTTTTAGATATTGACAACAAGGACAAATTAAATAAAGTATGAGATAGGGATGGGGAATGGAGCAGGGTGAACTGGAACAAAAATTTAAAAAATTAGTCACCTATTATAATTTTTAATATTTGTATGCCAAAATATAAACCAACTTGAAAAATTCAGTTCAGTGAAAACAAAAAGGATAACAATTATTGATTCACCTTTATATCCTGACATTAGAGAAAATCTCTTTATACTTTTACAAAAAAAAAATTTCCTTAAAGCATATTACTTTGCAAAGGCCCAGATTGTTATATAACATTTTTGCTAATACGAAACAATAGTAACAAAACAAAAGAGAATAAAAGTACAACACCTATCAAAGTCCAAGCCATTAAGAATTTATTTGAAATCATTTCAAAGAAGCAGGATTTTGTATGAAACTTGTTGGGCCACTATGCTTCAGTAGATCACAGATCATAGTAGTGTTTTTTAAAAATGTTAAATGAATGACGTTTTTAACATTGATGAATATGGCCTGAATTAGAAGTGCAAATCTTCTGGGAACTCTTGTGTTAAAAAATACATTCATGGGTGGTGCCTGTGGCTCAGTGGGTAGGGTGCCGGCCCCATATACTGAGGGTTCAAACCCAGCCCCAGCCAAACTGCAACAAAAAAATAGTCGGGCCTTGTGGCTGGCTCCTGTGGTCTGGGGAAGCTGAGGCAAAAGAATTGCCTAAGCCCAGGAGTTGGAGGTTGCTGTGAGCAGTGTGATGCCACGGCACCCTACCAAGGGCAATAAAGTAAGACTCTCTGCACAAAAAGAAAAAAAAATACATACATACATACATATACATATATTTAAGGCTATTTTAACTTTTTATCCCACCCTCCATTTCTAATGAGACCTTAATTGAGATGATTGTGATTTTTCTTTTTCTTGTTGCCAAAGGATTATTATATTTGGAAATACACTATTGTATTGAAATTGGAAAACTTTGGAAAATCAGGTTATTGCCTTAGTTAACACTTGAAAGGTGAAATTTAGCTTCCCTCTAATTAGTGTTAGGAGATAGGAATACATATACCAGGCATCCTCAAACTACGGCCTGCGAGAGTTTTGTTTTTTAACAATAATTCATACTTTGCTTCTATTATTATTTTTGATTATTTGTCCTAACTATGCCCCCTCCCTTTATTGGAGTTTTACTGACGAGTATATGATACTATGTTTAAATTTCTACATCTTTCTTTGAATTTCATACAGCTTACAATTCTCAATAAGGATCTCTTTTAATAATATTTTCACACATTACATTTGTCAGATCATTGTGTTTCACCTAAGTTAACATGATTATTTTTCATAATAGAAATACAAACAAGATCCTAATTAAGACATCACTTTCTCTTTGAAGATGTTGACATAGACATAAAATTGCTGATATTTGAATCTGTAAATCTGGTAGGTTTTTCTTGTTGTTTTTACATTTCACTTGTGAAAGGTAAAAATTTGGTCTATCATCATCACTGCGTTTACTGAGCTAAGTATCTACAAGGACAAATAGCAAAGCTTCCTTCCTATTCATTCCCGCTAAATCAATTAAGTTATTCATACATTTATTGAACATTTGCTAAAGTCCTTCACTTTTGGTATCAATAAAAAGAAATCTTATGATAAAAGCTTATTTTGTTTTGGAAAAAAGTCAGGGTTCTCAAATTCACTATATTACTTTGCAACTCTTGCTTTCCTTGCCGCCAACATTGTGTGGGTGGAAGAAAGAAACCAAGACATTCAGAACAAAATGTGAAGTCAAGGGAAATTTTTAGACAGCAATAAATTGTGAAAATCACTTAAACTTACTGTCAGAACACTCTTTTGTAGAGAAACATAAATGGAGGCATTTTAACACACCCCTGGCATTCAATGAAAAAAATACTAGGCTCAAAGTACCATAAATTCACAGATCTTATTTGTTTAAACTAATTGGACTCTTTTTCATATAACTCAATAAACTGCAATTAAAACTGAATTTGAATAGGTTTTATCTAATTGCTCTTCTTAATACTTTTTTAAGGCTCGGCGCCTGTGGCTCAAGCGGCTAAGGCGCCAGCCACATACACCTAAGGTGGTGGGTTCGAATCCCCAGCCCAGGCCCGCCAAACAACAAAATGATGGCTGCAACCAAAAAATGGCCAGCGCCTGTAGTCCCAGCTACTTGGGAGGCTGAGGCAGGAGACTCACTTGAGCCCAGGAGTTGGAGGTTGTTGTGAGCTGTGATGCCATGGCACTCTACCCAGGGATAGCTTGAGGCTCCGTCTCAAAAAAAAAGAAAAAAATACTTTTTTAAAAACATGACTTTAAAGACTTAAAATCTTAACTCATGAAATGTATTATGTCCTCTATATGATAATGAAAATGCTCTTCAGTATATATTGACATATATAAATTTTCTAAGACCATTTAAAGTCACATTATATCTTAAAAAGCCCATTTTAAATGAATCATCCTATATTTCCAAAATACACTAAGATCTACATAAACACCAAACAAATAAATAAATAAATACACTGCTGATTCTAGAATATGTAGAATACAGCCTACAATTGCTAGTATTGCTGATCCACATAGTCACAGGAATTCCTTAAATGACAGAAGATTAAACTAGCATCTTTTAAGGCAATGTATGTACTATTAAGTTTTCCTGCAAATCATTATCTCCCCAGAGACACAATGTCATTTTTGTTAGAAATGATTCTCAACTCTATTATATACTATGAAGAATTACTGTGGTGGCTGAAGTAGAAAGCTCCTCAATGATGTATCCCAATTAGCTCTATTAATTTTTTTTTTTTTTTTGAGACAGGGTCTCATTCTGTTGCCCGACTAGAGTGTAGTAGCATCATCATGGCTCACTGCAACCTCAAACTTGTGGGCTAAAGCAATCCTCCCGCCTCAGCCTCCTGAGGAGCTAAACTACAGGTGTGCAGCATGATACCAAGCTAATTTTTCTAATTTTATTAACAGGAGAGAAGGGGTCTTGCTCTTGCTCAGGCTGGTTTCAAGCTCCTGAGCTCAAACGATCCACCTGCATCTATCTGCCTCCCAGAATGCTAGGATTACAGGCATGAGCAACTGAGGTAGGCCAGCTCTATTACTTTTGATTTTAAAGTTTTAAACCACTTGTCTTTTGGATACACCATAGTTCAAATTCTTCCCAACCTTCTTCCTAATATAAAGTGACAGGCCTGTCCTTTTCTACATTACATATATCATAGAATTTTCTTTTTTTTTTTGAGATGATGTCTTGCTAAGTTGCCCAGGTTGGTCTTAACTCCTGGGCTCAAGTAATCTTCCTACCTGGACAACCCAAGTATCTGGGACTACAAGGACACACCACCAAATCCAGCTCATGTATCATAAATTTTTGACAGAAATGAATATATAGTAAATGCTCAGCAAAAACTCTTGGTAATGTTAACAGTATTCACTTGTAAAAAAATTCTGAAGACTTATAATAGCAAAGTCTTTCCTTATCCTCAAAACTGGATATAATCTTTTTTCGAGCTCCCATAGTTTTTATCTGCAATTCTTTTATGGACCTAATGTCCAGTTGTATTACTGTTACATATGACCTTATTCTTATACCCTATTAAAGCTGAACATTCTTTCAACAGAGAAATTGTCTTGCTCATTTTACAGCACTTAATATTGAAGGAATAAGGAAAAGAAGATATTTTTAAAATGTCTGTTAAATTAGGTCTTATGGAGTCTTCATTTTTATTTGATGGATAAAAAAGCATAAATATTTCTACGGTATCAATATATTTAAAAGAAAAAAAATTTCTTAAAGACTGCAGAACGTTAAAGCCTTCTGAGAATATGCTTATTCATATACACATTCATATAACGTAAGACATAAAGGAGGAGCTATCTAATGATTATAGTAGCTACTGAAATGTATTGTTTTCCATTTCATTTCAAATTTTGACGTTTAAAGAAAAGAGTAACCACACAATGGGTATTTTATTTTCCTTTCTTGTAAGAAGTGACTTCATTTTCAGACTAAAATCAGTTATAGAAATCAACATGTAAAGCCTCTGTTAATGTCCCTCATAATTCTTTATTCCTACTCTATCTCTCCCCAAGGCTCTGAGCATCTAGGAGAGGATCTTTGTTTTCATGGTTCTTCATCAATTTCTTTGGCTAAAAGCCCAATCTGCTTAAGACATTAAAGAACTAGTTATCAACAAATTTGATTACTAAAGCTGAGAAAATTAATAATATGGTATTTATTCAAGTAACATCAAATTTTAAAATTTGATACATACTCAAAAGTTTTCAGAGTTTGAAAAGTCCTACCAATTCCCATTTATATATTGCTTTAAAACAGTAATATGGAAGTCAATTCATACAAACCCCAAATTAGCACTAAATATTAAATAAAACAAAAGAAACAAAAACCTGGCCTTTCCTAATTGAGAGCTAACCCTTAAAATGGAAAAGGTCCTATCAAGCACTACTGACATCTATTTTATGCTGTCTAATAAACATTTACTGTTCTGGTATAACAGTATCTTCATTTCCTTTTTGGAGAAAAACACTTTTATGTGGAATTGACTATACCCTCAAATTTAATAGGTGAACATACAATAAAAAAACTCCTTGGGAGATTGAAATGTCCTGGACTTTTAAAAATACGCAAATAGGGTATAAGGGAATCTTTCTAAGAGTAGACTATGAACGTCTTAACACAATAACTAAGAAAATGACATGAAGGCTATCTTAACCAGTTAGAGGAAAATATTTCAAATTGTATGTGAAAATACCCTAGAATTGCATTAATGTACATAGTTATCATTTAATAAAAAATAAAAAAAGAACCAAAAAAATGCAAATAACTACATAATTTCAAAAGAGGTGATAGTTAATCTTCACGGAAATTCTTGATTTTAAGTACACCATATAGTTATGACATGCCTATTGAGTCCTCCAAGTAATTCTGAAAATATTCAGCAAAAGAAGATTTAACAGAATAAGTAAATAACAACTAAAGTCACTATAAGTAATGAAAAACTAGTACTTCCATTTTCTAGGAATTTTGGTGACTTAACTGCTAAAAAGGAGAAAAACAATGCACATGGAATAAAGTAGACGTAAAATTAAGATGTATGTTCTCATGCTTGTGAGATCATATTAAAGTTAAGTTTTACCCATAAATTTTAGAGTGCCTACATTTTAAGCATCAGGTGTGAGCTATTGTGAGCTATTGCTCCATTAGGTGTGAGTACTAGAATGAATTAGAATAATCTTATGATCACAGTGACATGATTAACATGGAATCTGTATGCAAAAGGATGAGATAAATTATTACTACTTGTGATAAAGTAAAATAGAGTGGTCAAGGGCATTCTGGAGCCAAACTCCATGTCTGACTCCTGGGACCATCATTTAATAGCTGTGGGACTCTGACCAACTTCAGTGAGGCTCAATCTCCTTAGCTAAGATAATAAATAACAATAATAAACACATATGCAGTGTTTATCATAAGCACCAGGCATTTTTCAAAGAGCTTTACATATTAATTCTTTAACTCCTTAGGAGTTAAGAAATATTATCATCTCTATTTTATATGGGAAGAAACTGAGGTCCAGGTGAGTTCAGTGAGTTACCTGAGGTCACACAACTGCTAAGTAGTAGAGCTGACACCTGGGATTGGAACCTGAGAAGTCTTGGTTAAAAGCCTATACCTGTAAGCATTATACCTTATTATCTTTCAACAGTATAATATTACTTACCTCAAAGGAGTGTTATGAATGAGACATTAAACAAATGTCTAATATCTAATACACAGTAGTAGCTCAATAAAGGTACATTGCTGGAGTTCAAATATTTATATTTTCAATTATTTAGAAATGATTAGTTTGACATGGAAGCTATTTTATGCGAAGGGGACAATGCTGGAAATTCATTTTTATTAACGATAATAAATCAAATAAATAGGTCAGTTCTACTACTTAGCAGTTGGGTAACTTCAAAAACTGCTGTATGTCTGGAACTCCAGAGGCTCCGAGGAGTTTGACCTGGGGCATGGGAATTTAAGGTACTTTTGAGACATCCATGGAGAGACTGAGAAATACATACAGTTGTCCTTAAATATCCACAGGGAACTGAGTCCAAGAATCCTCCCATACCAAACTGGCAGATGCTCAAGTCTCCTATCTAAAACAGTGTAGTATTTGCATATAACCTACCTACATTCTCTTGTATACTTTAAATCATCTCTAAATTTTTCATATTACCTCATACAATATAGTTGTTCTACTGCTACTGTATTTTAAATGCGTATTATTTTGTTACATTGTTATTTTTATGGGTTTTTTTTTCCCCTAATATTTTCCCCCCATGGTTAGCTGAATACTCAGATGCAGCAACTGTGGATACAGAAAGCTGACATTACCTGAGAAACCAAGGCAGAAATGACATATCTACTAGCATGTAGA
>NW_003852419.1:21069970-21071899 GCF_000181295.1 Otolemur garnettii
GCCACCTTAGGTGTATGTGGCTGGCACCTTAGCCACTTGAGCCACAGGCGCCGAGCCTACAACATCATTTTACTAAGGCATTTTAGTATTATACTCAAGTAATTCATAAATTATATTAATGCTTGGGAAGCAATGGTCTGATATTATTATATACATGAAGACACTAACCAGGTTAAAAACAGTTTGCAGAGCTAGAACTGAGACTTCTTATCTCTCTGTCTAGTCCAGCATATGTATTGCTCCAATGTGTGCTCTCCAGACAAACATATCACTTTGAACTTCACTAACCTGAGGTTTGTGTCATAGAGCATTTAGAACTTGAAATGAGTTTAAATCAAATTAGCATTATTTTGATATGCTTTCATTCCATTTGGAATTTTAAGTGCCCCCATGGATTTTCTTCAACCATTTGTTAACATCAGTACATGAAGCATAAACATGCTATCCCTGACTACAAAACATTTTTCTTAAATTTGTACAGTAAGTTTCAACCCTGAACAGTCAATGTAAAGAGATAGCATAGACTCAGAAAATAGAGAAAGACTTTCTATAGACAAATTAATTAAAAGAATGGAATCCTGGAGCTGAAGGAGACCTTATATGGTTGAGATGGTAAATAAATTTCATTGAGAATGCCAACTATAGTTATAGTTTCTGACAGTGCTGTATCCAAAGGAATCTGAAGATGATTTGGGATCAGCCATTATCTGACATGGGTTGCTTACAAAGAGGGCATAAGTATTATAGAGTTGCTGGCCTTGTAAAGATACACTAAGGCCTAGAGAAGTTAAATGAAACAGATGAGGTCACATACTCAATAAATGAAACAGAATTTTAGGTCCCCGAACTTCTTCTATACTGAGTATTTTCCTGTATCTTACTGTCTCTCATTCTCTAAGTTAAATCAATAGAAAATAGAAAATCCATTTCACATAAAAGATAATGAAAATCAAACCAATTAAAAATTAACTGGGAACAAACACCTCAGAAAGGTTTTGTTAAGTATTATAGGATTTGCAATCTATAATAAGGACATATATGTAAGTACAGTCGAAGATTTAAATGAAATCCACAACCTTTAGGTTGCACCATTGTGGTCCACAAATGATCTCTGACTCAGATTGTTTTCTGACAATTTTACTTCATGGTGAGTTTTTCCATGTGACAATTCTTCTTTAGAGTTTAGCCATGATGACTCAAGGCACCTTAGATGCTATGAAGGAGCTTTCAATTTAAGGGGTAGGAGGAAAATGAGGGGGCCAACTGAATCATTAACAGCCTACTCAGTTCTGAAACTTAGCAAATCCTTTTTGGAAGCCATTTTAAAGTCAACTTTAGGAGACAAACTCTGGCCAAAGCCTTAAAAGACTCATCTTTTAAGAGTGGAACTATATGCAAATAAACTGACATGCCGTTTCTGTTGTTGAATAAATGTCAGTGATGAATTTAAAAAAGGTTTGATATTACTGAAGTCACAAATCTATCTGTTCTATGTTCAACAGTTTAAGAGCCCACCTCAAAATTCATCATAGCTCCTTTGGTGAACTAGATAGGACTAGTTCAGATCCTGAATCATCCTAATTTAAATGAAAATTACAGTAAAGCAGTAAGCACATTTAAAAAGCTTTTTGATACATTAAGCTGCCTACAGGACTGGTTTTTAACTAGAAGCAGCCAATACTTCACAAAAGACATATATAACACATTTTCTCATGAATGATAAACTTAACTGGTTTTATAATTTGAATGTTTTGGTCCTTTGATGGTAAATTTAAAAAATAATAGTTAAAAACAATTCAAAGAGAAATCTATAATGTTAACTGTAGGCTAAAATTAAAAAAAAAAAAACAGCTTTAAGTGCTTCTAGTACATGCAGTTCATGTACTATTGTAGCATAAAGTCAGAGAAACATGAAGTACTATGGACAGT
>NW_003852419.1:21072178-21091955 GCF_000181295.1 Otolemur garnettii
AAAAAAAAAAAAAAAAAAAAAAAGAACCAGAAATACAACATTAAGGTGTTGAAGAACAAAGCACCTTCCATTGTTTTGACATTTTGTTAAAAAATAAAATTAAACTTAATTGTGTTTTCTAATGATCAAGTTAAATGCTATGTTGAGAGCTAAAATAAGTAGCAAAAAATTAGGGGCTACTGCTTCATAATTCATTACCATAGAAAGCAGAAGCTTTTACCACATTATTGATTATTTTCATCTTTTCTTTCTGACTGTGCAAAAGAACCTCAACAGAAGTCCAGGAAGTTTTCTCCAATGGTCACTTACGATTAATTCTTATTGCAATGATGAAGTCCCCAATTGTTTCACATTTTTGGAAAAGACAACAACAAACACCAAGAGTTCTAAATAGCTTTTGAAACTTCACTACACTATTAATTCTACTATCAAATTTTGCTAATTTAGTGTATAGTTTCTGGATGGACACAAGATTAACTCACAAAGCTTTCAAATAACTATTACTGTTTCCTACGTTACTGAGTTTAAAAAGTATCCTATATCCTGTAAGTTATCTCTTAGGGTCTAGTGATAGAAAGCACCATCTCCACCAGGGCACACATCAAAACAAGTAAGGAAAGTTTAAAAAGAAGAATAAGTAATGTACAACTAAATAAGTATTATACTTGCCATCTACATGTTAACTTCTTTGGGCCCTTAATTCATCCCAAGTCTACTTTCTAAGTATAAAAATGGCAGACAAACACACAAAACACTGTGGAAGAGCAATAGGCATGACAAAGCTGGCAAAAGATGACAAAGAGAGCTAGTGGCAGGGTAACAAAGAGAGGAAAGTGGCAAGTATGTTGCAATGCACAAGTGGAGAAAGATAACCTGGAACCTGATGCAATAAAAATCTACAAATCTGGCTGGGCGAGGGGGCTATGCCTGTAATCCTAGAACTTTGGGAGGTTAAGGTGGGAAGACTGCTTGAGATCAGAAGTTCTAGACCAGCCTGATGAAGGGAGAAACCTCATCTCTACAAAAAATAGAAAAGTTAGCCAGGTGTAGTGCCTGTAGTCTCAGCTACTCAGGTTGAGGCAGGAGAATTGCTTGGGCCCAGGAATTCGAGATTGTAGTGAGTTATGATCATGCCACAGCATCCAGGTGACATAATGAGACCCTGTCTCCAAAAAAATTGAACTACAAAGCTTAAGTAAAATATATTAAAATTTTCAAATACTTCTTAATCATTATTATTTCCGTAAAATTATGTGTAGGTTTTATCATGGTAATGATGTTTAAATCAACATGAAATATAAGATGTCCCTTTTGCAAAGCAATTTCTTTTCTTTTTTTTTTTATTTTATTTATTTTTTTTTTATTGAATGGTAACTATGTACATTAATGCACTTCTAGGGTACAGTGTGGGGTTTTCACATGCAATCCGAAATACTTCCATCAAACTGGTCAACAGAGCCTTCATGTCATTTTCTCAGTTATTGTTTTAAAACGTTCACATTCTACTCTTAGAAAGTTTCACTTGTACCCCTGTAAGGTAAACCTCAGAAGTGATCCCTCCCATCCCCCTCCCTCCACCGCAATTTCTTTTCTTAAAATAGCAATTGTATTATTGCTTCTAATTCTACTTAATTTAAACATTTGGGTCTTAGCTTATTAGGTCATGGACACTTAAGGAGATCTAAGTTAAGAGAATTATCTACGTCATGTTTACTATTGTGTGAGAATCCATTTTTTCCTTTCCTTCTTTCTCTTGCTCCCTCCCTCCTCTATCTCTTTCATCCTAAGTTATTCACATATTTCACAAAAATGGAAACAAAAAACAGTTCGTAAACCTACCACTAAATTAAGAGACTGAAAACTATTTCTAAAATAAGCCCCACTTCAGTATGGTCACTATCATAGAATTTCAAAATCCTTTATGAAAACTACTGCCACTTTTACTTTACAGATGAAAGATAGTTTCTAAAAGACTTTCAGAGTTAATGGAAAGTAATTAAACATAGGTTCTGTGTTTCATGCTAACACACATTAAGTAATCCATGCAGCAGCTCAATCCTATTAATATACTTACGAAGAAAGGGTCTAACTATCTATATACACACATGCATATACATATACACATACCCCCAAAGGCCAAAAACCTGAGTAAATTAAAGAACTAGATTCCTAACAATTTCCTGAAAACTATTTAAAACAGCAAGCTTTCAAAAAAGAAAAAAAAAGCAAGCTTTCTTAAAGATTCCTTAAAACAGTTACATACTTACATTCTTAGTCATTACTACATAATTTACTACATAATAAAAGTTCATAAATTATACTTAATGCCATTAAATTCTACATATTTTTGTTTAAAAATACAAATGAAAACTTATGCTTCCTCACAATTACAGAAAACTAGAAGAATCATTAAATGGGTGGCACCTGTGGCTCTATGGGTAGGGCACCAGCCCCATATACCTAGGGTGGCAGGTTCGAACCCGGCCCCAGCCAAAATGCAACAAAAAAAAGAGCTGGGCATTGTGGCAGGCACCTGTAGTGCCGGCTACTTGGGAGGCTAAGGCAAGAGAATCATCTAAGTCCAGAAGTTGGAGGTTGCTGTGAGCTGTGACTCCACAGCACTCTACTGAGGGTGACACAGTGACTACTCTGTCTCTAAAAAATTAAATAAAAGACTGCATTAATGTACACAGCAATGATTTAATAAAAAAAAATAAAAACAAAATTACCAGTAAACATCATTGAAATGAATTTAGTTTTCTAGGTTAGAAAAATTATCCCTATAAAGAATGAACTAGTGTAACTGCTCAAAACTAGTAATCCTACAAGTACATTGTCCTATGAGGAGACTTAAAACAATCCATATTTACTGAGGTTTGGGGGGACATTTAAACATTTGGATGAGATCCAATTTTTTTCTATATTTTTAATAACAAAGATTAAAAAACAACCTTTTATGGTACATAAGCATGCTCTCAAAACAACTAACTAATCTGAGAGATGAAACCTGAATACGAGAAGGCTTGAGAGCCAGATTCATCCCTTAAAACACTAAAGGTGTGTTAGTCTTCTAGTTACCCAAACGTATGCCACAGTAACAAGAAAGTTATACAATTTCACTAGATTTTAAAAATGCCATCCTTTTATTCTTGAATGCATGACATACATAAAACTTATTTGCAATGACTGTTTTGAGTACTTAAGTATTAAGAGATGTACATGATTTTGTGTTGATTTTAACGTATTAGACAGACCTTAAGTATCCTTAAGTGAGTACAGTACCTTCCACACTTGTTACTCTCAGATGTTATACTCTTATTTCAAATGATGCTACAATTGTTCAACCCATTACTAAAATTCCAAATAAGACTTTTAGAAACAGTAATTGCCTTCTCAGAGTAAAACTGATTTTTAGAAATAGCCTCAAGTTATTTCCTATTTTCTTTGTATCAAAAGCTTTTCTAAGTCATATCCAATAAATAAGATGAAATATCATGTGGCTAATAGCTCTTTTCCTTAAAAATAAGGAGCAAATATAAAGTAATAAGCTATTAGCCACATGATATTTCATCTTATTTGAAATAATTTCATCTTATTTGAGTCCTTACACTGGCTTAAAAGGTAATTTTAAAAAAGTAGTTCTAAAAATATTGAGTAATGCTAGTATTGAATATGTTTATTCTTCAAGGATGACTACTATAAAGTAGAAGACTTATTTTAGGTAAGTATATAAAATATTTTTACTTTAAAGCAAGGATGGACAACTGACCCTACATAATCTAGTCCTCTATACTTACTTTATCATTCTGACTTTATCTCCTGCTACCCACTCTCACTCTGATCCAGCCATTCTAGTATCTTTGTAGTTTCTAGTATTCTAGGCAGGCTTCCACTTCAGGGCCACTGTACTTGCTATGGCCTCTGTCTGTAATACCTTGATCCAAGATTACCTGCACGGCTTTCTCCTTCACCTCCTTCAGGTCTTCATGAAAATATTTATCACCCTCTCAATGAGGTCTCTTCTGACTACTCTTTACAACTACATCTCATATTCACATTCCATATATTCCCTCTTCCTCTCTCCTGCTTTGTGTATGTGTGTCAAACTGTTCATTATGGAAAATTTAAAACATATACAAAATAGGAGAGAATGCAAAAAAATCTCATGATGTATCCACATGGCAACTACCTTCAACAATGTTCAATATATGGCTAATTCTGTTTCATCTATGTTCTTTCCCTATCAAATTAAAGCAAAAAATCTAGGCATTATTTTTTAATTTATAAATATTTTATTATATATCTCTAAAAGGACTTTTAAAAAAAAGGATTATCACATCTAAAAAAAACCTGACAAATTCTTTTCATTAAATATCTAGTGTCCAAATTTCCCCAATTTTGCATAAACATCTTTTTACAGTTGGTTTGTTCAAAGCAGGATCTAAGGTTCATACATTGCACTTGGTAGATAAGCCTCTTAAGTCTCCTTTAATCTTATAGTCCCCCCCCTCTTATTTCTTGCTATTTATTTTTTTAAGAAATCAGGTCATTTTAATCTTAAAACAAAGTATTTTACTTATTTATATTACTGTGTCATGTCATTATAATGTAAACACCTGAATGCAGAGATTTCAGTCTGTTGAGATATCAGCAACTAGAACTGCATCTGACATATAAAAGGCATCCAAGAAATACTTAATGAATATTTGACATCCATGCCCAAAGTTGATTACCCACCCAATAGCAGAAATTACTAATCAAAGCCCTCCTTCCTGCTATGTCTGAACTAGGACTCCCAGTTTTCTAAACACAGCACCCCAGGCACCCACCACCAAGCAATGAGATTTGGTATCCAAGATGAAATCTCTTTGCTATCCCTGCTTTAGACCCCTCTAAAAGTGTGCTTCTATCCCCAAAGTAGATTTCAGTGTACCTTGTATGTTGAAATTTAGTATGATAAATTACTTACTGTATTTCCTGTCACATATGTTGAACATTCCTTATTTTAGACCAGTTTAGGGAGAAAAGCAAACTGTAGCCACCCACCCCCCACGTAAAAAAAAGAAGAAAAAGAAACTTCAGAAGATGGTGGGAAACTGGGGATACTACATATTTTTAGAATTAGCAACATCCCAGCAGTTTCATTAAAAATCAGCAATAGTCTTTGGAAAAGAAGTAAATTACATATGACTGAATTTTTTAAAACTACATTAATGGTCAAGATTAACTGGAAGATGATAACAGATATTAGGATTTTCTCATTTTCAGCTACCAGCAACACATTCTATTTTTTTGTAAATGGTATTTAGAGGTGTAAGGTGTAAAAAGTATTACAGAGGTGATACAAGGGTACTGTCTAGAAACTCATTTCTCTGAAATGGAATTTATTGTGACAAAAAGAATCCAAAAGATCTTTGTACAACATTCTGCAAAAATCAGTACTTCTTAGAATCATTATAATTCATTTCTCCTAAATTACTGATGAAGCTCTTTTTCTCTAACCTTATTTCTGAAGGTAGCTATACTAAATCAAAAGGCTCCAATCAGATGTTTATTACTTATTTTCTGCTAAAAAAAAAGAGAAAATGAAAAATTTCCTGACACTTGAGAAATCTTGTACTTTCTCTTTATTACTTGCAAATTCGCTAAGCAACAACAATTATTTAAGACCTACTGAGTGAAATTCTAGTTTAAAAAGTTAGTGGCAGAACTTAAAATCATATCCAGCTTTTTCAGTGATCAACACTTCTTGTCTTGAGGTTCCTACACATTAGTCTCTGGCAAAGGTCAAAATTAAGAGAACATCAATAAACTCCCAACTACTACAAGTGTAAAAAAATTCTTCAACAACCCAAATCTCTTGAAAGAATGACTTTTATTTACTTTTCCTATGTAATATATTCAGAGGGAATCAGAGAGAGCAAGCTAGAAACCTTTCAATAGAAGGTGCTAAGGGGAATTCACTGTTAGAGACTTCAAACAGAAATTGTGTCCCTTATACATAAATGCTGCCAGGAATCTTTAATATTGTTTTTGAAGTGTTTAAAAACATCTTCATCAGTGTTTCTTCCTTCTTTCTTTCCACTGACTCTTAAATTTGCTTTATTCCTTTCAGTTAAAACACACAAATGTAACTTTTGGAATAATACAATTTAAAAAAAAAAAAAACCCTCCTAAAGCCACTTTAGTGCCATCATTTAGTGGTCATTATGAAATTTTAACACAGTATATACAGTTAAATGTATTCATATAATAAAATAATCCATATAAGCGTTTTTGACTTAACAAATATCAGGACAGGTCTACATTGATGAACCAGGATTAAATATACATGTACATGATAGACAGTTTCCAATTCTAAGTCTTTCAGCTTAAAACTTTTATCAGCTATAGAAACTTCTGTCTAAACACATTTAGTTTGTTTATAAATTGTAGCTATTATAGTCCTTATCAGTTGGCCTCCAATAAAGCATATTCTGAAATGATAGCACTCTTAAAATACAAGTGACATTAAGACAACCTGGAAGGAAGTTGAAACTAAGTCAATGAAAACATCCTTAGGCTGACGCAGGAAACTTGCCTTAGTAGCATTAAACAGTATTAATTAGACTCAGTTTCTTGCCCCCTACTTTTGGTCCTTTAAGTGTCTTAGAAAAATTTGGAAACCTTCAAGGCCAGACTTTGTCAGTCATCACTGACATCTGCCTTTGGACTCCAGTGATTGAGGGAAGACACTGTTAGCAGCTTCCTTAAAGTACAAATGCCTCAGGTAAATCTGGTTTACAAATACTATAGAAAAGTTCTACATATGCAACTGTAAAGATTCTTAAATACCAATTTTAAGGAGAGCATGAATCCTTCTCCTACAAAATATGCCACTGAAGCAAATTTCCAGCTTATTTTTTTTCAAGTCAATAAATAGTACTATTACTTTACAGCATTTCTACCACATTAATAAAAATATTGGTGATAATTTCCTCTTTAACAGCCAAAAATTTACTAGATGAAGCAAATACAATCACTTCACTGCATCCAACTTTACACACACTTAATTGTTCTATTTTCCAACTGTTTGTTTTAAACTCAAGATCTCTAACATACTACAGAAGGGGACTAGATTATAGGATTGGGGAAAAAGAACAAAAAACAAAAATAACCACCAGAATATGAAATCTGGGGGCAACGACACAATACAAAGTTAAATTTAAGAGAATTTGGGATAAGTGAAAGTATTCACTGTTACTCAGCTCTGATCGTTATTCACCCCAGCAAAGAACTAGCAGAAGTGATGCTTGATTTAAATTTTAGTACCTTCCAGTTGGGTACCAAATTAAATCTACCAAAATAAAGTGGTCCACAGAGTTAAGTATTTTCTCCAGTAAAGGTTGTTTGTGTAAATAAAAACCATAATAAATTCTTATGCTGTATTTGTATAATAAAGACAATGTTTGAGACACGTAAATTTGATCATTCTGAGAAAACATTTTCTATTAGCCATAAAGAAAATGTATCATAAACTAAAACAGAACTGAAGAAACTAAACTTTTTCCACAATTCAAAAATTTAAACGCAACCTGCTATGCAAACAGAATAATAAATTCATTTTTCCTCAAGTATAAGAGTAATATATATTCAGTGTAGAAAAAAACAATGCCATTTCAGAAACAAAAGATCACTTGCTATGAAAACAAAGTAACATTTTGCAGATTAAGCACAAGTAAACAGCCTTTGATCCGAAACAAATACTTAAAACTTCAGTTCTTAGCACAACCAGCACCTTATGGATAAAGAGCTCAATAATATTTGTGGATAAACTGATGACTAATCGATGGATTGTTGGTGCTGTAAACAACTAAGACACATTTCCTTGTGTGTAGTGATTAAAAATCTGTTGAATGTACTCTAAAAAACCTCTGCCTTCTGTCCCATCATTGCTCTCTTGCTTTGTAAGAGGCCTGCACGTATAAAAATAAAAGTAGGTGGTGAGATGTTTGTGATAATACAGTATTTTCCCCACTTGGAGTATTTTTCAAGAAGTCTTTTGAGGTTTTTAAATATTCAAACACTATATGAGAAGAATTATTATTTGAACTGTGTAACAATTCCGCAGACTTCTTTTAGATTTCAGTTAACCTATAAGTAAAATGAACATCTTTAACTTTTCCACGGGGCACTGGAGGACGAGTTCTTGCTTATAAAGACTTTCAGAACCAGGCGCGGTAGAAAATCAAGTATATCCATCAATTAGAGAGCTTTACCATACCTCAGTTTACCCCCTTACGAAACAGGGCATATTAACTTGCTTCGTAGGTGAAATTAATTAGTGTTTTTAAAATGCTCTAAGATCCAAAGATGAAAGGAAATGTGAGATACACACAGAAGTGATGACAATAATCATAACAATAAAAAGAATGACTAACTTTGAAGTCTGCGTTATGTAAGAAAGGAGAAAGAAGTTACCGGATTCGCACAAACAAAAGAAAAACCCACTGCCCCCTTTGTTTCTCTTCCATTTCCCTCTCCCTCCACGCCACCCGCAGTGCTCCCCCAGCCAAGCTGGGAGCACGGCCCGCCAGCAGCCGGGCGCCGGGTGCCTGGAGCGGGCTCGGAGTTGGCCGCCGCGCGCTCGGTTCTCAGGCGGCGGGGGAGGCCGCGCCGGGCCAGCTCCTGACAAAGGCTCTTCCTCCTGCGAGGGCGCGGGATGCAGGCGCCGCAAACTCCGCTCCCCGCCGCCTCCCGGCGCGGCGCGGGGGCGCGCACGCGGGTGGGGAGAGCCGGCTGGCTGGCCGCCGGGGGAAGCCGCCGAGGAAGTTGGCGCCCGCCTTCCCCGCACCCCTCGCCGGCCCCGCGGCGATCCCTCCCGCGGCGCACCGCGGCCACACTCACCGGACAATTGCTGGTGGCCGGGATCCCACACGGCCCCAAGACTCGGAGCGAGAGGGTGAAGTGTGTGCGGGCGGGGAGCGCGAGCAGACAGCCCGGCGTGCTGCCGCCGCCTTCCTCGCCAGTCGGCCAAGCCCGGCGAGGGGAAGTTGATCGCGGTGCCAAGCGCTGAGGAGCCGCGGACGGAGGGAGAAGCGCGGGGCCGCTTTGTGGGGCGCTCCCAGAGAGCTCGAGACAAATTTGATCGCGCCGCAAGGCTGGTGCTGCTGCGGGTGGAGGCGGCGGCGGCGCCCCCCGACGGTCCCTCCGCCTTACACCGCCTCTGGGTCACTGACACACACTCGGAGGCTGGGGAGGGGATTAGCAGGGAGGCGGGGCCTGAGGGAGGGGACGGGGCAGGGCCTCCCGGAAGGCGGTCCCGCGGCACCGAGACGCCTCTTGGGAATTGTAGTTCTCCAACGGAAGAAAAAGATGCATTGTTACGGAGAGCCCGGCCACGCTCGCGCCGCACTGCGCATGCTCGGGAAGAAGTTCGCGATTAACCCGCCCCACACCGTAACCATGGTCACCGACACTCTAAGCGAGCTTGATGGTTGTTGCTGTTGACGGAACAAGGGCGGGCTTGTATAATCGTGCCGCTGGGATCCACCTTCAGCCCGTCTTTCCTACTTCGCTCCACCCTCAAACTCCTAGCCCCACCATTCACGAGTGCCCAGCGAAATCTGACTTCTACCTACTAGCTGAGTCTTCCCCGAGGTTTAATTTATCTTCCACAAATCCTAAATCACAAATACCCGTTTCTCTCGCTTTTCTCAAGTGAGTCCTTTCTATCTAAACTCAGATTTTTTTAACCTATAACCAAATTTCTAAAACTCTAAACCAAATTTCTCTACCTTTACTTGCTGAAATGTAGTTGCTTCCAGTAATTTAATCAGGTTATGAAACTGTTGGGAACATCACTATCAAAATCCCATAATTAATTTCTTTACTCAGTCATATCTAACTAAGACTGGCAAAGGTAAAGATCAGGATCTTTTATTCTACTTGACCAGTGTAAATAATCCACATTTTTTCATTTTAAGACCTCCAGTTTTTAAGACATACACATTTCATAAAGTACCTGTAATTTCAAAAGATAAGTAGAGAGTAGAAAACTGTTCACTGTATATATAGTTGCCAATTCATTTGGCAATAAAAGAAGTCTGAACCAAGGTATGAGTATGTTGTTGGGCTGGTCAGCTTAGTCTACACCCATACTGGGCACCCAGGTGGTGTTGTGGAGGGTTGGGAAAGGCAAGACACATTACTGGCTCTTCACAGGGCTAAAAGTAACCTGTCCCAAGCTCTTTTGTTTTCTTTCTCTGCCTACTTAGAACCTCCAACCCTGGAAGAAAAAGATTAATGCTTGGGAATCAGGCACACATATAGAACAGTGAAAGTCAAGGTTTTCAAGAGTCTTAAGATCAAAAATCCTTAAGTCTGCAGACCACATATTGACACACTCGTTCAAAAAATACTTAACTGTCTTCTATGTGCCAGGCACTGCATTAAGTCCCAGAAATAGCAATACAAGCATATAAAAGAAACATACCTTGTTTTCAAAGTGCTTACCATGCAAAGAAGACAGGTAAATAGACTTAGTGTGATAAGTATTACAATGGGAAAGTACACAGATTCAGGCAAGGCCAGGAAATACTTCAAAGATTATTTGAACTTGAGATGACTATGAGTTAGTGTGTTTGTATATTTTGGTAGAGAAGGAGGAAGAGAGAAGTAAGTGAGAACATTGTGGTGGGGGTGGGGAGAGTAGCAAGTGCAAAGACATAGAGACATGAACCAAAAGATATTTTGGTTCAGCACTTAGCTCAGCATTGCTGGTGGTAAATGGCATTAAGGGGAGTAGAAAAGGTAAGAGGGACAGTTTAAATCATGAAGAGTCTTGTACAATATTCTAAGGAACATGAACTTTTTTCTGGAAGCAATGGGAAGCCACACTAGAATTGTAAGCAGATGACATTTTGGTAAAATTTAGGTAGATCACTCCATGGAATGTGGAATGTATAGGCTTATTACAGTATTACTTAAAAAAAATGTTGAGAGATTGAACTAAGTCAATGACAGTAGCAGGAGACAAAATTGAGGGTAATCAGTCATATTAGAGGATAGAATTAATAGAACCTAATGGCTAATTGCCTTTGTTTTGGAGTGAGGGTGAAGAAAAGTTGTGAATTATGGTGCTTTGGGTTGCAAGAAGCAGAAAACCTAACTCTAACTGGCTTAACCAATAAAGGAGATTTGTTGACCCATCCACCTAGGAAGTTCAGATAAAGGTAAGCTACAGGAATGATTAATACAACAACTCAGTGATGTCATTAAAAACACATTCCCCCCCCCCATGTTTTCACTGCTTTTTCTTCCTTTATATTAACGTTATGATCAAATGACAGTTGCCAACAACTCCTGTGACTGTAAGTTTTGCCATCTAGGTCCCAGATGAGTCACTTTTGGAAGCTCCTTTTCCAGAAGCCTCAGTAGTTGAGTAACACATCCATAAATACAGTAAAAATGGTGGCCAGGAGATAGCACAAGGCTAATTATCTTAGGATGAAAACATAGACTTGCCCCTAGAGACACAGCAGTCAGCTTTCCCAGAAGCCCTGATAAATAGGTGTGGATCCCAATGAAAACTGAGTTGATTACCCGGAAAAAGAAGAATGGAGGATGAAAAGGAGACCATAATATCTATCACAAGGAAGAAGCCAATGATGGTTCCCAGATCTCTAGCTAATGATGTCATTCACTGAGTTATGATATTGAAGAGCTTTTAAAAATGAATTTTTAAAATGCTGATGGAAAACTTGTCACATAGAATCCTCTATGTACAGAAAATATCTTTCAAAAAGATATTTTTAAGGGGGAATCTGATCACTTCACTTTGGATATTTTGAGTTTGAGATGACTTTGGGGTATTTAGATAAAGAAGTGGGCAGTTATAGATACGATTCTTGGGCTATGGAGAGAGATCAGAGGAGCATAAGATATAATTGGAATGTATCATTATATAGGTCAGTGATTTTCAACTGGTATGCTGCAAAGATTTTTAAAGTTTATTAATGAAATTGTTTTGAAAGAAGTTCAAAGCATAGTAGATATATATATATATACTTTTTACTTTTTAAAGAATCAACATAATTTGATTATGTGTACCCTGGAAATATAACTATTAGATAAAAATGTTGAAAAACACTGACATAGATGGTTGTTGAAATTATGGGAATGGATGACATCACCCAGGGAGAGTATGCACAGCAGAAAAGGAGGAGTTTAATAATAGTACCTCGGAGAACACCAGCACTTAAATAATAGACAGAAAGAATATGAAAATGCCTGGGATGGGCGAAGAACATACCAAGAAGCAAGAAAATATAATATATAACCAGGAGAAAAGTCAGTGAACACAAAGCCACAAATGACAGATGAGAGAATTAATGATCAGCAACATTAAAACAATTGTGATACACTCTGTATGCTGAAAAAAACTAAAGATATAGAAAATGGAATTTCTAGAAATTAAAACTATAACTTCTGAAATAAGGATTTCACTAGAAGAGATTAACACTCAGAGGCAGATTAGACACTGAGTAAAACAGATGCTGAGAAGAAATGATTAGGATACTTGAAGATAGAGCAGTAGAATTTAGCCAAAATAAAGCACACAAAGACAAAAAAGCCCCTCAAAACTCTAAAAATCAAAGCCTCCATGATCTGTGGGATAACACCAAATGTTCTTGTCTTTGTGTAATCAGAGTTCCAGATGAGAGAAGGGTGACAGAAAAATTATTTGAAGTAAACTAGTTGAAAATGTTTTCGTATTTGGGTGGCGCCTGTGGCTCAAAGGAGTAGGGTGTGGGACCCATATAACGAAGGTGGCGTGTTCAGCCCCCGCCCCCCAAAAGAAAATATTTTCATATTTGATGAAAATTATAAATGCACAGATGCAAGAAGCTCCATGAGACCCTAAGAAAGGTAGATGCACATGCTCCAAAAAAACCCTGCAAAAGATATTATCATCAAATTGTTGAAAACCAATGAGAAGAAGAAAATACTAATGTTAAAAACAGCTAGAGGAAAAAGGTACATTACACATGAAGGCAGAAATTCTGTAGACTTCTAATCAGAAGCTATACAAGTCAGAAGACTAGAAAAATTCATTTTTAAAATACTGACAGAAAACTTATCACATAGAATCCTCTATGTACAGAAAATATCTTTCAAAAATGAAGTCTAAAGAAAACAAAAGCTGAGACAATGCCACCAGCAGAATTGCACTATAAGAAATGTTAAAGCAACTTCTTTCATACCACATGGAAACTTGGATCTATATTAAAGAACAAAGATTGCCAGAAATGGTATATACATGAGTAAATATAAATATAAATGACTCCCCGCCCCATTTAAAATTTTTTTTTAAAGTTAAGTAATTTCAAAGCAAAAATAATAATACTGTATTATGAGGGTCATAATTAAAGATTTCTAGCTGCATTTAAATATAAGGGACAAAATTCTAGTTCAAGTCTATAAACATGTAAAATGTTTGCCAATGATAGCTCAAAGGATGGAAGGGGGAAATGGAATTATATAGAAAGATCTTACATTGTACATGAAGGGTTACACTAGTGTTTGCATTATTTTAAAAGCTTTTTATTATAGAAACTTCCAAAATATACAGGAGGAGAAAGAATGGGCAAATGAACTCCATGTACCCATCATCCACCTTCAGTGGTTTCAACTCTTGGTCAATCTTGTTTTATTTCAAAACAAATACCAGATACCATATAATTTCATCTGTATTTTCATATGTGCCACTTAAAAAGGGGGATAACTTTTTTTAAACATAAGCACAATAACACCATCACACCCAAAAATAGAAATCTCAAATATTTTCTTGTGAAAAGTTTGAGTTGAGATTCAAATTAGAAATATGTATGCCATGGCTGATGTTATCTCTTACATGTCTCTCTTTAAAAAAAAATATTATGGAAAATTTCAAACATACAAAGTAAGCAGGCTCTGCGCCTGTGGCTCAAGTGGCTAAGGTGCCAGCCACATACACCTAACGTGGCGGGTTCGAATCCATCCCGGGCCTGCTAAACAATGACGGCTGCAACCAAAAAATAGCCAGGCGTTGTGGCAGGCGCCTGTGGTCCCAGCTACTTGGGAGGCAGAGGCAGGAGACTCGCTTGAGCCCAGGAGTTGGAGGTTGCTATGAGCTGTGATGCCAGGGCACTCTACCCAGGGGGACAGCTTGAGACTCTGTCTCACAAAAAAAAACAAAGTAAGCAGAATAATGTAGTCTATATCTAGCATCAACAATGATCAAAACTCTCGCTCTTGTATCATCTGTGCCTTACTCCCCAACTTAATTATTTTAAAATAATTTTTGAGATAACATGTACAGACATTGAGATATATATATATATATATATTCCAGCTGTGCAATTTTGACAAATAGATATAGCAATGTAACCAACACCCTTATCATGACATAGGACATTTTCATATCCTCAGAAGATTCTCTTCTGCCTCTTACCCTTTTGGAAGCAGCTAGTGTCTTAATTTTTTAAAATTTTAGGTTAGCACCAGTTCTACAACTTTATACTCTTTTATGTCCAGCTACTTCTCAGTATTATGGTTGTGAGATTCATTCATTTCCAGATTCCAACAGATTATTCAATGGAAGGAGTAGACTGGGCCAGAAGTTGCAGACTATTATTAGGTAATAATAATAATAAAATCAGAATCTGTCAAATTACAAATTACCCTGAAGACAGATTCCCATGTAAAGCTTAGAAAGGTAACAAAGGGCTGGATTAGTGATTATGTGTAATGCTAAATTTATTTATTTATTTATTGCAGTTTTGGCTGGGGCCAGGCTTGAATCCACCACCCCTGTAATGTTAAATGTGGAGTCAGATCTAAGATTTGGGAATGGTCTTTAGCAGGCAGCCATTATTGTGTCTCACCTTTCTCCTTGGAAAAATGTCTACCATGCTGCAATCACTGAGTAAATGCCAAATGCCTTCTGGGATGTTCTGATCTGCCAAGAATACTCCCACCCCCAAGCTCTCATTCACTCTGTGGGAAAGCTTTTGAATTTCTAGTCTCTAGGATGCTAGGCCTAAATCCCGGCCAATGAACCTTAATAAGTGTGTGGTTCAAGTGGTCCCTTAGATTGCTCGGGTAACCAAAACTGTCCAGGGGACAGAAGAGAATTAGAGTGGGCAATATACCTGTTTGGAGCTCTATGTGTGACTCTTGACACAGAGCAAAGAAATTGCCATTAGAAATTCAACTGATGTCAGGATCAATAGTCATATTATGTCTTGATAAATAAGCACAAAAAGGAATACAGTAAAAACCTTGTTCTAGAAGTATAGAACAGTGAAGTTGATACAAAATAAGAAAATAAGCCTTTTCATAACTCAAGGTTCAGTTAAAACTTTTGTTTATTCAATTTCTAGATTTAATTGTTTAACTAGAACCATGAATGTACACCACTTAAGAGATTATTTTGCTGTCTTAAACAATTTATTGCTATTCACCACTCAGCAACAGCTATCTATCCTCAATTTTTACTCTCCATTTCTAAATTCCAACGGACTATTCAACTGGAGGATAAGACTGGGCTAGTGATTGAAAACAAGCAGGAGATATACTTAAATACAAACAGAACACATGATATAAATATTTGACAGTTTTGTTTGATTGTGAAATGAGTTAGGTGTTAAGATTTATAAATATAACTGCTGTGAATTTTTACTGATAACATGGTGACTTGTGGATTTAGCTATTGAAATCGTTGGCTACACAAGAATAAAAGGCAGACATTTATACACGAAAACACAAGCAAACTGGTTGGCTTAGAAGAAAACTGCAAATCTGTCTTTATAAGTGGGACAGAGAAATGGAGTCAGGTCACGTGCTAAGAAAAAAAGAAAAATGGTTATCTCCCAGTTCTATGAGGCAAAAATCCCAGTTAGCATGAGATTATTTATACGTTAATCAAAATAGAACTCACTAACCCAGAAGTAAAAGTAAAACCTCTGAGCTGCTTAATAAGAAAGAGGAAAGAAGAAAGAAACAAAGAAAGAAAGGAACAGAGAAAGAAAAAGGAACAAAGAAGAAAGGAAAAGATTTTAAAAGTTATATACTAAAGCTCTTAAACTTTATTAATACAAAATTTTTTATATTTTAAACTCATTTAAATAAATCTACTTAAGCCACAGAAGATTAGAAGCAATAAAAAAAAATTTTTTTCCAGACATTATAGATCCTACTATCTACTGTTTGTTAACTATGTGTGGGGGATAATTACATAAATTGCTTTATTTAATCCTGAGTAGTATGATACCTCTTATTTTACCAACAAGGACACTGAAGTGGAAAGACGTTGATTAATTTGCCCAGGACTACACAGTAGAAAGTGGTAGTAAGGATTCAAACACAAGTGTTTTTACCAGAGCCCACACTTTCAGGTTTTACACTTGATCTCAGCCAAAACGCCAAGAAGTGATGCATTTCCAGGTTTTAGCAGCAAACACCAAGGGCTGTGGCTACATCCTCTTTAGAAGCAGCAGGGAACAGTAAGAAGCTTTAACTGGTAGGAGCAAGAACTGATAGAACAAAAGGGAAGGCAGCTGAAGGTTGGGGATCACCAGACCCTTACAGTTATTGTTTAATTTAGTTTTTCCTACCATTCTGCAAGTAACCATCATTGCTTTTTTTTTGAGACTGAGTCTCATTTTGTTGCCCTCAGTAGAGTACAGTGGCATCATAGCTCACAGCAACTTCCAACTCTTGGGCTCAAGTGATATTCTTGCCTCAGCTTCCCACGTAGCTGGGACTACAGACGCCTGCCACAACACCCAGCTATTTTTTAGAGATGAGGTCTCGCTCTGACTGAGGCTGGTCTGGAACCTGTGAGTTCAGGCAATCCACCCGCCTTGGCCTCCCAGAGTGCTAGGATTATAGGTGTAGCCACCACACCCAGCCCATCATCACTTCTTAGATAAAGAAACAGGCTTTAAAAAGTTAAATAAATTTCTCCAAATCGCAGTTAGTACTATAGTAGACCTAGGGTTTGAATCCAGATAGGTCTGATACCAAAGCTTGATTTCTCTCCCCTAAACCTCACTTCTCTGACAAAAAGACCCAAACCACAGAAGCTTAGTCTGGGCCATCGATATATAGAAGCAAACACATTACGCTAGTCCTTGAGGGCTTTGTGGAATTCATAAATGATTGAGAATAAAAATGGCACAATAATGAATGTGTAAAATTAAGACCCTAATCATTAAGAAACAGTTACAGTTATATTGATTATTCTCTGTTTAAGAAAACAGGATAGCATTGTGGCGGGTGCTGTAGTGCCAGCTACGTGGGAGGCTGAGGCAAGAGAATCACTTAAGCCCAAGAGTTTGAGGTTACTGTGAGTTATGACACCTCGGCACTCTACTGAGGGTGACACAGTGAGACTCTGTCTCAAAAAAAAAAAAAAAAAGAAAAGAAAACAAAATGTCTATGTGGAAAACCTCTTTTCTGATGATACCAGATAGTTTTCTGTATTAGGAAATTGTACAAGTAGACATAATTAAGGTTAGCACTTTCATGTCACAAGAGCCCAGAAAAAATAGCCTCGACCCTTCAATACCAACTTACCAACTTAGGTTATGAATCTTACAGTATTCTTAAAAATGTCTCTACAAATTATAAGAAATTATAATTTATCAAGAATTTCTGGGGCGGCACCTGTGGCTCAAGGAGTAGGGTGCTGGCCCCATATACTGGAGGTGGTGGGTTCAAACCCAGCCACAGCCAAAAAAACTGCAAACAAACAAATAAATAACAAAACAAAACAAAAATTAAAAAAAAAAAAAAAAAAAAAATTTCTACTATTAGAAAAGTAGAATGAATTTTCTCCCATGTTATACTTTATGAAAAAGAAAGGACACCAGATGTTCTTCAAAAAACCTATGAACTTAAAACTCAGGTATTCAGCCATATAAGCAAAGGGTTTACTTAAAAGAACAATGTATATGTTGTGTCTTAAATGGAGTTGTGTTCAACTCCACTTCCTATACTTTCCCCATATATAGTAATGTATTGATGGCTGGTCTTATATGCATCATGATAATCATGATCTCTAACCTGCCCTCTGACTATAAAAAGACCAAAAAGCTAACCTACATGCAATGCAATTTGAGAGTAATATATTTTCTTTCTATCTTTTAAAAAATAAGTCAACTATTGCTATCCAGTAGCTTTCAGATAATTCAAATATTTTCCAGTGTATTCATGGAAACTTTTGAAAAAAAAATCTATGGAAAGTATTCCTAGAAATATAAGAAAATTGTTTTCACATATTTTATGTTACTTTTGTTGATTTACATGTTCTTTTGAAGTCCCATGTCCTGAGGGATGTTACCTAACAAATGCAATCAATGTAACCTGGTTCTTTGTACCCTCAATGAATCCCCAACAATAAAATAAATAAGGAAAGTCCCATGTCCTGCTTACAAGTTTGATGTATTTTTCATGGTATATATTTTAATAAGTTAAAAATAGTAAGAATTGTTTAATTAATAATAAGAGACAACATTCAAACACAAAGAAAATCATTCAGTAGTAAAAGTTTAAACATTTTTACTTGTAAAAACTTGGTGTAAGAGATAACTACATTATCCTTACATATATGTGCACTGGAAAGTAGCATAATAGTCTATGTCAATGACAAAAACATAATTTGGCATATGTCTTATTTTTGGTTAAGCCCATTTGCTAATCAGGGGGAAATTTTTTAAAAATAATCAAAGAAAAGAATGTAGTTTAAAGTACAAAAGAAAGATCACTTGAGGCCGGGAGGGTTCTATGCTTAAACTTAGAGCATTTAATGAGTGAAGGGTAATTGATTTTGAACAGCCCTTCTGATTGGCTTTGGAAATTTTTATGAAATATAAAGTCTGGGTTTATAAGATCATAGAGAGATGTAGTTATGCAGCTTTATTGTGCTAACATTACTTTAAAAGCTCTTCTTCCAGCTTAAGTCTATGTATATGAATATCTACATCTATATATACTGATTAATACATGAGCTAGAAAAAGTCCATCATCTATTACTAACTAGGACAGCAATGTAAGAGAATTTTACCATTTAAAAATATTTACTATAATTATATTTTCTAAGAAATTATTTAAATATTGAATCAGTATGACAGGCCTAGTCAAAGCAACAATTGAATAATTGGCCTAGAATGGTACTTTGCACACCTAAATGAAGCTCCTTCATTACCTTATTATAAGAACATAATGTCCTGTTCTCTTTAAAGAAAGGAAGCGGGTTAGCAATAACAATATAGTAACAGGGCATACCTATTTCTAGCTTATTAAAGAAAATGTTGAAAGGGGAACTTATCTTCACTTGCTTGACATCTTATCAGAAAAGATCAATCTTTTAATTTTTTTGCCTTTTTCTCCTTTAACTTTTAGTTGGTCCATGTGTTCCAGACCTCAGGGGACAATGCCATCTTTCATTTTTAATGTAGCCTGTCCTCAATGTCCTAATGCCTGTGTTTTGGGTATAATGTAGCTGGCTTCCAAACACTTGCTTTTGTAAATACTTGTGTTACATATCTTTTATGACTGTTGTGATATACTTGTCACATGTCAAATCAAGATTTTAAATTTAACTATTATCTGGGATTAGTGTATAGTTGCATAGATATGTGTACCTCAGTGTCATTATTATCAACTCTTATTGTCAATATTGTCATTACGGCTCGGCGCCTATAGCTCAACCAGCTAAGGCGCCAGCCACGTACACCTAAGGTGGCGGGTT
>NW_003852419.1:21092152-21110843 GCF_000181295.1 Otolemur garnettii
AAAAAAAAAAAAAAAAAAAAAAAATATTGTCATTACTGTGAACCTGAAGGTGTTTTTTAATGAGCTCATACACATGGATTGAACACGAGAGCTCTTACATATTTATATATTTATTTACATATTTATATAGACTGGATCTAAAGTTTGCCACAGGAAGCCCTATAGTCAATCCATGTCAGTCAGGGCACTGGAAATGAGAGAAAATTCCTGTTTGTATGTGATTTCCTGGTCTTTTATCTTCATATAACTAATAAATGATACAAATTCATGTAATCATAACCAATGACCAAATCTGACAAGCACTTTTGAGCATATGTGTATGTTCATGAATAGAAATGTTAAGGATTTTTATCTTTATAATTCTTACACTTTTATATTTAGGAAGAAAAATACATCATAGTGGTTAGTCATTATTTCTCATGTGTCTGATGATCAATCATTTGCAGAGACCATTTAGACAGCCCTAAAATACATGCAGTGCTTCTAAAGAAATCCTTCACCCCTTTTTTCACTCTGGAGAAAATAATTTGCTCTTTTATTTAACTATATTTTTTTCCTATGACTCAAATAAATCCAAGATCTAAATATATTTTTCTTGTAGGTATTTTAAATTATGTTCTATAAAATTAACATAGAGTAAATTCAAATTTAATTAGAGAAATATTTAAGAAAACAACTTTTAGACAATATTCTTCGTTTGAAATTTGATAGCAGTTTTCAAAATTCGTAATTTTTTTCTCTGTCTTAAATAAAGTGTCATCCAACATGTAATTGGAAGACAAAAACTTATTTATTGCAAAATTATCATTGGGTCTATACACTGTACATGGTGCTCTATTTTATGTAATTGGCCCATTTAATCTGTGACTTGTGTGGGTCACTATCAGCTGCTTAGAACAGTCACAAAGAAATAGATATTGATTTTCAAACTTAAAAAGAGCATTAATGGTTTCCTATATTTTCCCAATTTAAATTCATCTGGACAAAGCAAGACTTTTTGTTATCCTTTACAGTCATAATTCATGCTTCTGGTGTGCTAGGCGAGGTGGCTCTAACCTATAATCCTAGCACTGTGCATGGCTGAGGAAGGAGGATTAGGAGTTTGAAACCAGCCTGAGCAAGAGTGAGATCCTGTATCTACAAAAAATAGAAAGATTAGCCAAGTGTGATCCCTTGAGCCTAGGAGTTTGAGGAGTATGATGATGCACTCCAGCCTGGGTAACAGAGTGAGACCTTGTTTGAAAGCAGACAAACAAACAAATTCATGCTTCCATTATGTTATCCTACCTCCCTTAGTATTCACTAGGATGGGATTCTCACGTCCTCTGTTCGCCCATCATTTAGTCTTGCTCAGCTCACCGTCCTGTATCTCTCTTTGCTGTACCTTTGATTATCTTTCTTTCTACTGGCTC
Organism: Otolemur garnettii; assembly: GCF_000181295.1. NCBI lineage: Eukaryota > Metazoa > Chordata > Mammalia > Primates > Galagidae > Otolemur > Otolemur garnettii. Next base: position 21,093,565 of record NW_003852419.1, read on the forward strand.
TCTCTTAAAAATGCTCCCTCTTGGCCCCACACCCTTTTATAGATATTGTCCTGTTTCTCCTTCTCTTCCCATTTAAGCTTCTTGAGAGAAGGCTACATTCAGTCCTTCCATTTTCTTTTCTCTCATTCACTCTTTTATTCTCTCCCTCTTTTTTTTTTATTGTAGTAAAATATACATAACATAAAATATTCCATTTTAACCATTTTTAAGTGTAGAGTTTTGTGGCACTAAGTACATTCACAATTGTTGTGTAACCACCATCACCATTCATCTCCAGAATTTTTTCATCTTCTAAATAGAAACTCCGTACCCAGTGAATAATAACTCTCTATGTTCCCTCTCCACAGCTCCTGGAAACCATCATTCTACTTTCTGTTTTTATCAGTTTGACAACACTATGTACTTCATATAATTAGAATCAAGCTGTCTGTGACTGGAGTATTTTACTTAGCATAATCTATCTTTAAGGTTCATCAGTGTTTCCTTTATTTTCTTTATTCTGACCTTGTCTTCTCCATGTCATTGAAATATTCCTTTCCATGGTTACCCACAATTCCCTGCTTTTTCAATACTCTGGAAAAATTGTCTTGCTCTGTTTTTCAGTGACAGTCAACTGCTCTTTGTACTTCTTGATACTTTCCCCTCTTTTTACTTGTAAGACATCTCTCTCTCCTGATTTTCTTCCTACATTTCTAACAATTCTTTGTGGGCTCCTTTATACCTTAAGTACTTTTTCTCCTGTGTGTCTCTGTACAGTTTAGAGTGTATGCTCCTTGGGTGATTTCATCCATTCCCATGGCTTCTATCTACCACTTATGTAGGTAGGATAAAGACTCTGACTCTTTATCTCCATTTTAGTTTTGTGTGGCCATAAAGAAATACTTGAGGCTGGGTAATTTATAACAAAAAGAGAATCATTTGGCTCATGGTTCTGCTGGGTGGAAGGTTCAAGATCAGGCATCTGTTGAGGGCCTCAGACTGCTTCCACTTATTGTGGAAGGTGAAGGGGAGCAGGTATGTGCAGAGATCATGTGGTGAGGGAGGAAGGAAGAGAGAGGGGCAGGAGGTGCCAGGCTTTTTTTAATGACCAACGCTGGTAGCAACTAATACAGTGAGAACTCACTAACCCTCTCCTCCAGAGAAAGGTTAATAATCTACTCATGAGGCATCACCTGTCATGATCCAAAGAATACCCATTAGGCCCCACCTCCCAACACTGCTACATTGGGTATTAAATTTCAACATAAAATTTGATGGGGAAAACCATACCCAAACCATGGGTATCTCCAAGTTAGATTTCTCTCCTGAGCTCCAAGAAAGGGCAAACATCTATAGCTAGAGATCTCCACATGAGTACTTCACAGACATTATGTTCAGAACTGAACTTACTGTCTTTCACTCCAGATTGACATCAACAGATGAATGGAACCATTTTCTAAGTTACTCCTGACTCTTTAAGTCTCCCTACCCCATAATATTCAGTTGATTTCTTAAGTTTTCTCTGTTTTGCCCACTTAATATCCCTGGAATCTGTCCTCTTCTATCCATGATCATTGCTACTGCTATTTGTCAATTCAAGTATTCTTCCTTCTGGAAATTACTATCACAGTCCCCTAATGTGTTTATTTCTCTTCATTCATTTTTAACCCCATGTAACATATTCTCCACTGGTTGCCAGAATGATCTTTCTACAAAGCAAATACAATTATGTCATTCTCTAAATACAATTTTTGAATGCCATCCCACTGCCTTCAGGAAAGAGTCCAAACTCCTCAGCATAGCATGCCATGTTCTGCAGGTTCTGGCCTCACCTCAGCACGTTCTCTTTTCCTATATGCGTTATTCATTCCTACATGTATGAGTGCTGATAAACTTCTTTGAACATGCTCTCTTCAGGCCCACCATGTTTTTGTGCCATTCTCCTAGATAACACCTGCTGGTCCTTTAGTACTCAACTCCAGGGCCATCTAATCCAGGCAATCTTCCTTGAAAGTGAGTATGGTGGATGCTATGGTGTTGCTTTGGTCAGGACTGAGACGCTCATTCTCCTAAGTGTTGATAACCAATAGATCTCAGCTACATTTCATTCTTGAGATTGCCTTTATCATCATCATCATCATCATTACTGAGACAGAGTTTCACTTTGTTGCCCTCAGGAGAGTGAGGGCAACCTCAACTCTTGGGCTGAAGTGATTCTCTTGCCTCAGCCTCCTGAGTAGCTGGGATTACAGGCACCTGCCACAATGCCTGGCTATTTTTTTAGAGACGAGGTTGCACTTTGGCTCAGGTTGATCGTGAGCTCAGGCAATCCATTCACCTCGGCCTCCCAGAGTACTAGGATTACAGGCGTGGGCCACTGCCCAGTCTGGAGATTACCTTTAGTTGAAGAAAACTTATTCATTTTTGCTTAAGGTCATGATTTTCTTCCTAGAGGCATTGTAAACAATGACTGGTTATTATAAAAGTATGAAAACCTAATCCTGTTGCCACAGTTGGGACAACTCTGTAGGCCATCCTAGCTCCATAATCCTCCACAGAAAGGCTGATGGCTTTATGGCAACTGTATCATTGTTCAACATCTCCTTTTCCATCTTCCTTGTAAAGGAAGCCTCCTATACACACATTTCCCTCTGAGTTTGTTTCTCAGGGAACTGGATAGCAACATTGGGTTGAGCTCCTCAATATCACTTGCTTACTCCTATCTCACCTCTTATCCCACTGTTTCACAGTCTTCTGTTTACTCATGGATCTGTGCCTAAACATAGTGAGCAAACTTGAGAACAGGGATTTCAGTCTTGCCTTTTTATGTTCTCCAAAGCCTTGAGAACTTTCCTAAAATCAGTTCAGTTCTTCCTAAACCAATTTCTTTTTGGAATAGCCCCAGAATCTGGATTGTCTTTCCTAGGATGTATTTTAGGTTTGCTGCTTTTCATGCTTCGTGAAATTATAAGAAGCATGGATTTGGAGGTCTGGATTTAGAAGCCTGGGTTGAATTTTCACAGCACCAGGTGCTGGTTGTGTGATTTTGGGCAACTTGTATAACTTCTTTGATTTAATCAACTGTCTCAGTTTCATCAGCTGGGAAATAGTACTACCTAGCCCATAGGTACTTTTTAGTGGTAAATAAATGAAATAAGGTCTGTGTAAAGTGATGGCACATAGTAGATACTCAGTACATTTTAGCTTCCCTCCCTCCCTTTTTTTTCCTTTTTGGATTGAATTTACTCTTTTATAATAACTTACAAAGAAATAATTTATAGTAGTTTGGTCCTACTGAGATGATCTCATTAGCTCTCATTATCTTTTTTCTCCCACATGGCAGAAATCCATCATTCTCTGCTACTGCTCTTATTTTAGAAGGAAAAAAAAGGCAGCTGAAAGTATCTACTCAACAATGCAAGTCCCTGCTTGCTACAAGTTTTATTTATCATGAGGCATCCAATTTGCTATTGGCAAGAGGTGTGGCTAGGTGTGTCTGAGTGTGAATCAAAGGTGAGTAAATGATATAAATGTAACACTACCTGATGGGTTTCAGTGAAGCATAGGGGAGGTTGAAATGATTAACATAAGGCCCCAGTGAAAGGTTAAAAGGATGTTAGCAAGGTATCCCTCATTTGGGTACCTGATTCACTCATATTTCCAGTTTTCTTCTCAGCACTTGGAAAATCACATTTCTCAACTCCCTTACAGTTGGGTGGATCATGTGATAAGCTCTGGCCTATTGGCTGGGAGTGGAAATAACATACAATATGTAGGAAGAAGTACTTAAGAGCCAGTGATCAATTCTCAGCTAGAATAGTCTGTAATATTGAAGCACACATGCCCTGGAGTGGATTCTGCAAAAGTGAAATATCCTTTTGTGGTGTTAAACTCTGAAATATTCATGTTATTTATCACTGTTGCAAAACTTAGCCATTCCTAACTGATGCATTGGGGCTCAGGAGAACTCAGGATAATCTGAATAAATAACACATCTTGTGAAAAACAGAAACCATAGCCAGCTGTCTCAGATAATAGAACCAAAGTTTGTTTCAGATTCTTGTTGTCAATCTCTACTGTTCTACCACTGAAGGAACAGCTTCTTCCTGTAAATCTGCTCCTTTCTGTGTCTGTCTGCTTCTGCTCCCAGTTCTGATCGCCAGTTCATACATTCATCTCGCAAAGAACACAATTAGGCCAATGTGGATACCCATCAGAAAGTGCTCTTGAAACTGCAGGTAGTCCCCAAGTTACAAACATCCAACTTATGTACAACTCACAGTTACAAATGGAGGCTATTATGGGTACAGAAACTATTACAGGTAATAGGTAAATGTACCTGTTCCAACTTACATATAAATTCAATTTAAGAACAAACCTACAGAACCTATCTTGTTTGTAACCTGGAGACTATCCGTATTCCATAGGCTACAGGGGAGCCTAAAATGGACCTTCTTTCAGCTCAGTTGCTAATTAGACCAGGGAAGGGTCCAACTATCAGCAACCAGGGCGTTGAGTCACAAGTTAGAAATCATGGCCACTTAATGCTTAAGAAAAAGCTTGGAGCCTCTTCCTCCTGTCAGGAGCTATAGTTGGAGTCCTGATAGGGACTGGTGGCTTGCTCAGCAAAGTGGAATACAAATTCTTCAGGTCAGTAAGACAGAGGCTATTATTCCATTGCTGAGCCCAGTGGACGTATACATGTAACTGGTTATACAATTGTCTTGAAATTTATGTGAAAGTTGTCCAGTGGCTTCTAGATGGGAACAAAATTTTTGTTGAGCTGACAACTCTTCCTGGATAAGACTCAATGACCCAGGGTCAAATAAATGCAGGAGACTTCTGGCCTCTTAGATACCTGTTGATCATGATCTAGAGTCAACTTTGAGAATGTTTTGGCTAATAATATGTACAAAAGGCAATAGTTGGGGTTTTTTTTTTGAGGAACAGTAATAATCAGTGATTTAAAATTTGTTGTGATGTTAAAATATAAATTATGGACTATTTCATTTCACCCTGGGCATTTGATTAACTTACTCATAAATGTGAAATAAGAGCTTCCCTTTGCTCTTAATATCACCATTCTATTGGCTGTAGTCTCTTAGGAATAATCTCTTTAGTATATGGCAGTCTGTGTTGGGTATATTTATTTGCCTTCTTCTTAAGATGCTTTCTGCTATTTTAAACTCTACTCGTTAACCCAGGATTTTTTTGTTTCACCTTCTCTCAGACACATTATATTCTTTCCCAAACTTCTCAAATGGCTTCAACTCCCTAATCACTCTCCATCTAATTCCCAGTTAAAACCCCTCTTTCCTCTAAAGTGATCTCAGTTAAGGGTTGAAAGGAAATAAATCAAGCAAACTACTATAAACCAAAGTACAGATTTCTGGTTCTTACTTATCTGACAAAAACAATGCAGAATTTTTTTTAATCAGAGATGTCATCCTACTGTTCTTTAAATTATCACAGTTAATGAATACCTATAGGCAAAGTGAAAGAAAAGGAAATGAAAAATAAAAAATAAATTATCACAAGTTCCAGTTTCCTTTTGACATTACAAACAGAACGGAGGTCTCCAATACTAGCTCTTGGTCAGAAGTAATGATATAGGATAGGGATGGTGGATTTAATATTTTTTTGAGAAACTGTTACCATTTTTCATATAACTTAAAATGCTAACATTTATAAAACTCATCCCTATTTCAGGGATATTAGTCTTGAAAAATGTGTACCAACCATTCTAGTAAAATATGGTACAGTTGTACACTGTATAATAATGTTTTGTTCAGTAACAGACTGGGTATATGAGGGTGGTCCAAAAATTATAATATTTTTACTGTACTTTCCTATGTTTAGATATGTTGAGATACATGAATACCTACATATGGTTGTCTACAGTATTTAGACAGTAACATGCTGTAAAGTTCACAGCCTAGGAGCTATAGGCTATACGATATAGTCTAGGTGTGCAGTAGGCTACACCATCTAGGTTTGTGTAAGTACACTCTATGATGTTCACACAATGATGAAATTACCTAATGACACACTTCTCAGAAGGTATTCCCATCGTCAAGTGATGAGTGACAGTCTATGGGTTGATGCATTCTGTGGAAGGAGCAGTGAGGGAGTGGAATGAGCCCTGTGCTTTAATTGAGACCAGGTTTGACCTCAACCCTGCCCCTTACTAGCTGTGAAACCTTGGATGAAACATATAATCTCTCTGAGCCTAAGTGTTCTAATTTGAAAAGTGAAGATAATAATAGCTATGAAGTTATTAGATGTTTTACATAAGATATTGTTCATGAAAGCTCCTGACACATAGCAGGTGCTCAGTGGGTGTTAGCTGAATTTGAATCTTCCTCCTTTTACATACCCATTAGACTTAGGAAAGAGACTCCTGTCCTATTAAGGAGGTTGATAGAGGACTCGAAAGAACTCTCTGGTTGGGAGAGAAACGGCCTAAGCTTGATATGCCCAACATCCTTTGTATTGTTTTTAACTTGATAATAATTTGCTTGATATTCCTTCCTTCCTCCATTCCTTCACTAAATCATTGAAGTTTGAGTCTCTACTTTGGGGGGGTGGGTGTATGAATAGATGGGTAAGACCTGGTCTCCCGGGATCACAGAGTGAAGGAGGAAAAGAAAGACATGGAAGTGAATAGGTAAGAATCATTAATGCAGATAGTTATCTGCTTTTCAAAAATTTGCAAACATTTCTATTAAAGAAACAATTTTAAAGGTAGATCCCCGATATCTTCAATGATTTGTAAAATGTTGTAGAAGCATGGGTGATTTAAAATAAACACTATTGCAAAGAAAATTACCATCTTCAACTTTTCCCTCCTGTTAGAGTTAATTTTGACTTTGGCATCAGGACACATTTTGTTTCCTTCTACTCACACTGTGCATCTGTTACCTTCTCTGTCAGGCAAGTATAGAAAGTAAATCATCAGGCATGAAACAATAAGCACAGATCTAAAATCTGAAACAAAATTGGCTGACATAATTTTAGCTCTACCTGCATATGGAATTATGTATCTATAGAAGTGTTAGTTTTTCTGGTTAAGCCACATGGCATAACCAGAAAATCAGAGGAATCAGAGGAATCAGAATAAATTAAAAATTTGGCTTTACTAGTTTTGTGGGCAAGTCACTCAATCTCACTGGACCTCACTTTCCTCATTTGTAAAAATGAATGAAATAAAGCTTATGGGGTTATAGTAACAAACATAGATGCCTAGAACATAGAAGGCCTTTAATAAATATATTGTTATTATTTAAATCCTAAACCACAAAAGTACTTCTTAGCTAAGGTGACCAGACATCCCGCTTTTGGCAGGACAGTCCCAATTTTTAACAATTTGTCCTGTGTCCGGCGGAGTTTTTAAAAAGTTCCAAGTTTTGGAAAGAATGCAGGACAAGCTAGGGAACAGCAGGACAATGGGAAGGGAATATACAGGTCCGCTGCTGAAAATGTTAATGTAACTCCATTTGGGAATGAAGAGGTTAATGTAACTTCATTTGGAAATGAAAAGGCTAATGTAAACTCCTTACTCCCCTCCTGGGCAAGGTCACCCAGGTGGACCACTGCCCTACTCCTTTGAGCCACAGGCTCTGCCCTATACATATATTTTTTTAATGTATTATATTTGTAAATTGTACTTATGTTGAAATTAAAAATATATATATTACAATACTATTTTTGTGTTGTATGAAAATTTTTGTTGCTCCACATAGACCAAATTTTTAATTAAGAACCAAACACCGCCCCCCCCAATGGTGTCCCACTTTACCAATGTTAAAATCTGGTCACCCCTGGATAATTGCACAAAATACTCACATGCTTCAATATAAATTAAGTGTATATTAGGGGAAGAATTTGACCTGATCATATTAAGCAGAAACGTAATTATTAAAATTGCCTTAACTTGGGATACCTATTAGGACAAAGACATTATAAGGGACAAATATCTAGCTAGAATGATAAACTCTGAATACCAGGATGGGCACATGGTGGAGCTTCATGGAGTGTGATGTGCCAAAACCTGGTCCATAATATGAAATTGGAGTCTGCAATCCTTTAGGATTAGATGCTGGGCCAACGCAGGAGATTTCATGTCTGATTATAGGTACATGTATATAATAGTTTGGTTTTCAGTGTTCGATGTATGAACCCTTTCTGTTTCAGGAAATTCCCTTCATTAGATGTAGGGCCCACTTCCCAAGACTTAGGTACGACCTGAGTGACTTGTTTCCATATTCCGGGCAATAAGGGTATGTTGTGTGATCTACAATGGTAGCACCATCCAGTGTCCAGTGACAACAGTGTCCAAGGGGCTCCCAGTGTTTTTTCCATGTCCTGTGCAGTGATAGCAGCCTAGTGTACCTTAACTCAGCATGTGGATTTGGCTGTTCTGATCTCTGGGTCTCTCTGGCTTACGTCTTAAGCCTAGTTCTTCAGGCTTTTCATCAATTCTAGGACGTACTTATTAGTCTGCCAATAAATTTCTTATCTGCTTAAAACGAAGTTATTAGCATTCAAGAATCTTGACCTCTCCAAGGCAAAGGGAACAACTACAGTGTGTGGGCAAATATGAGGTCAAAATTGTCAGGGATTTGATAAGGAGACAAAGGAGAGGAGCTGTGTGAGTACGACAGTCCAGATGAAAATGTGTGAATAACGTCCATTTGTGACTGGGGCCACTTCTGGTCTTGAAGGTATACACCTTAAATCCAGCTTCTCACAAAAATCAACATCTCAGCTGATGGCGAAGTCTTAAACCACAGTAAGAAGACTGGTTCTGAAAAAGGGTAAAATACTTCCTTAGGGGATATAGTAAGGCAGCTAAAATACCCAGACTCACTGGTATGGTGAGCAGTGCATCAGTGTAACAATACATGTTATTCCCTGGGAAGATTAACTTCCTGGGAGTGAGTTAGTCTTTTAAAATAACTGCATTTTAAATAATGTATTGAGTGAAGTCCATCTTTCCCAACTCCCATCTTGGGAAAGAGGGGAATTGGCTGCAAAAGCAAATTTGGTGTCCCCCTATGCCTTTATAGCCTGACTCCTTGATTAGAGACTGTGGCATCACAAAGCTTTGAGGAGAGATAGGGCCTTAAGGGGAGAAGGGGTGGTTTGGGGCAAGATTATCACATCTTTTATCACATCCTCTCATAAAACCTGTTCCCCTGGCACACTCTCACCAAAAACATACTGAGCAATGCCTAAAATGAAAGTCAGGAGCAGTGCATGGGCATGGGCAGTCATGTGAGATGATGATGGGGTTGAAATGATTTGTCCTTAAAGTCAAGCATAATGTCCTCTTGCCTCCGTGCACACCAGGACATTTGAGGAGCACTTTCTGTACCCTGGAGAGAATATTTTTAAAATCTTAGCTGCCTCAAAGTGGAAAGTAAAACTCAACAGGGTTTTTAACTTGTTTTTAATTTCTATTTCTCCTTGACAGCTGTAATATTATACATAGTAAATATCTAGGATAAACCAAATAGTCACATGAGAAAATGATATTTCACACCTCTATTTTGGAATTATGTGCAAAATTTGCCACATCCCTCATCTTGAATATCACATAGTTAAATTAATAATCACCCAGTTAAACACGATGATCTGTAATTAAATTATTAGTCATTGTTCTATTGCACAAAATATTTGGTTTCTCAACTCATGGATAAAATCTATAGTAAAGATTGCTGCTTTGCTAGTCATTATTTACCACTGAGTTATGCAAGGTTGTGAAAAATAGATTAACAATGGCTAAAAAAAAGAAAAAGAGTTCTGATGTGCTCTGTTTCCTGGTTTGTATCCTTGAATCTGGGCATCTGCTCCATTTCTTCCTATCATCTTTACCATTCACTTATCCTCCTTCTAACACATCACTAAAGATGCTTTTGCTTATATGGGTGTTTAAATTAAATGACTACTTTTTTTTTTTTTTTTGAGAAAATGTCTGACTCTGTTGCCCAGGCTAGAGTGCTATGGCATCAGCTCAGCTCACGGCAACCTCAAACTTCTGGGTTCAAGCGATCCTCCTGCCTTAGCTTCCCAAGTAGCTGGGACTAAAGGGACCTGCTACAATGCCTGGCTAATTATCTTCCTTCCTTTTTTTTACTGAAAGCTTGAAATTTTAATCCAAGGTGATTAAAGTTTTAATCCAATGGGCTTAAGTTTTCAGGGACAAAAAAGTGAGCACATATTCCTTCAGAGCATTGTCATGTTTATAATCCCAGTTCTAAACATGACACAATTTACACTTCTGGATCAACTTCTGGACCCTTAGAAATGTAGTTACCTTTCCCTTCTTTGCATGTTCTTTTAAAAAAATTTTCTGATTAATATGAGAGTACATACAATTAGATTACCTTGTTTGCATCTGTAAAGTCAAGTCTAATTGGTGTTCTTCACATAGGAAGGTGTGCCATATACCTGCACATTGTTCTGGCTGGGAAGGAAACTGCAACCCCCTTATCCCTTCTTGGATTTTAATTTCGGTTTTTCTTTCATGTGAGCATGTTATTATTAATCTACAAGTTTCAGATTAGTATTAACTACATGTGATGCTTGTTTTTCCATTCTTATAATACTTTACTTAGGAGAGTAAAGTATCCAAATCTACCCAAATTGTAACAAAGGATACAAAATCTCCCTCTTTTTATGGCTGAATGTTATTCTGTAGTACATATATACCACGGTTTGTTGATCCATTCATGTGCTGAAGGGCACTTGGGCTGTTTCCTCATGTGTGCAATTGTAAATTGGGCTGTTATAAACATTTGAATGCATGTATCCTTTCTTTTGGGTAGATACTTACTAAGGGGATTGCAGGATCCAATTGAAGGTCTACTTTTCATTCTTTAAGGGTTCTCAGTACTTCTTTCCATAAAGGTTGTACTAGTTTGCAGTCCCATCAACAGTGCAGGAGTGTTTCTTTCTTTCTGGACCTCTGTCGTTATCTTTTGCTTTGGATCTTGCAATGTGGCCCGTGCTCACTGGAACTGTTGCCACTACTCTTCAACATAGTGCTAGAAGTCCTAGACAATGCAATCATGCAAGGGAAGGATATCAAGGGTATCCAAATGAGGAAAAAGGAGGTCAAATTATTGCCCTTTGCTGACAATATGACATTATACTTAAAAAAACCCCAAGGACTCAAACACAAGACTCCTGTAAGTGATCAAGAACTACAACAACGTCTTAGGATATAAAATCAATATTCACAAATCAGTAGCCTTCATATATACCAACAATAGAAAACCTGAGAAGCAAATTAAAGGTACAGTACCCTTCACAATAGCACCAAAGAAAATGAAATACATTGGAATTTACTTAAGAAAGGATCTGAAGGATCTCTACAGAGAAAACTATGAAACATTGAGAAAAGAAATAGTAAAAGATGTTAACAGACTCAAGAACATACCATGCTCATGACTGGGAAGTGTCAACATTGTTGAAGTGTCTACATTACCCACAATAATCTACAGATTCAATGCAATCCCCATTAAAATACCAACATCATACCTTGCAGATCTTGAAAAAAGAGTTCTGCATTTTGTACAGAACCAGAAAAAAAAATCCCTAATAGCCAAAGGGATTCTACAAAATAAGAACAAATCTGGAGGCATCACACTACTAGACTTCAGATTATAGTACAAGTCTATAGTGATCAAAACAGTATGGTATTGGCATAAAAATAGAGACATAGGTATATGCAACAGAACAGAGAACAGAGTTGAAACCAGTCTCATATCACCATCTGATCTTTGATAAAGGAAACAAAAGCATGCAACGGTGAAAAGAATCACTATTTATTAAATGGTGCTGGGAGAACTTATTTGCCACATGAAAAGGCTGAAACTGTACCCACACCTCTCACCACTTACAAATATTAAGTAATAATGGATAAACAATTTAAATATAAGACATAAAACTACAGAAAATCTATAAGAAAGTGTGGAAATGACCCTTAACAATATTGGTCTCAGGAAAGAATTTATGACGAAGACCCCAAAAGCACATGCGACAACAACAAAAATAAATAAATGGGACCTGATCAAGTTAAAAAAAGTTTCTGCATAACTTAGAACACAATCAACAAAGCAAAGACACAACCTTCAGAATGAGAAAAGATATTTGCATGCTACAAATCTGAAAAAGGTCTACTAACCAGAATCTACAAAGAACTCAAGCAAATCAACAACAAGAAAAAAAGCAAACAACTTCATCAAAATCTGGGCAAGAGACATGAATAGAATATTTTCTCATGAGGACAGACAAATGGCCAATAAACTCATGAAGAAATGCTCATCATCTGATTATTAGAGAAATGTAAATCAAAACCACTTTGAGATATCACCTAATTTTTCTGTTTTTACTAGAAACGGGTCTCTCTCTTGTTCAGCTGGTCTTGAACTCATGAGCTCAAGCAGTCCTCTCATCTTGGCCTCCCAAAGTGCTATGATAGGTGGAGGCTACTGCACTCAGCCCAAATCAAAATATTACCTTTAATTAAGTATAAATGTTATAATTTTGTTTTCCTAACCTCTGGCAACTTTCTAATCTTTGCTTCCACAAACAATTTGTTTGTTATTTGTAGAATAAGATAACAATAACTAGAGTCTTAGATTTAAAAAAATGCTTAATTGTTGAAATAAAAGGATCTCATCAACAGATTAAACATTATTTGTTTGGAAGACTATACCAGTTTTAACTCATAATTATAATTTCAGAATGTGTACAGTTATGATTTAACATAATTAAGTAAATTAATACAAATCTCAATTCCTTATATACTAATGATGACATTTAGAGCACAGTATATCTTTCTCATTTTTATCCATGGCATAGTACATACAGACCTGGTCTGTGTAATAAATGCACTTTTAGAAAAGAGTATATTTCCAATTTCAAAGATTCTTTTGAATGCTCAGGAAAGTATATAGAAGTATATATCTAGGTCCTTGGACTCCTAAAAATCAAAGTAGCCAAATGATTTGTCATATATTTTGAAAGAAATGGATTAATCATCAAGGGGAGAATAGTATTATAGTAAAGGGGTTTAAGTTGCACAGTTAATTTTAACAATGGCAGCAACAACAATGATATGATTGATTTTAGAAAATTAATACTTTCTTTAGGCCAGAATTTTAGAATTATTCAAGTTATGCTGTCTAATATAACTTTCTACAATGACAGAAATGCTCTATAATCTGCATTGTTAAATATGGTAGCCACTAGCCGTGTGTGACCATTGTGCATTTGAAATGTGACTAATGCAACGCGGGAACTGGATTTTTAGTTTTATCAATTTTAATTAACTTAAGGTTAAATATAAATAGCAAAATGTGGCTAGTGGCTACTGTATTAAGCAGTGTAGTTCTAAGGTGTTACTGATAAAGTCTCTTTGAGAAACTCTTTAATATATTTATGCATACACACACATATATATTACATTCACTTATTCATTCTACAAATATTTGTTGAGTACCTTCTCTGTTCTAGGTACTGGGAATATAATGATGAGCAAAATTGACTGAGGCCCTACCCTTATGGAATTTATAGTCTCATGGAATAGATGGACACCGCTCAAATAATCACACAGCTGGTGGGAATTAGGAGAACTGAAGGTTGTAATATTACCCCTTTTGGCTGATTTTGTGAAGAAATCCAGGCTTCACAACCTCTTTAAAGTCTCCTGATTTCCCCCAAGGAAATGACCTCTGACCTGGGATCTAAAAGATGTTTAGCTCTATAAAATGGATGGGTTTTATCAGTTGACACCACAGAGATCAAACACCGTTGGTAGAAACAAATTTAGATAATTATCATTATCTAAATGACATATGTAAACAAAACAACTGTTTCTAGAAAGAGGAAGAAGACAATCAGGAGCCTGATGGCTTAGAAGCATTAGGGCTGTCAAAACCTAAAGTAGAGCAGTTGATCACAGTATATCCAGGGAGTTTCCAAGTCATTTTGGCTCATAGCATATGAGGCAGGAATTTCCATAAGAGCTGCTTTTTGTTACTGAAATAAGGTATAGAAAACACACGGGTACACATGTGCGCACGCACGCACACACACACACACACCCACACACACACACCCCTGGCTATAATTCAAAGGAAAGAGGTCAGGTGAATTATACTTCCTTAAGGAAATATTTTCAGGTGTTCTTGGAAAAATATATCCCTCCTGAATATTAGCTAGGTTTGACATAAACTATGTCCCTTGCAAACATGCTATAAAAAACAGTGCTGATCTCTTTCATTTAAATATTTTCCAGTACCTTATGATGTTTATATGGGAAACGGTTGATCTGAGGGTTCAGAAAACCTATTCAAAAGGATCATAGACAGAGGTTAGAATGTAGTTTACATTTAGAATTCTAATCGCCCTGGAAGTTCTAGCTGATAATTTAATTTAACTGCAACATGATACACAATAATTTGAAAATAATTATGCACTATCAAATGAGAAACCCCTAAAGTATGGCAGTATAGAATTAAAGTAGCATATGTCATTAATTTTGCCTGCTGTAATTTTAATTTGGGTTTGGAATTAGGGTGGCCTTGCCTCTCTCAAAACTCCTGATCCTAGTGAAATATCTAGGTAGAATATCCAAGAAATTCTCATCCTCAAGAAGAATACAAAAAAGTGTAGTGTATCTAACACCTTTCCCAGTGCAACATGTCATGAATCTGCCCATTTTTAAGGAATACTGCCAGGTGGCTGAGGCCTATCCTTTACCTTTTCCTCTCTTTTCTTGGTCTGCCTGAGAGTATCTGAATTAAGTAACCTGCATAACTACAACAAAATTGAATTGTGTTTAAAATCAATCATTGCATAACACACCTGAACATCCCGGGGAGGGAGGGTGCTACCTAAAGCCGGTGAAAACTCTTGGGTCAATGCAGTGTTGAATGCTTTTTGTCTTACCCACAAATATTGACACAGTGTTGTTCCTTGGGCCCATGTGTAAAATTTCCACAAGTGATGGGAGTGAAAGGATGATACTCCATGATTCAAATCTACAGATCTCTAAGCCTCTGAACTGAATTGATTATGTGGAGTTCAATTTTCTATAAAACTCATATGGATTGTTTTATCAGGATATATACTTGGTTCTGACCCAGTTGTAGGCATCACTACTAAGGGAATCCCTGGGTTATTAACTTATGCTTACCCTTTATAACCTATGGTTTTACATTAAAGAAATCTTGGTGAATAGGCTTGTATGTGTAGAGGGGCAGGCAGGGAGGAGAATTCAATTCATTTCACTGGTGGCCACTAAAATGGCCCTCCAGGCCCAAACCAGCAATTTACATGTAGTTTACTATACAAGTAAATCAGCTTGGTGAGTAATTTAACTGATTATGTTGAAAAATCTCATACAGATTCTGAAGTAGGCACACTATGGCAATGAAGCTGTATATATTTCCATCACTCAGCTTCCACACAATCAACTTACAGCCAGCCTTATTTCATTTATACAGTATACATTCATGTATACATTTATACAGTCACAGTCAGTCTTCACTTAACACTGTCCATAGGTTCTTGGAAACTAAAAATTTAATAGAAATAATGTATAATGAAATAAATTTTACTATAGGCTAATTTATGCAAATAAGAGTTAAATTCCTGCAGTAAATTTCTGGTCAGCAAAAATCACCAAACTTATAAATAAAGACCTAAAATACTCTAAAGTAAATGTGAGCTATACATACATTTAAGAAAGATTGATAAAAACAAGCAAGACAACTGTTTCCCCAATTTTTGGTGAATCATTGAGTGGTGGTTGTCGTTGTGGCAGTTAGTTCAATCAAGGAACAAATATTTGCCAAGTGCAAATTGTAAGAAGCATTTCCTACAACTCCAGAGTTTAAAAATGAACGTTCATAAATCTGGTGGATTGGTTAAGTGCTTTCATACCTCACCATTTCTTGTCATGCATTTGTATGATTATTGTAGACTTTATGGATTTTTATTTTGTAACAATTTGTATTCATTTATTCACTCATTTTCCAACTTGCTTATTCCTAGTCAAGGTTGAAGGTAGCTGAAGTCTATCCTGGAAGCTCATGGTGCTAGGTGGGACCCAATCCCAGACAGGACACCATCTCATTGCATAGTGCCCTTATAAACACGTCGGCAGTTGCTGGAACCAAGTAGACGTCCCAACTCAACTCACTTGTACACTTTTGGGATGTGGGAGGAACCCAGAAGACCTGGAGAAAACTCATACAGGGGAGAATACACAGACTCCACATGGACAGCGGCCCCAGCTGGGAATTGATCTTTTTTTTCTCATCAATGTTACTATAAAGCTATTCAAGAATCCACTGTATTTTGAGGTAAATTCATAAGTAGTTTGCACCTGGATGGAGCAGTTAAATAGAGCAGACCACTTTTTCCCCAAGGCCTTCTTTGATCCTTTCTCCTCAGTAGGAAGTAAGCACTAGATTTCCTAGCATTTTATCTCCACTTTTCTTTTAGCACCTACCATTTCTTGCCTGGAATGATAGGTCTTTTTAAATATATCTTCTCTTTCCTATTGAACCTTAAGTTCTTTGAAGGCAGAATCTGTGGCTAATTCATCCAGCGTTCAATAAATATTTGTTGAATGAAAGAAGGAATGTATAAAGATAGGTTACAATGATTAATATCCAAACTTAGATCAAGATGAATCCACACCCAGCACTGGGAATCTCTTTCCTCTATGATTTGATCTGGCATCTGTTTATAGATCTTAAGTGCAGGCTTTAAGTTTCTTCCAAATGCCAACAAAACCTTTAGGCAAAATATATTTATCTTGAATAGAATGATGAAGAAACTAAATATGGTGGATGATATATGTATGTGTTATTTATGATAATGTAAGATAAAAGAAGCAGTTTCATGTAGCTGTACATTAAATATATCAACTTCAAAATGGCAATCCACATTTTGCATGAAATAGGAAGAAAAATTGTAAAGGAAGGCAGGGCGCAGTGACTCACGCCTGCAATCCTAGAGCTCTGGGATGCCAAGACAGGTTGATTGTTTTAGCTCTCAGGAGTTCCAGATCAGCCTGAGCAAGAGCGTAACCCCATGCCTACTAAAAATAGAAAACTAGCCAGGCATTGTGGTGGGCGTCTGTAGTCCCAGCTACTTGGTAAGCTGAAGTAAGAGTATCACTTGAACCTAGGGGTTTGAAGTTGCTGTAAGCTATGACACTATGTCACTCTACCCAGGGTGACAGAGTGACACTTTGTCTCAAAAAAAAAAAAAAAAAA
>NW_003852419.1:21110863-21122215 GCF_000181295.1 Otolemur garnettii
ACATACACCAAGGCTAGTGGGTTCGAATCCAGCCTGGGCCAGCTAAACAATGGCAACAACAACAAAAAAAACAGCCGGGCATTGTGGTGGGTGCCTGTAGTCAAGAGAATTGCTTAAACCCAAGAGTCTGAAGTTGCTGTGAGCTTTGACTCCACGGCACTCTAAAAAAAAAAAAAAGGAAAGGATATGCTTCTATGTAAAAATGAACTTTGGAGTAGGACAGACCTGGCTGCAAGTCCCAACCCTGCCACTTGTTTCCTATATATTGCCTGCAGCAAGTTACATAGCCTTCTGACCTTCACTTTCCTAATCTATGAAAATGGGAAAGATTTTTTTGCTTGCTTCACAGAATTGTGAAGGATTAAATGAGATAGTACACGTGAGATCTCCCAGCATTGCCTGTCATGGAGCTGGTACCCCTATGTGTTGGTGGTAATACTAGCAACCACTTATTCGAAGTTTACTATAGGTTGGCACTGGATTAAGCTGGATATGAGTATTATTTTAATTCGTCCTCACAGTAACTTTGAGGACAGTGTTAATATTTTCCCTTTGCTGATGAGGAAACCAAAGTCTAGAAAATGAAGTTATTTGCTCAATATCACAGAGGTAGTTATACCTAGACCTGGGATTTGAAAATTTGACCCTGGGCTCTTTTGACTCAAAAGAAGAATTCTTTGTCACTACCGTGCTGCCTAACTTTCTTTCATTATGATTTCTTTGAAACTTTGCACAGAAAATGACTTTTCATAAAATGTTAAGGAAAACGTCTTTTCTTTTGGTCACTTATTGTTGTTCTAATCATATGTAAGTGAGCCTGAGAAATATGTAGCTTTAATAATTGGGAGTTTTTGAAAGTGAGGCAATTAATAATAGAAGGATGAACATTTGAAAACCATATTAACCATGTTTTTATTTTAAACATTTAAACAGAATCATGATCTGGTAGAAAATTAATATATTT
This sequence comes from Otolemur garnettii, assembly GCF_000181295.1. NCBI lineage: Eukaryota > Metazoa > Chordata > Mammalia > Primates > Galagidae > Otolemur > Otolemur garnettii. Next base: position 21,111,828 of record NW_003852419.1, read on the forward strand.
ACTCAAGGTATACAGAATGTACAGACACTTTTTTGTAATACTAATATCAGTGACGTCACAGGAAAATATTCCTAAAGGCACAATTCTATAAGGCCCACAGAAATAGCAGCCTCAAAAAATATATAAAATTTGGAACATTTTCTGATGAAAATCTTAAGTGAAAAGGTTATTACTAGTGAACTTTTTAGAACATGATAAACATGGGATAGGTGTTTGTTGGACAATATGAAGGAAAAGGCACAAATGCCCAGAGTCAATGAGAATCTGAGGCAGTGTCTAACTGTACTGCTTAATTAGGAGTCCTGTTATATCCTAAATCTGTTAGTTCCCTTAGTTATTCCAGTACAAAAGCCTAGAAAAGCTTCTACTAAAATATTCAGGTTGATTATTGGAGGTTGTCATCACTGTTCTCTTTGAAAAAAAAAATATTTAAAGGGTTTGTTCTTCCAGAAAATGCAATCTAGCTTGGAATGCTATCTTTAAGTCTAGGCTGGCATAGCTAGTCCCTACAAATGTCCATGTTCTGAATACAGATTTACTATAGTAAAGAAAAAATATGAGTCAAGTGTCTGAAGAACAGGGTGTGATTTAGCTAAAATTGCCAATTTTGTTATAACATGTTTGGAAAAGTTGCCCCCAAACCGGCTGTCATGGGTATTTCTTAAATTAAAGTAATTCCCACTGAGTCTTTTGAAAGTAAATAGCTGGTGTCCAAGCATCTCTCAAATAAGCCATTGTGAAGTCTCATGAGGACAGGAGCGTTTACCTGTGGCTTTTACCTCTGCAGGCTCTGGGTGGACACTGTACATCTATGTTGACTGTAGAAAGAGAGAGAAATCATTTATGCCACGGTTCAGCCATACCAGAGACTGGCTTTCTGTTTATTGTTATGGCTAAAAGCTCTCTCTCTTTTTTAATGGATTAAAAAAATATGGAACGCTTTACGAATTTGCACGTCATCCTTGTGCAGGGGCCATGCTAATCTTCTCTGTATCATTCCAATTTTAGTATATGTGCTGCTGAAGCGAGCACTAAAGCTCTCTCTTAATAAGCTCCAAAATTCCTGGATGTTCCAGGAAACATTCTTCAAATAAGTTTTGGATAATAACCTCGATATGTTCCAAGTTGTATGTGGCAGATACAAACATGCTCCAATACTGTTGCATGCAGAAACTCCCCATGAATTTGGACTCTGGCAGAGGTAAAGCAGACCCCAGAAACTTCTTGACCAGACAAATGTTAAATAGAACAATTGCTGCCTCCAGTTGATCTTGACACAAGTATTTGGTGGGGTGGGGAGGAGGACAGGGTATTTGCTATTTATGGACAGGCTCTTTTCTTTTTGGAAGCTAATGATAATTAATTAGCTAATTAATTAACATTGCAGGGTCCTCAAGGCAGGACACAGGTCAGGTGCCCTGTATCTGGACTTTCCATCATCTCAGGGAAGAGGGAAGAGGAAGGAACACGAGCCCCCTATCTTTAATAGAAAAGTGGCTTGGTGTCTGGTGGTGCTCTGCCAGTCTGCTTTGGCTTGGGTGTGGGTTAGGCAACTCCTCTCCAAGAAGTACTCAGGGAGAGAAAGGCTTGAGAGGAGGAGCAGCATGACAGATGAGCCATCAGGTTGCAAACAAGTCCAAATAAGTTCATCCTTGGTCTCATCTTTTGATGTAAGCAGTTGAGAAATTAAGTTGCTCCTGCCATGTTAGAGGGCCTCAGCCTCTCCAAGTTTAGTCCTGGGCAGAGAGCACGCTTACTTATACCCTAGGAGCTGCTGCTTGTAGCAGGAGATAATGTTCCTGCATGCATCTTTAAGCATGCTGTGAAATTAGTCCCCAAGGGGAGGAGGCATGACCAATGTGTGTCAGATGTTCAGACTTTTTTGTGTGATTCTGGCCAGGCGCTAGGGAAGAGAGCGTTGAGTGAAACAAAAGATTTTGAAGGCAACCAGGGCTCCAACTTAACCAACACTGTATAAATGCATAGGGATGAATGCCCAACAATAAAAACTAAATAAATAAATAAAATTCATTTTGTATAAAACTTCTTGTGAAATATGAGTGTTCAGAAATCATTCCTTTGTTATTCTTTTATTGCATTCTTTTTTTCTAGCTGGATTTGAAACTCCGTTTTTAATTTCCCCTGTTATTTAACATGATGCGATAAATACAGTAAAAACTCAAAAAAAAATGCATTGGGAAGGGGTGAAAAGGAGGGCGAGTAGGAGGCAGTGGAATAAAAGAGTGGGGGAGATGGTTCTCTATACCATATGTGAGAACTCTTGTGAACTGCCCTGACCACTCATCTGCAATGTGACCTTGGGCAAGTTACTTAACTATTCTGGGCCTCATTTTCCTCATTTGTAAAATGAGGATCTAGTACCTAGGTCATCAGATTGTTGTGAAGTTTAAATGAATATATGTAAAACATTTAAGTCTACCAAATAGTTAAGTACTCAAGAAACAGCCTTTAGTACCTGTGGCTTAGGCTTGCTTTTATGGTGTGGTTTGATTAGTTTAGCTACAGTTTGTACCAAGAGAGGGCTGTTTTGGAACACAAAGTCTCCACTGGGCATCCCTTCATAGTCTGAATAAAATGTATGCCTGTGCAGGGAAAGCCAGACATCTTTAAGAAATGTCCTTAAGAAGGATCACACCTGCCACTTACTGTGTATGATTTAGCTATTCGGTATTATGAATAACAAAAGAACTGGGGAAAAAAAGATTTTTCCTTTCCTTAAATCTGTACTCACTTGAAAATATAAGAGGACACATAATATCTTGTTCTCTTACCTGTTCCAAAAAGGCAATTAAAGAACTTCAGAAAATAAAAAATAGATGAGGCCATGCCTGTCTCCAGAGTAGTTCCTTTCTTCTGTGGGAGTGCTTTCTCATTAGATCTCAGGTCAGCCTGCATTTAAGGAGTTGGGAGAGAGAGTGCTGGCTTAAGGAAGACCTCTGTACAAAGAGAGATCTGATTAAAAAGCCCACGAGAGGCTCGGCGCCTGTGGCTCAAGTGGCTAAGGCGCCAGCCACATACACCTAAGGTGGCGGGTTCGAATCCAGCCTGGGCCTGCCAAACAATAATGACGGCTGCAACCAAAAAATAGCTGGGCGTTGTGGCAGGTGCCTGTGGTCCCAGCTACTTGGGAGGCTGAGGCAGGAGACTTGCTTAAGCCCAGGAGTTGGAGGTTGCTGTGAGCTGTGATGCCACGGCCCTCTACCTAGGGGGATAGCTTGAGGCTCTGTCTCAAAAAAAAAAAAAAAAAAAAAAAAAGCCCACGAGAAGGACAAAGATGCTATAAGTTTCCAAATTACTACATGATCAAGAGCTCATAGGACCTGAAATTTGGCACATGTTCAAGGCCAGCACAGGCTTTTAAGAAACACAGGGAGAAGTTATTGTAAATTTGATATATTAACTGATCCAGTAAGACAAGGGAGGCAATAGCATTTTTTTTTAAGTGGGATTACTTGAATCATAAGGGGGTGGTGAGAATCAACAACCTGTAAGGTTAACCTTAGCTAACTCCTTGTTGGAATAGTCAAAATACTTGATGCAAGGTCATTTTAGATATAAACCAGGAATAACATGGAAGCATAATTATTATGTCCAAAATATAAATCACAGAAAATAATTTTTTTAGAAATTCAGTTATAGTTTTGGTCAGGAAAAAGATTCTTGTATATTTTCCCTGGAGTCCTTCTTCAAAGAGTAACCCAGGGGAAGTACTATTACTAGAGTTACTGCAAAGTCGTTGTTATGTAGTATTTCTATCAATAGTCTACCACTAATACATCTCTGGGAGAAATTTACTCGGAGAAAAGCACTGTAGAGAACCCAGCTTTTAATCCAGGGTTTTGCAAGTTCATAGACCTGGCAGTACCCTACAGCACACAAGGAGCAAACCAAAGTGGGTCATGATCAGATTGTTTGCATTCAACCTTAGTTTTCCTCTAATTAAAAAGATAGTATGTTTTTAGGAAAAATAATTGCTAATACTTCATAAAGAGAAAAAATTAAGGTTGTAAACCAAAATCTCCTTCATAAGGAATGAAAGAATTTAAAAAAGAAAAAATTTGAACTTGATCATTTGAACATTTAGGGTCAGAAGCTTGGAATTTGGACCTTGTCTGTCAGGGACAGCATGATTTGGCATAGGTAACTTAGTTTCTGTATGCAAAGAATTGAGTAAATATCCATCTTTATGGTACGGATTGGGAATAATTTATGAACATTTTGACCACGTCTGCACAATACAAACTGAAGTGGTTGCTGATTATTTGGTTTTTAGATGATCAGGGAAGATGGCAGAACCAGCCAAGGTGAGCCTGAGATTTATTGTCCTCAACTTGTCTTCCTTGATTACTTACATGGCCTTAATTAGTCAACTTACTGCAGACTTCTTTCACTTTGTGCTCAGCAAATTTGACTACAGAGTTGTTTTCATCCCTGGTGAAAATGTGCAATGTTTATATTACTAATATCTGGAAACAATTTTTAAAAGATGATTAAAAACTAGAGAGTGGGAAATTTTTGTTTACTGAAACTGTACTTCCTTCTTCCTTCTAACCCCTCCCCCCCAGGTCATTGTCTTGAGTCACCTGCCTTTAGCACAGTGACTCTCAAACTAGAAGGAGCATCAGACTTCACTGGAGGCTGGGCCCCAGCCCCAGATTTCTCATTTGCCAGGTCTTTTGTGGGACCAGAGAATTTGTCCTTCTGACAAGTTCTTAGTGATGCTGACACTGCTGGTCCAGGGACCACAGTTTGAGACCCACAGAGGGAACTGGCCTCCTGCCAGCTTCTTCTCTGCCATGGGCTCCTGCTCTTATCTCTGCATGTCTCCACTTGGACCTCAGGCCTCTTGCTACTCTCTGTGGGTGGCCCCAGCTGAGAGATAAAATGAAGGGGGCCTAATTTCTTTACACCCCTCTAATACAGCACTTGTGTGTTTTTAATGCAAGGATAGAGATAACAAGAGGGAATTACAAACAGGAGTGGATAATGTGAGACTGAATCTAAATATGGTGGTTCCAATATACAATTCCTAAACTGTTTTTTCATTGTCACCCTCCCCCTAAAGAAAATTCTTTAGAGTTTTTTTTTTTTTTTTTTTTTTGAGACAGTCTCACTATGTCACCCTGGGTAGAGTGCTGTAGCATCACAGTTCACAGCAACCTCATACTTTTGGGCTTAAGAGGTTCTCTTGCCTTAGCCTCCCAAGTAGCTACAGCTACAGGCACCAGTCACAACACCTGGCTATTTTTTGGTTCTAGTTCTCATGCTTGTTTGGTAGGCCCAGGCTGGATGCAAACCTGCCAGCTGCAGTGTATATGGCTGGTGTCCTAGCCACTGAGCTACAGGCACCAAGCCTATCTTTAGAGATTTTTTTTTCCCTCTGATTGTTATCCACCCTGACCCTCACCCCTGCCCATGAAATTCAAACCCCACAGATACACTGTATATTTGCTTATTTTCCGCAACCTTTTGGAGGGCCACAAACCATTATAATATCCCAAAGTTTTTTTATCCAGTAAGAGCCATTTTTCCCCCTTATTGGTGACAAATGTGGCAAATGTATATTCTTATGGAACAAGGTAAATTTATTAAGACACTTTAAACTGTTCTTGGGGTCCTCTGCAGGCATACTCCGTTCTTAATTTTGTTCCAGTGTTTTGAAGACTTCCCATTTCCTCTCTCTGAGAGTGGCCCATTCTTCAATTTTAGTTCAACTTAGTGCTTATATCTGTTCTTCCTTGCCAGTCCCCTTTGAAGGAAAACCTCTTCCCATTCTTTTGCCTTGGGATCTAGAAGGTGGGAGAAAGAGGAAAAATAAAGCCATCTAAGAGATCTCTAACTCTGCTTTTCCTTCTGAATTCCTTACCATCTGGCCTCAGTGGCAAACTCTCTGCCAAAGAGGAAAATTGTATTAAAATACAGATGCTTCCTTTTGTCTGACCAGGTAGTCTAATGATACTATAACACCATTGCCCAAGGTCTGAATTATTCTATCAAGAACAGCCCCATTGAGACTTTAGTTCAATAGCAAGCTCTAACTCTCCAGGACAGGTCCCCTCCAAGTTTTCTTAACTGCTGAGGTTCAAAGAAGTTTTTCATTTTCCCTGTGAGCTTTGGGTGGATGAATATGGGACATCTCTCCTTCATCTCCCACTCCCCACCTCCACAATACACTCTCTCCAAACATACACACATGTAAGCATGCACAGAGAAATAGCAACAATTCTTAGAGACTGAATCCTCTAAATTAAGGGCTAGAAACCTCCCACCCCCAACTACAACATATCTGCCCAAATTCCTGTGTTCACAAGGGAGATAACATTTTTCATGCAGAACATTTTCAGCTACTTTCTCCTATTGCCAGATAGTGCTCTAACTCCTACTGTGAGAAGCCCATTAGAACATCTTGCAGAACAATGGAACTCTCCACCCCAACTAGAGCTTAGAAACTAAAGCCTTTTCTTTACTTGAGGCTATTATTTCCTTTTCTGATCCCTAAAGTAGCAGAGAGGGAGCTTAGGCCTTGTTATTCTCCTGCCCAGAGCAAACACCTGGAGAGATAATGTCAGTGGCGGTGCTGGGAAAGTATTGTTCTACTAGTCATGTTTTTTAAAAAACAGAAATCTGTTTTATTAGGATGGGATATGTATTTTTGTGCCTCTTCTAAAAGGGAAATGGAAGAAGTATCACTTAATTCATGGATAAGATTTTATATCTACCCCCAGTGATGAGTTGGCAGCCAAGACTCAAAAAGACTGATGATGAATGGTTGGATTAAAAATTGTATCTCTAGCAAACTGGAAATGGTGGCTCCTTTTTAGTGATATCACCTGCCATAGTTACTCCTACTTCCATACCTGGGAAAGATGTTAGAGGTACTCTAATTGAGCCTGCTCATTCTATACTGAGGAGAGAGATCCAGAGAGGTAAGCTGGTTTGTCCAGGGTCAGTTAGGTGAAAAGAAAAGAAGCCAAAGCCCAAACCTCACATTCTCTGATTCTTTCCCAGATGGCTCTTTCTACTAACCATGGTACTTGCTACAATTCCGTCCTCTTCCTTTGTTTTAAAGTTAGGATTCTGGTTTCTCCATAGATGTGACTGATATATCTTAAGTCTCATATTAAGGTTTTTTTGGGTTTAGGCTCCAGTTTTCTGAAGAATTGAGAGGAACAAGATGACCTTTATGGCTTATGAATGTGAATGGGGAGGATGCCTGGTTCCCAACATGGAAACCAAGAAAGGAAAAAAGGAAGCTAAGGGTGATGGCAGGACAGTTTCCCTTTCCTTCTCGAGTTCTCCTTCTTGCATGTGAAACTGTAGAAGCCAGCGTCAATGACATCAGCATCTTTGGTGAAAAGAAAAACAGAAGTAAAGGGATTAGCAGGCTTGATGTGCCTGACCTACCAAATACAACATGGGCATCCTGCAGCTTACTTAGTGAACACTCCATCTGAATATGACCTTTGTTGCAGGCCCATATCCATCTGTTGTTTGACTTAATTCAAATCAAGAAATAGATAGTAAGCTTTGGTTATGTGGCAGGTAATTGTTTTGGAAAATAGAAAGATGAATATGACATTGATTTTGATTTCAAGGGATATATTATCTAGGAGGAGAGAGAGGGCTGTATACAAACTACTATGGTGCAGGAGAGCATATGACTGTACTGTTAAAGAGGTTAAAACAAAGTGCTCTGGGAGCCTGAGGCTATGGCTGCAAATGAGTTCTTGTCTAATAATATTACACATCTGGGTCATTATCTAAAGGTTTCAGAGAAGGCAGAAATGAAGGGCCCTGGCCAGGGACAGGTTGGAAGTTAGCTGGGGAATTTGGTGATGGAGAAGTTATCAATTGACTGCAGAAGCAGCTACTTCTAAATAGTCATTTGTGCTAGTTGAGGTGAATTTTCAATTTTAGTTTATACATTTGCATTCCTAATTTTGGTGAAGTCCCTCTTCATACTCACAAATCTATGGTTGTAAATGACCAATTGTTCTTCTTTTGACTTGGTTAGTTAAGCAACTAAATGATTACATGTGTAAATTCGGGGGCTTGGAAATTTGTTTTATTAGTTTTATTAAACTCTGCTTGTGATTGTGTAACTCTAAGCTGGAAATGGAAAAATTAATAGGCAACCTGTGAAAATCATTACTGATTGTTTCCTTCTGAACTATTAAGAAATAAAATTATATACTTGGTCTTTGGAACATAGTAGGTGGGGTAGAACATTTCCTTAGATAGGGGACATGGCGATTTTTTAAGAAGTAGGATCTATATTAAACACAAAAATGAAACAATACAATACCCTTCTTAAATCAAAAGATCCTGAATATTTATTTTGCCATTCCACTTCAGTATAAATGGGTCTAGAAAGAAAACCTAAGCACATCTGGGATAGCAAGTTCAAAATTTTGTATGGCAGAAATGGCCAATGGATCACCATAAATTTACTCTCTTCTTTTCATAGTGGAGTTGTTGCTGGAAGGTGGCTTCCAAGACAGAGGCTACATTTTTCAGCATATTCTACCTTACATCAAGGTGATCATCAATAAAATGTGATGGAAGGAATATGTGTAGAAACACTAGAAAGTCTAGGCCTAGACTTTCCAGAAGTGAGTGGGACTTCCTCATTTTCTCTTCCCATGTGCTGGCTGAACACAGATGGTGGAACCACAGGATGGAAATGGGCCAGGTCCTTAAACGATCATGAGGAGGAAAGCAGCCTATAAGTCAGGGACACGGCACTGAACTGAGTGAGAAAAAAAATTCCACTGTTCAGTAGATTGCACTGGTGTTCCCAACTATCTGCTCCCTGTGAGTTCTAGGGGCTGTCTGTGGTGAGTTTCCCTGGAGGAAGGGTATACTTCCTATCTGACTATATTGAGGTTGGCTGTATGACTTGCTTTGGCTATTGGCATATAAACAGAAGTGACATAGACTACATTCAAGCAGAAGCTACTGCATGACTCCATTATTATTCTATTTCTTGTTCTGAGAACAACGTGTTTCAGATAGAAGTTGCTTCTTTAGCCTAAGGGCATTCAGCTTAGATCCCCAATGAAGACAATGCTTGCAGCAGAGGTACACCTAATACACAGCCAATACATACCGTGAGCAAAATTGAACCTTCGCTGTTGATATGGGGATTACTTGTTATGGAAGAATAACCCGACAAAACTGATCAAGATATTGTGCTAAATCATTGAGATTTTTATAATTACCCAGTATGGCTTTTGGTGCTACCGTAACTAATATATTCTGACACCAGAAAAATAAAATGTGTGGTAAACTGGAGAATGGGGAAACAGTGAACAAGATATCATAAAACATTTTTGCTTTAGTATAGTTAAACACAAAATACTCTAATGGAATTAAAAGTTTTATTAATTATTAATAGACAAATTGAAACCTGGTGAAACTGCAAATGAATAAATTCATTTTCAAACGTGATTGGGTAACAAATCATTAAGCCAGTGGACCACCTTCGGCTCCACTGAGCTATCTGATTTTCCCTGCCAATCAAGAGTTCTTGGCAGACTCCAAAGAGGTAAGTTGATGCCTGAAAACTCGAGATGATCCTATAAAGATTCCTATGTTCCTGCAATAGCAGAACAACATGACTCTTCTCACCCCCTCCTTCATGGAACGTCAGGGGAGAGGGATACCAGAAGGGTACAGACAGGGAGGCAACAAAATGAATTTCAACTTCTCATTTTTGCATGAGACTGGACTCTTCACAGGGGCCAGCTATTGAATAAAGCAGTAGTGTCATTTTTGAACCCCAGGGTGTCTGGAAATGGGATGTAGGAAGGGGTAAAAAGGAAAGCTTGTCATGGAACCAAAGTGATAGAGCAGCCAAGCGTTCCTAGCCAGCTAGCACCTGGTCACTTTGCATAGGTTGCTCTTATCTCTTACTTGCTCAATAGGATGGTTATAATCAAGAAATGAATGAGTAACTTAAAAAAGTAAATCTTGTTATGAAAAATAATGAAACTATGCTTCAGTAGGTTAAACAGAAGTCTGTCATAGTTTTTAATCTCAGTATGACTAGGGAATTTATTTCCAGAAACAATAAATGTATAGAAAATAACAAAGGTATAAAAATGATTGTTCATAAACAATAGAATAATAAGGTCAATCGTGATGTCTGCAGAAGGAATAAGGCTGCGACCTTCAGCTCTGCCGTTCTCCGTGCTCTTCACCACAGGAATGTGGGACGGGAAGTCTTGTCATGCATGGTGCTATGTGCTACCCAACACTTTAAAAATCTGTCTCGGCTCGGCGCCTATAGCTCAACCGGCTAAGGCGCCAGCCACGTACACCTAAGGTGGCAGGTTCGAATCCCCAGCCCGGACCCGCCAAACAAC
>NW_003852419.1:21122317-21123845 GCF_000181295.1 Otolemur garnettii
AGGAGTTGGAGGTTGCCGTGAGCTGTAATGCCACGGCACTCTACCCAGGGGGACAGCTTGAGGCTCTGTCTCAAAAAAAATAAAAATAAAAATAAAAATCTGTCTCATCAGACTCTGGCTGTGGTCTCACTTGGGGGATACCACTCATTTATTCAATATTCCGTTTGGCAGATACCCTCAATTTTTACCTTACTGAGAGTCTGTTGCTGTTACTTGACTCAGCAGCCTCTTGGAGATGATAATAGATGTTCCCTAAACAGGGGAGGTGAATGGTGACAGGACCTGGCGTAGCTCCTCACTGCACAACATATTACATCACATTAAGCTGGTCACCAGCCACACTCCTGAGTACACTGTCAGCTCCAAACCTAAAATGTTTTGGTGGACAGTTTAAACTTTATTATTTCAAAACTAGCCTTAATTTCTTCTTTGTTAAGAAATTAAATTAAATGTGTAAAAATTAGGAGGTTGGTGTATACTGTGAGTTGAAAGCAGTTTGTAAAGGCTACACCTGAGCATGGACTTCAGGAGCATGGACCGAGCACTGCAGACTTCAGGGACTAGAACAGATTTAAAGATAACTAGGTAATAACTTCGGCCCTTTTCTTTCACTTGGAAGGTACTTAATATAAAGTGCATCAGTACCAAAAATGCAATGACATGTTTTAAAATACAGCAGCAAAATATACATATATATTTTCAAAATGCCAAACGTTGGTGCCAACGAAAGACAAGTATTGTGATTCCAACTTTATATTTTCTTGAAAGTATTTTTACATTTTACTATTATGTATTTCTAGCCTGGTCCTTCTATATTCCTAGAAGAGAAAACTGGAGTCAGAGGTGAGGGAAGTAGCAGAACAAGAGGCTATAAAAGTGATGAACACCCTGTAGGGACACAGGAAACTAAATATTGATCTTTGTTCTTTCAGCGAGGGCTCTCGTGTTTCAAAAAATGTCATTACAGCCACGGCAGTATTGGTTTGTCTGATCTGCCATTCAGCTGTAGTCCCTCTCAGCATTGAAAGAACACTTTGTTCCTGGAGTTCAGCTGATGGCCAGGGAGTTCTTTTCTTTTTCTTTTTCTTTTCTTTTTTTTTTTTTTTTTGGAGACAGAGTCTCACTTTGTTGCCCTGGGTAGAGACCCTTGGTGTCATAGCTCATAGCAACCTCCAAATTTTAGGCTCAAGCAATCCTCTTGCCTCAGCCTCCCAAGTGCTAGGACTATAGGCCTGTCACAATGCCCCATTATTTTTTAGAGATGGGGGTCTCACTCTTGCTCAGGCTGGTCTCAAACCTGTGAACTCAGGCAATCCACCTGCTTCGGCCTCCTGGAGTGCTAAGATTACAGGCGTGAGCCACCTATGCCCAGCCCTGGCCAGGGAGTTTTCTGAAGTAAGAGTTACAGTGACAAAATTTCTCTCTGTGTGTTACGTGAAATATGTGGAGTCTGTAGGACTTTGAGGTAATGAATAAAGTTTGCTTTAAAAAGTGACATAACTGGCTCGGCGCCTGTGGCTCAAGCGGC
>NW_003852419.1:21124107-21125958 GCF_000181295.1 Otolemur garnettii
GACGTAACTAAAGAAAAAAGTGACACAACTTATATATTCAAATTACTGTTATCTTTCCAGGAATCATACTGGGAGACATATATTTAGCCTAGTGAAGACATCTTTATGCAAAACGTCATTTTGGAACTCTCAGAGTTGCCTGCAGAACAAAGGGTCTATAAAGCATTTAGGACTAAATACTTAGCGTTTTATCTTAATTTTTAGCCATGATACAGAAATTTGATTACTTGTTTTTCTTTTCTCAAGTTTTAACTCTAAATAACTTGGGATATTTAGAAAAGTAAAACCTATTCTTTTACTCATCCATACATTGATTCATTTACTCAAAAAATATTCATTAAGTGCCCCTCTGATTTAGAAGATGAAGATTCTGTGAGGCTCTGTTGGAGCTGGTGTTGTAATTAGAAAGATAGACCAAAACCACTCCCACAATATCATGCCAACAAACAGATTAGAAAAACACTTGGAAGATAGGATAATTAACATGAAGGGGACAGATAAGGGACTGAGTTAAAGAAATAACAAGAAGAAACAAGAAACCAGTTTGTTAGATGGGAAGGGTGACATTTAAGCCTGCATTCAGCCTTAAAGGAGGTATACTTGCCACCACTGGGAGTATTCCAGGGAAGAAGCTTTAATTTTGTAGGACAATTTCGAAGTCAGAGTGGGCTTGGTGGAGCCTACTATTCCCACAGCAAAATTTCTTTGTAGGATACAAGCTTGTGCTCCTAATCAGCTAAGTGACCTCAAAAATGATGCCTCAATTACCAATCTGTTGGGTGGTCTGTGATATCAAATAGTGTGAATCTCACTTAGAAACCTTAACAAGATAACAGTGGGGTTTTTTGGGGGGGCACAAAACACACACATACACACACACACAATTTATTTCCTCCTTAGTTGGTAAAGCCATCTTGACTGTCCTATCAGCAAGGCCCCAGGATCTTCAATCTTTCCTCCACCAAGGAGGACTTCAGAACCACGTGGGAGATGAGATGTCTGGGAGGCTCCCATTATTACAGAAGTGGGCAGAAATTTATGTGTGTCCATTATTTACCAAATTAGGACAGTATCAGCACCACGTTTGGCTTCTCAAACATTTCTCCAAAATGATGTCATCAGTCTTGAGAAAGATTCTGAGGCTGTGGCCTGTCTTCATGGGAAACTGTGCTAAGCACCACTAATGAGGTCCATGAGGCATGGGATGGAGAGACACATAATGTGCGTTTGCAATGTTAGATTTGATTACTAGGTTAAGGCAATCCACCAGTTTTCTCTCCATTGTGCAGGTGTCTGTTCTTCCATAACTAAGAAGTACTCTGTGGAGTGATATTTTGAAGCCATGTAAATTTCCTGTTCTCTAACAACATTTTAATGCCAAAGGACTTGCCCAAGTTCATAGCTAGTAAGTCCCAGAACTGTGACTGTTATAGAAAACTATTTCTCCTACTATCAGTCCCATTATGCTTCTCTCATTCCTTAACACATGGACATTTCAGGAGAGATTTGAAGAAGTCAAGACTCTTAAGATAATCCAGGTGCTACCTAGAACCATATAGCTTACTAAATGCATTGGATCACAAAAGTCTCATTAGAAATTCCTGTTTTCTGGGAAATAATTACATTTCTTTTGATTTTGCCAAAGGATAAATGGAAATATGGCTAGATAAATAAATTATTGCTATTACTACCCAAAAGAAACAGACAGATATTATGGCCAACTTCCCTGCCCCCAAATATTCTTTTTTTTTTTTTCTTTTTTTTTTTTTATTGAACGGTAACTATGTACATTAATGCACTTCTAGGGTACAGTGTGGGGTTTTCACATGCAATCTGAAATACTTCCATCAA